>NW_027186338.1:1289708-1355710 GCF_028583685.1 Petaurus breviceps papuanus
CACAACTACAAAACACTTTTCACACAAATAAAGTCAGATCTAACTAATTGGAAAAATATCAATTGCTCCTGGCTGGGTCGAGCTAATATAATAAAAATGACAATTTTACCTAAATTAAATTATATGTTTAGTGCCATACCAATTAATTTACCAAAAAACTACTATATAGAGCTAGAAAAAATAGTAACAAAATTCATTTGGAAGAATAAATGGTCCAGAATACTAAGGGAATTAATGAAAAGAAATGCTAGGGATGGTGGACTAGCTATACCAGATTTCAATCTGTACTATAAAGCAGCAGTCATCAAAACTACTTGGTACTGGCTTAGGAATAGAGGAGTGGATCAATGGAATAGATTAGGCACACGAGATTCAGAAATCAATGACTATAGTAATGTATTCTTTGATAAACCCCAAGGCTCTTGTTTTTGGGATAAGAACTCATTATTTGACAAAAACTGCTGGGAAAACTGGAATATATTATGGCAGAAACTGGGCATAGACCAATATCTAACACCATATACCAAAATCAAGTCTAAATGGGTGCATGATCTAGGTATGAAGGTTGATACTGTATGCAGTCTCCTAAAACAAGGAATAGTTTTACCTATCAGACTTGTGGAGAGGGAAAGACTTTATGAGTAAACAAGAATTAGAGAACATTATAAAATGTAAAATGGATAATTCTGACTACATGAAATTGAAAAGCTTCTGTACAAACAAAGCCAATGTAACCAAGATTAAGAGGGAGGTGGGAAATTGGGAAAGAATCTTTACAACCTATGTCTCTGACAAAGGACTCATTTCTAAAATATACAGAGAATTCAGTAAAATTTGTAAGAATACAAGTCATTCCCCAATTGATAAATGGTCAAAGGATATGAACAGGCAATTTTCGGAGAAAGAAATTAAAGATATCTATAAACACATGAAGAAATGCTCTATATCACTATTGATTACAGAAATGCAAATCAAAACAACTCTGAGGTACCATGTCTCATCAGTCAGATTGGCTAAGATGACAAAACAGGAAAATGACAAATGCTGGAGAGGATGTGGGCAAATTGGAACACTAATGTATTGCTGGTAGAGTTGTGAACTGATCCAGCCTTTCTGGAGAGCAATCTGGAATTATGCCCAGAGGGCTATAAATAATTTCTTATCATTTGACCCAGAAATACCACGCCTAGGGTTATATCCCAAAGAGATCATAGAAGTGGGAGGAAGACCCATATGTACAAAAATGTTTGTAGTAGTTCTTTTTGTGGTGGCAAAGAATTGGAAATTAAGGGGGTGCCCATCAATTGGGGAATGACTGAACAAGTTGTGGTATATGCATGTTATAGAATACTATTGTGCTACCGTGTTTCCCTGATAATAAGACACTGTCTTATTATTTTTTTTGGAAAGAAAAACACCAGAGGGCTTATTTTCAGGGGAGGGCTTATGTTGTCCTGCCTCAGCTCTCCTCCGCGGCACTGCTCTCAATGGCGCCAGCAAGCAAAACACTGGGGAAGAACAGGATGATGCACTCACTGCTGCAGCTCTGATTGGATGCAGCTCGGAGTGCGGCGTGCGTTTCAGTGGGGGGGGGACGGTCCATACAGAGGGTACCGTGTAGCAGGGGATCACCTTCACTACAGTAGCAATCTCAATAGGGCTTATTTTCGGGGGAGGGCTTATTTTAGAGGAATCTCACACAGTAAGGGGAGGGCTTATTTTTGGGATAGGTCTTATTATTGGGGAAACATGGTATAAGAAATGAGGAGCAGATGGACTTCATATTTATCTGGAGAGGCTTATATGAACTGATGCTGAATAAGAAGAGTAGAACCAGGAGAAATTTGTAAACTATTACAGACACAACGTATGTGTGATGACCAACTTTGATAGATTGGACCCTTCCCAGCAATGCAGTGATATAAGTCAATCCCAAAAGACTCATGATGGAGAGAAATGTGTGTATCCAGAGAAAGAACTAGAAAGAACTGAGTTTATATCCAGATGGAAGCAAAATACCTGATCTTTTTCCTTTTCTTGTTTGGTTTTATGTCCTCTTTATCATTTTTCACTCCATCTAATCCAATCCGTCTTTATAACCTGACTAATGTATAATGTGAAAGTATTTACATATCCTATACTTGACTATATGCCACCATGGTGGGGAGTGGAGGGCGAGGGACAAAATGTGAAACACAAGGAATTGTGGAACTGAATCCTGTAAACTCAAAGTAAACAAAAAAAATTAATTTTTAAAAAAATATACTCCTATCACATTGATGATCAAATACAAAATCCTCTGGTGTTCAAAGCCCTTTATAACCTACCACCACCACCAGCAGCACACACACACAGGCACTTCTAGTCTTTTTCACGTTACTCCCTGCACATTCTCTAATTCAGTGATATTACCCTTCTTGGTCTTCCAGGAAGGAGACACTTCATCTCTCAACTCTGGTCATTTTCCTTGGCTGTCCCTCCCCATCTTTGTCTCCTGGCTTCCTTCAAGTAGCAAATAATTTCTCACCTTTTGTAGAAAGTGTTTCCTGATTTCCCCCTACTGCTAATACCTTCTCCCTTTTAATCATCGTCAATTTACCTCTATGTGACTGTTTTGGACATAATTATTTGCATTGCATGTCCTCTATTTGACTGTGGTTTCCTTGACAGCAGCAACACTCTTTTGCCGTTTTTTTTTTTTTTTTGGTATCTTCAGTAGTTAGAACATAGTAGATATGCCTGGCATATCAAAGGTGCCTAATAAATGTCTATTTATTGACTGATAATATTAGAGTTCATTCAAGTTTTTGCTTTCTCCCACTGAGGTACCTGGGATTTCAAAGGTCAATGAGAAGAGACTCTCAGGGGCTTCCCTGAGGATCCCACATACACCAGAGGTGTTTAAAAAAGACAAAGTCATTGGGCTTCCTCTCTATATTAAACCATCTGAGGATTGAGATGTCAGGGCATCAGCAGAGATGGCCCATGTGTAGATATGCCTTTATAATAGCCCCTTCTCCAGAAGTATGATGAAGGAGGCTGAAATCTGGGTTCTACAATAACCATATTGGCATCTTCATTTAGAGACCTTTTTTTGAACCATTTAACCAGATTATACCCACTGAGGTCCTCACACAGAAACAGCTGCATTGGTACTATTCACCTTTGAGTGTCATAAACTATTGAATATGAATATTTCAGTGTTCCCAACATATAAGATAACATATTTAAGAATTATAAACCTTAAAATGACATCTAAAAGTTGTCCACATTTATTATCATTGTTGAAAATGATCAGGAAAGCATATTAATGATGCCATGGCCCCTCTGCATGGGCCACCTCCCACCTGGGAGGCAGAGCAGCAGAAGGCCCAGGCACTGAGTCAGTGACACCATCTCTATGCAATACTCTGTCCAGTGCTGATCTCAGGATTGGGGAGTGACACGCAAAGCAGATGGGCTGTGAGAGAAAGTTCAGGGACTTCCTGCTTCAGAGCCAATGTACTTCAGGGATTATAACATGAACAGTTTCTCTTTAAATGTCTCCAGTCAGATCAGGGAGGAACACTTAGTTTCAGGGATGCATCTCCCGCTCCTGGAGGTGGGTGGTGGGTATAAAGTGGGATTGCAAACCATTTTCTCAGTTTCTTGTCAAAGAAAAGAAACAGAAAAATCTTCATTATTAAATTACTAAATTCACAATCACAGGATGATAGGATGATGTTTAGAGATATGAATGGAACCTTATGGAACCTCAGCTCCAACCCACCCAGTCTATTAATAAGAAAACCAAGACCTAGCCATGTAAAAGCAGTTTAAAATAAAGTCATGGAGAGAGCAAGTTCTAACCTTAAAAGTAAAGAGCAGGATCCATATGTTTGCATGGCTCTTTAAACAGGTTCTTCTTTGAGCTTTACAATAACCCTCAAATGTAAGGGGAATGGGCACAATCATCTCCATTTTAGTGAAAGGAAATTGATGTTCAGTTTGTCAATAATTTGTCTCAGATGACTTGACCATTAACTGGAACAGCTGAAACTGGAACCTAGCTCTTCTGACTCCCAGTCTAGATGATGATAATGGTGATGATAGCCAGCAATTATATGAGACTAAAAAGTTTATAAAAGTGTTTTTAGAAATATCGTATCTTGAGGCAGCTAGGTGGCCCAGTAAATAGAGTACTGGCCCCGGAATCAGAAGGACAAGAGTTCAAATGTGGCCTCAGACACTTAACACTTACTAACTGTGTGACCTTGGGCAAATCACTTAATCCTACTTGCCCCTCCAAAAAAGAAAAGAAATATTGTCTCATGTTATTCCCACAAAACTCTGGAAGGTACATGCTATTGCTACCCTCATTTTGCAGATGAGGAATCTGATGCTGAAAAAGCTAAGTGACTTGCCCAGGATAATACAACTAATAAGTATCTGAGGCTGGATTTGAACTCAGGATCTGCTGAATCCAGGGCAAGGGCTCTAGCCATTTCACTACCTAGATGGCTCTAGTATTAATGAAAATGGTCCTGGAGGATAATATTTTAATATCACTGAGGTTTTATAAAAAGTTTTACAAACATTATCTTCTGTGATGCTCATAATCCTGGTAGAAAAGTACTATTATTATTCCTATTTTACAGATAAGGGAATTGAAGCTGAGAGAGCTTAAGTGACTTGCGCAGGGTCACTCAGCTTTGTGCCTGAAATAACATTTGAACTCAGCTCATTTTACAGATGAGGAAACTGAGGCCAACCAGGTTACATGACTTGCCCAGGGTCACACAGCTAGCAAGTATCAGCTCAGATTTGAAGTCAGGAAGAGGACTCTACCTGGCTTTAGACCTGGGCTCTATCCACTGTGCCATCTAGCTGCCAGATGAAGGTGTAAGTAAGATTTGGATAAAAATAAGCCAGCATTCTTAATAAAACCAGTTTTTGATTTTCCAATGTAAACATGAGGTACAGAGTAAAGAATTTTGAATAGATCTGGAATATCAACTAATCCAACCACACACACAGACACACAGACAGATAGACACACACACCTCCAAAATCACCTATCAGGAATGCTCTCAACTCTCTGTCCTGATTTTGTCTGGAGAATGTAATGTATGAATGAGGTGGGGCCTGAGATGGGTGAAGGAGTTGGGGTGCAGGCTAACCAGAGCTTGGTCTTGACAAGACAGCAGTCTCTGCTCTGATCTAAGATTTTGTAGAAGCAGCCAAATTTCCCCAGGAGGCTTTTGTTCAGAGCTGGATCAGAGAGAGGCCAGCTGTAATGGTGTTAATAGTAATAGAGTCTGGCAACCTCTACACTGCTCTGAGAATATAGTTTGTCCCAGACTTACTGAACCTGAACAAGGCAGGAACTCCACAGTGTAGGATGGTAGCAGCACTGATCAGGAGCTTGGGAGACTGTCCTGGTGGCTGCTGGTACCAGGCTATATTGCTGCTAACGACCTGACTGGCTCTTCAAGGTATAGTTGAGTTTCTCTTGTCGAGATATTTGGAGACACCCTGTTTCTAGAGTTGCTAAGGCCAGGCAACGAAGCTGTGCCCTGATCTTGGCATAACAATCTTTGGTGCTCACCTAGCAAAATAAAATAATTATTGTACCGTTTGTACAAGCACCAGGTGTTCTCTGAGCTCAGACAAACATCAGAGAAGTTCCCAAGTTTCAGTCATTAAGTCCTGTTACAATCACACTTGTCACATTGCTGCTGTACTTCTCATAACCCTGAGTTCAAAGCCAAGTTCAGGCATCCGCTAGCTGTGTGACCCTGGGCAAGTCACTTCACTCTAGCTTCTACAGCTACAAAATGCAGGTTATATAAGCACCAACTTCCCAGGCCTGTTGTGAAGACCCGATGAGATAGTCAGTGTAAAGTACTTAGCAGGCGTTGGAAAGCCAGAAGCTCCAGGTAGATGGTGGCTCTTATTTTCATTTAGTCCATCTACCAAAGGACTGGCATTCTGCAACCTTAGCTAAATGCCCTCACGCTCTCCCGGTTTCCCTTGGGTCCATCTCCTTGACAAAGGAAACACACAAAATGGGCACGTCCTGGACCTACCTTCTCCCCTCGGCCGTGATCCTCACCCCACGGACCCCACACAGGGCCCGGCCCTACTCGGATCCGAGGCTTTTCCCCAACATCGCTTCCCAAAACACGGCCCAGGCTTTGCTGGCGCCTCCGGGGACCCCGCTTGTGCCTCGTGCCCTCTCGCCCTCTCCTGCTGCCCCGGGTCCCCTCGTGTGCTGCTCCTGCGGCCCGGAAATCCCCGGGTCTGAGCCCGTGCCCACAGCTCGTGGTTTCCTTCTTCTGAGCCGCCACTTCCCTTCGTGGTTTCGTCACTTCCGCCGAGAAGATGGCAGCGCAGATGAAGCATTTGCCTAGAGCTGGGGCCTGTTGGGACTGGCCGCAGGAATGGGAGAGACCATGGGGTGGACTTGACTGGGAGGAGCCCTAGTGCGCTTCCAGGTCTGCGACCCCACGGCTGGTAACTTCCCGTGGACTCTAGAGCTGTGAAGACCAAGCAGGAGGCAAAGGAAGGCGTGGAATGGGCGGGACTCCTGATAGGAAAGGCGGGCTCGGGGCGGGACACACAGGGAGGTGGGATCACATTCCAGGCCGGGGAAATGGCCAACTCCAGGCACGCGCAGAGGGTGCAACAGCCTCTAAACTACAATTCCCGGGAGGCGCTGCAGACCTCTGGGGCCTTTTCCAAATCCAAAGGCGAGAGGACGGGATTTCCGTCTTTCTACGTCACTTCCTCCTCGCCTCTGTTTTTTTTTTTTTTTGTTCCTTTCCGTGGTGGCGGCAGCCAGCTTCTTCTTCTTCTTCCTGAGCTGGTGTGAGGGGTGAGGGGGCAGAGGAGAGAGGGGCCAGTTGCGGCGGGGGATCGGGGCCCCGGGGATTGGTTGGGAAGCTCACCGAGAAAGAAAGGAGTCCGGCGGAGGGAGGAAGCCCCCAAGGCCTTACAGGGATCTGGGGGCGGCCGTGAGGGGGGGGGGGGGCCCTGGAAAGAAGCCAAGGGGGTGGAGGGGCAGGGCCTCTGGGGGCGGGTTCTAATCCTCCAGGCCATCGCGGCTGCATCTAGTGACCCTGGTCAGATCCTGACCCCCCACACACCTCAGTCCTTCCCCTGTGCCCAGGGTCCGAGGGCAGGCTCTCCTGGTGAGTGTCCCTTTGGTCCTAGGTTGGGCCTTGCCTGTGGTCTCATCTCCTTCCGGCAGCCTCCGGGGCACCCTGTCCTGCAGGAAACCCTCCTTCATGCGCTGGGGTCCAGCCCAGGTGAGAGGTTCACGTGTCTGTTTTATAGAGATATTAGGGCCCTCAGGAGAGAAATAACTGTTTTCTTCTCCCCCCTACCCCGAGTCCCCCTGCTCCAGGAGAAGTGACTATTTTCTTCCCCCCCATCACTTTTTCCTTGTGGCCTCCCCCTAGCCCCGCGGTCTGCTTCCTTATCCCCCCACAGGTGGAAGCGGGGATCCCCATCTTTCTATCAGGGCAGACCCCAGCTTCGTCCCCCTCAACCTCCCCAGGTCAGAAACGGGGTTCCCCTTCCCCCGGAGGGCAGAAGCAGGGGCCTCCGACCCCCAGGGCAAAAGTGGGGTCCCCATCCCCCCAAGGGCAGACCCCATTACGGCTCCTCACACTCACCCACGGGCGGAAGCGGGGTACCAGTCCCCAGGAGGCCAGCCCCCAGCCCCTATCCTTCCCATGGCAGAAGCAGGGTCCCTGTCCCCACCAGGGCAGACTCCAGCCCACCCCCCTCTTCACACTCCCCTTCCCTTCCTCCCCTGTTCTACACCCAGGGGGGAGCCTGCAGGAGGAGGGGATGACTCCTGTGCTGATGGCAGGGCCCCCACAGGTGAGCATCTCGGGGGGATTCCCTGGAAGACTGGCTCAGGTGGGAGGTTTTCTGTCCTGTGCTGGCACCCTAGAGGTTGTGGGCATCGGGAATCAGGTATTGAGAGGTAAAGGACACTGTAGACACCAATGTATCCTCCACACCCCATCCCCCTTATATTTATTTATGTTTTTAAAAATTTTGAGTTTCTAATTTTTTCTCTCCCTCCAACAGGACACCCATTATGCAAAACATTTCCATATTTATCTTGGTTAAAAAAATGTAAGTGGTGAAGGGAAGAAGAGTATGCTTCAGTCTGCACTCCAGAGTCATCACTTCTCTTTCCATTTTTTATAATGGGTCCTTTGGACATTTCATGGATCATGGTATTCATCAGAGCAGCTAAGTCTTTCACAGTTGATCATCATCGCTGCTTTTGTACCCAGTCTTCTGGTAGGTCGTCTCACTTTTCCCATTCATATATTTTATTTTTAATTTATGGAATAAAACAAGCATTTCCATAGTGTAGTACAAAGAAAAATTGTATATGAAGTTGCAAATCTATCTTGTACAGCTCTTTATTCCTTTTATATATATAACAAAGTTAGCTTGTGATGTATGCATCTATGTGTGTATATGTAAAATTATTCTAGAGAGATAAACAAAAAGGAAAAAGATGTATATGGACAAAAAATATTCCAAAGACTTGGAAATTGAGGGGATGGATGCACATCAGCTGGGGAATGGCTAAACAAATTGTGGTATGTGATAATGTGATTATGATGAAATCCTATTGTAAGAAATAATGAGCAGGGTGCTCTCAGAAAAACCTGGAGAGGCTTACATTATGTAAAGTACTGTATACAAAGTCACAGTAGTGTTGTAAGATGATCAGTGGCTTAGCCATTCTCAGCAATACCATGATCCAAGACAACTCTGAAGGACTTATGAATAAAAAATGCTATCCATCGCCAGAGAAAGAACTGTTAGTGTCTGAATACAGATTGAAGCATATATTTTTAACTTTATTTTTCGTGAAGTTTGTTGGGGTTTTTTGGTCAATCTATTCTTAACGTGAGCTTATTTTATATCCTCTAACATTGGTAAAGTGCTTTATTGTTTCAACTAGTTTTTTAGTTGATTCTCTTGGGTTCTCATCATCTACAAACACATGGGTTTTTTTTACTTATTTATTGGTATTCCTTTGTTTTCTTTGTCTTGTCTTTTTTTTTTTTTTAAAGCAGTTGGGGTTAAGTAACTTAATCAAGGTTACAGGGCCAATTATCTGGGTGTGTTGCTAAGTATATGAGCCTGGATTCCATCCCAGGTCATCCCAACTCTTGGGCCAGTGCTCTTACTGGCTGTGCTATCTGGCTGCCCCTCTTTCTCTTGTCTTTTTATGATAATTAGCATTTCTAGTACAATATTGAATGAAAGTTGATAATGACCCTCCCTGCTTCTCTCATATGTTCTTGGGAAGGCTTTTTTTGTTTATTTTCATTACAGGTCATATTCGTTCTTGATTTTAGATAGACGTGTTTATCATTTCATAAAAACTTATGTTTATTCCTGTGCTTTCTATTGTTTTTAAAGCATGTGGGTTTTGTATTTTCTCAAAAACTTTTTCTACATATATTGATTTCAGCCTATGACTTTTGTTATTTTTGGTACTGACATCATCAGTTATGCTTATACTTCATGTTAAACCTGCCCTGTGTTCATTGTATAACTACAAACTAGTTATAGAATAGGATCTTTTTGCTGAATTGCTGTAATCTCTGGACTCTCCTTGCTTTAGTTATCAAAACTGTATTTATGTTTGTTTTGCTTTTTACTGGGGGGAAGGCAGGGCAATTGGGGTTAAGTGACTTGCCCAAGGTCACAGGGCTAGTAAGTGTTAAGTGTTCCAGTGTTAAGTGTTCCAGACCTGATTTGAACTCAGGTCCTCCTGACTCCAGGGCCAGTGTTCTAGATATTCACTGTACCACCTAGCCACCCCCAAAACTGTATTCATGCAAATAAAAGCAATTTGATAGGAGTCCTTCTTTACTCAATTTTTCAAATAGTGTATGTAGTATTGAATTAACTGTTCTTAGAAAGTTTGGTAGAATTCACTTGAAAATTCAGTTGGTCCCCAGTTTTTTTCTTAGGTGTTTATTTATGGATTACTCAATTCCATTTCCTAAAAAGGGATTATTTAAATATACCATTTTGTTGATCTGGGCAGTTTTTTTAGGTTAAGGGGGTAAAAATTCATCCATTTCAGTTGTTCTTTTTATTGGCATATATTTGATCAAAATAGCTCCTAATAGTTGCTTTAATTTCATCTTTATTGGGGAGGTATTCAGTCTTTTTTTGTTACTGGTGATTTGATTTTTTTTAAATCCAATTAACATCAAGTTTGTCTGTTTTATTGTTTGGGTTTGTTTGGTTTTTTTTTAATTAAACGAGTCCTTAATTTTAATTAGTTCAATGGCTTTTTTGCTTTCAGTTTTGTTAATTTCTTTTCTTTTCAGGACTTCTGTTTTTATGTTTAATTGTGGTTTTTAATCGGTTCTTCTAATTTTTTTTTTTGTTACATGCTCAATTTATTTATTTGCTCTTTCTTTCATTGGTATGAGTTTAGAGATAATACATCTTTCTGTAAAAATGCATACCATGTGACCCACTTCTAGGGCTGTATCCCAAAGAGATCATACAAGTGGGAAAAGGACCCATATGTACAAAAATATTTATTGAAGCCCTTTTTGTGGTGGCAAAGAAGTAGAAATCAAAAGGATGCCCATTGGTTGAGGAATGGCTGAAAATTTTGTGGTATTTGAATGTAATGGAATACGATTTTGCTGTAAGAAATGAGGAGCAGATCGACTTCATAATAACCCAGAGGGATTTATGTAAACTGATGCTGAGTGAGGGGAGCAGAACCAGGAGAACACTGTATACAATTACAGACACAGTATATCTGCCATGTGTAACTTTGATAGACTGGGCTCCTCTCAGCAATGCAAGGCTGTAAGACAACTCCAAAAGATTCATGATGGAAAGGGCTGTCCACATCTAGAGAAAAAAACTGCAGAGTCTGAGTGCAGATGGAAGCAAACTACTTGCTCTCTTGTTTTTGTTGACTTCTTCTATTCTCTTTCTGACCTGAGAGATCTGGCATTTGGTTATAGGATTCCTGAGGGTTTTGTTGTAGGCTCTGTTTTAGGAGGTGATTGGGAGACTCTTTCCATTTTGTTTGTCCTCTTATTCGAAGAAAACTGGTCAGTTTTTTTAAATAATCTTTTATTTATTTTTAGTTTTTGACATTCATTGCCACAAGATTTTGAGTTACAAATTTTTTCCCCGACTTTTCCCTGCCCCCCACCCCAAGATAGAGAGCCTACTGAATACCCCATCCCCCAATCTGCTCTCTTCTCTCCTCCCACATGCTTTATTTCCCAGTTGCATGTACAAAAATTTTTTATTCACATTTGCTTTTAAAACTTTTTTTTTTTTAATTTTTTTAAAACAGATTCTTTCCCTTCTTCTCTCTTCACTCACCCCCACTGATGGTCAGTTTTCTTTCTGATTTCTTAAAATGTAACATCTAGGCTCTATTTTTAATCATGGCTCTCTAGGTACTTTCCAGGCAATTTTGTCAAAGTCTTTTGACTTTGTTTTATTATTTCTTGATATCTCATAGAGTTGTTTGCTTCTACTTGATCAATTTTCATTTTTTATCAGTTGTTTTCTTCACTTGGGTTTTGTCCCTTGACCCCTCGGCCAAATATGGTATTTAATGACTTATTTTCTCCATTTTGTATTTGTGCTTCTTTCACCAAGCTGGTAATGCTTTTTTCATAAGTTTCTTGTATTGCGCATATTTCCTTCCCCACTTTTTCCTCTGCTATTCACATTTGGTTTTTCAAAAAAACAAATTTTTTATTATATAGTTGTCCACGTTTTGTTTTCAATGTCTTTGGGAGTAATGGGCATACTATAGCTTTGGCTAGGTCAAAGAATACACACTATTGAGTGGTTTTCTGTCTGCTTCCTGCAGTGGATCTGCTAATTGACAGCTCTGCCAGCCTAAGTGCCTTATTTATTTATCGATAAAAGAGAAAAACCATATCAATTAATTGGACATGAAATTCAGTAGGTCAGTTGTCCGTAAACGTTTATTAAGTTCCTATCATATGCCATCATATGCCATATAATATAATAATATGTAATATTTAATAATATGATAATGACATGTCATCAAGGTTAGCTACCACATAGATGGTAAAATTTTCAACTTGAAAAGGCTACAAGCCAAGATCAAAGTGGAGGGACTGTTGGCACATAATTTTCTGTTTGGAACTGATTGTCCTCAGGCAGCCTCTGAAGACTGGAGATACAAGGAAGTATAGATTGATGCTCTCCTGATTGTGTTACTTTTGGCCCAACAATTAACACCAAGAAAGCAGAGGTACACCATTAACTAGCACCACACCGTCCATACATGAAACCATCATTCTCAGCAATTGGAGTCGTTTTGAATGCTGTGAATAAGTTCACTTACTTTGGCAGTGTACATTCTGGGGATGTGGACATCACCAATGAGGCAGACATACACATTATCAGAGTTATCTTGGTGTTTGGGAAGCTCCAAAGGGAAGTGTGGGAGAGACGAGGTATTAGACTGACTATCAAACTGAAGGACTACAAGAACTGTTGTACTAACCTCATTGTTGTAAGCCTGTGAAACCTGGGCAGTATCCCAGCGGCATGCCAGGAAACTGAATCACTTCCATTTGAATTGTCTGAGAAAGATTCTGAAGATCACCTGGCAAGAAAAGATCACGGACACTGAGGCTCTTTCTTGAACTAAATCGCCAAGCATTCAAACTCTGCTGCAGATCTTGCAACTCTGATGGTCTGGCTCTCTTGTTTGTAGGTCAAATGTATGGTTAACAGATAGATTATTTTATGGAGAAATTACACAGGGAAAGTGTTCACACAGTGCCCAGAAGAGGCAATACAAAGATCCTCTCAAGGTCTCTCTCTCTTTTATTTTTTTTGTTTACTGTTTGCAGGGGGAAAGGCAGGGCAATTGGGGTTAAGTGACTTGGCCAAGGTTCCATAGCTAGTAAATGTCAAGTGTCTGAATTTGAACTCAGGTCCTCCTGACCAAAGGGCTGGTGCTCTTATTTGCTGTGCCACCTGGCTGAGCCTCAAGGTCTCTTTCACATTATGAACTTTCACATTCATTGTATGATATGGGAGACACTGGCACAGGACTGCCCAGTGTGGTGTGCCATCATCAGAAAAGGTTCTGTGCTCCATGAGCAAAGCAGCATTGAGGTGGTGCAAAAGGAATGCAAGGTGAACAGATTCAGAGTCCACCCCACATGTCCACATGGATTATGTTTTCCCCAATTACTCATAGTTTAGGATCTTTTTCATCTTTAAAATGATAGTTTTGTGTGTTATGTTCTGTTGGGTCTGCTACTGTGTTAATGCACAGCTTCCAATTCTCAGAATTCCTCATATATGTCATTTTAAACTATATAAATGACAGTGTTATTCATATGACATTTTTTCTAGCTATTCTTTATTAGTCAAAACTCAATTTGTTTCCAGTTCTTTGTTGCCTCAAAGAGTGCTCTTATGAATGTTTTCATGTAAAAACTCAGTTGTGGGATGGTCTGGTTATACAGAAAGGGAGTGGCAACAAGGTACAGTGAGAATAGCCCTGGATTTGAAGCCTGGAGGAGCTGGGCTCAAGGTACAGATCCACCTTTTAATCACCTTTTGACCTGAATTAAGTCAATTTCTCTTTCTGGGCTTCAGTTCCCTAATTTGTAAAATGAGAAAATTGTTTCTTTCAGCTCTAAATATATGAATTGGAAACTATTGGTCCTTTAACACCCTTTTCAGCACTAAAAAGTTTTCATATAATGTTACAGGAGATTGTAGTCCCCCATGCTCACCTTTGCTCTTATGGTTCTAGGAGTACTAAGCACAGTCGTGTTCATTTCAGGGCAGCAGATTTTAAGAAGCACAGCACCTGGATGAAAAGAGGAAAGGAGCTGCCTTGCTTGTGAAGAGATGAGGCTGATTGGTCAAAGGGGCTGGGGTTGTTTAGATTGGAAGAGAAGACTTAGGACATGGAATAACTTTTCAGTTATCTCATTTACTTTATTTCAGCAGCAAGTAGAAAAGGAATTAGCCATATTGCAGCTTCAGCTCAGAAGGCAGAAGTAGGAGCCAAGGTTGCACATTTGTAATGGAAATGCAAACTTAAAGATCTTCCCTGCCCCTAGGCTAGAGTGCACCTGGAGCCTGGGGAGGGAGGCTTGTTTTTCAGTAGATACTTTTTGATTGGCCAGTGGGTCAAAAAGGTTGTTACATTCTCTGAGCCAGGAGAAGGCTATATAAGCCCTGATGTGTAGCTTTGTTTTTGGGACTCACTTTGAGAAGTATTCTGTGATTTGATCTGAATTCTGGGAAGCCGTTGTTGAGAGTCCCCCGGCTTTGAAAAACCCAGAATGTGGAAACCCAGATGTTGACTGGGTATGGATGTAATGGTTGGACAGTTTGGAAATCTGTCTACTTGATGTTTCTGTCTTGATAATTATGCCTGTATACTTTGAGGTTCAGGTTGCTGACCTTTTCTCCTGAACAAGGTAAACGATATATGTCTGACTGATTAAAGTAAGCTTGTTAACCCATTTTGAGTTGCTTTCCTTTAACAAAGCAGATCCAAGAACCTGTGGTAGCTGCAAACCCTGAGGACGCTTGGGGTGCTTGCTGCTGCAACATTGTATTAAAAAAAGTAAGTGATGTTTAAAATTGATAATACTGGAACCATTTACAACAAAAAGCATTTATTACACATGTACACAATGCCACGGGCTGTGCTGAGTGCTGAGGATACGAACAATGGCAATAGTGTCTCCTGCCCTATAAGGATCTTACAAACTAGTCAGAGAGGAAATTTTTCCAAAAATTTTTATTCATCTGATTTTCAGTTTATGGAATAATAAAAATAGTTCCAAAATACAGTAAAATAAAATAGATGATTGCATATGAAACTACAAATCTTTAATCTAAAACTTGATAGTCCTTTTAAATATATAATGAAATGATCATGTAAATTTCTTTTTCTTCCTTCCCCCCAAACTCTATAGAGTTGTCTAACAGATACAAGTGTTTGTGTGTGTGTGTGTGTGTGTGTGTGTGTGTGTGTGTGCGTGATTGCATGTAAAATTATCGTACTTCTATTTATCAGTCCTTTCTGGGAGAGGAATTCTTAAGTGATGACTATATACTAGACTGTACTGGGATACAGATAAAGAAATTAAACAATCCTTTGTGGCAAGTGAAAGATGAAATGACTGAGGAAACAAAGGTGATGTCTTTTGAGCATATCAGTTGATTAAGGGATCCATGGCAATTGACTGCGGATATAGGGGGAAATATCCTTTTCATACATTAAGAACAAAGAGGACCACCTGATTAAAAGTAAGTAATATATTAGGTAATCTAATTTCTAATTGGAGGAATGATTGCGCACTTTCCATGTTGGGAAGGGGGGAACCACAATACGTTCAGTTCCCTGCATTCAGAAAACAAGGTATCCCACTTCCCAAAGGGTCTGTAAACAATTAGAGTCACATGGGACCAGCAAATAATTGTTCAGTATGGAGTAAGTTTTCAAATATGAAAGATGAGTTGCTTGAGAACTAGAATTGTGAGAAAATTCCTTAGATGTGCTGGGTAAGAACAAATGTTTTTGGTATTTTAGGAATCCATAAATTCAACATAACATTCAAGGATGTAGCTGTGGAATTTACCCAGGAAGAGTGGGTACAACTGAACCCATCTCAGAAAAAGTTGTACAGAGATGTGATGCTGGAGAACTACAGGAACTTGGTCTCTTTGGGTAAGAACAGCTACCCTCTTTGGAGTCTTAAAATATAACATGACAAATGTGAAGATTTTAAGTTATTCTTTGGCATACAAAAGGAAACTATTCCTAATCCTTTTGTAGGCAAGGGACAGATTACCTGTGCTACCTATTTCCAGGAAAATGCTTGGTATGCCTGGAAGTTCATTTCTTCTTTCCTTGTTATCCTTGAGAATGCATCTTCCTCTCTCTGTTTCTTCAAATCCAAGATGTTCTTTTTAATTCCAATGTAGGTTTCATCATCATACACAGTGTCCCCACTGGCAATGAACTAGTTTTTCCTAAATCTTATTCAGTAATGCATTGTACCATAATATATAATATCCTTCAGTGGTACTTTGTATGTCCTTGAGGTCTTCCTAGCATGTCTGATTTTTTCCTAAAGAGGGTTTGAACTTATTTTAAGTAATTTCATTAAGTTTTATGGATGCTTTTTAAAAGAATGTAATTTCTCCAAAAAAACAACAATAAAACAAACTAAAAGGTAAAACCTACTTCTTCCTCCACCCAACCCCTGGAGCCTTACATGGTTGAAAAAAAATCTGAGACACAATCAGGTAATATATTACCCTTGATGTTATAAGATGGAAGGAGCATTTCGTCTCTCTGTTCTTTGACAGAACTCTGAGATAACTAACCGCCTACCACTTTTTATTTTCATTGAGCAGGACTTGGAGTTTCCGAACCAGATATGATCTACCAGTTGGAAAGAAAGGAAACATTTTGGATGCCAGAGGCAGATATTCCAAGAAGCAGCTGTCCAGGTGACTACCTAAAAACTCAGCAGATGTGTCATTGCAAAATCCACCTTTGTTGGTCATTTTAGTCCAAACCTGTTATAAAGTGTCGACCATAGTGGCCTATGTAAGCTTCTCAGGCTTGCTGAGAGTAGTGGAGACTTCAGAACTTCAGTTTTTTACCTCAAAAGTTACTTTTTATATATCTCTTTACTGAAATGTACAGCAACTCTCAAAGTTTTTGCCTCAGTATAGGGCTGTTCTTTCTCTTGTGTTTATTGAAGATTATCTTAACTTAAGCAGGCATTCTCTTGCCTCACTTGCATGAATTCATTTTCCCTTGTAAAATAAGCACATTACTTGAGATATTTAGTTATTTTGCTCCTTTTGCTTCTGAGTTCTTTTCTGATATTTTCTGTTGTTTTTATGATTATATTGCTTTACTGCTACTTTTTAAAAACACTGAGTTCTAAATTCCCCTTTTTCAGTCTATCATGTTATGTGTCATCCTGTTTTACTTCATGCTTTGAAATCACAAAATAATTTGTTCATGAAACAGGACTTCTTTAGCCACAACACCTTCATTAGACATTTAGATTTTCATTATTTTGCTCTTTCACACAAAACTGATGTGAAATTTTTTCTGAAAGTGCTTTGTTTGCTTTTAGTAACATGTTGAGGATTCAGATTTAGCACTGGGACAGTTGGGTCAAAGGATATGAACGGTTTTGTAGGCTTTAGCTGAAATTGCTATGTTGCTTTTCAGAAAAATGGCAGCACCTTAATAAGTAGCTATTTCAACATAATTCCCAAAATTTATCATTTTAAAGTATCTTTGGTAATCTGAATGCTATTGCTCCCTTCAGATTGTTTTCATTTTTCCTCTTTGATTAGCAGACTTTCAGCAATATTTCAGGTAATTTTTAATTTCTTGTCCAAAACTCCTGTATGTCTTATCTTTTAAAATTTCGATGAATTCCTTACAAAGTAAATATTTTTATAAGATTTTTATACAAAGTTTTAGATTTTTGTAGGAAATTTATGGCAACTGTTGTCTTATTTTCTCTCTCATGTTTCTTTATTCTGTTTACTTCATGTATCTATTTCTCTTCCTCATTCTAAATTCTGTATTTTCGTCCTCTTCAGTCTTTTCTTTGCCTATTTTCGCCTCAGAGGGTGAGGATACATTTACTATTTCTCAAAGTCTCAGCTTTTTCTGAACAATCTTACTACCATCAAATGTCAGCCAATGAAAATAGAGTCAGGGATCATTCATCAACTCCAGGTTATTTCATCCTATGTGAATTCATTTACATGTTACATTTGAGTCATCATACTGTTACATAAGATAAATTGATCCATAATGAAAGACTAATGAGAGAAGGTAAGAGAATAGCTCTAACACCTTTGAGCAACTAAGAACCTTGGAAAAGGGTCAGAAAGGCAGGGTTAATCAATTTTACATTCTTCCTTTCAGAGAGCAGAGAATTTATTGGAGATAAACCTCTTGACTATAATGGATATGGGAAGCCCTTTAGGAGCAAGAAGCATCTTGCTGGGTGCCAGCTAATTCATACTGGAGATAATTCTTATGAATGTAATTTATGTAGGAAGGCCTTAAGATCCGACTTACACTGCATCAGAGAATTCATACTGGAGAGAAAGCTTATGAATGCAGTGAATGTAGAAAGGCTTTCTGGAAGATGTTACATCATACTAAGCATCAGAGAATTCATGTTAGAGAAAAACCATATGAATGTAGTGAATGTGGAAAGGCCTTCACAAGGAAGCAGTATCTTACTCTGCATCAGAGAATTCATACTAGAGAATACATTCTTTATGAATGTACGGAATGTGGGAAGGCTTTCAGGGAGAAATCACATCTTACTGATCATCAGAGAATTCATACTGGAGAGAAACCTTATAAATGTAGTACATGTGGAAAGGCCTTCAGGAGTAAGTCATATCTTACACTGCATCAGAGAATTCATGATGGAGAGAAACCTTACGAATGTAGGGAGTGTGGAAAGGCTGCCTTGAGAAAGCCAGAGCTTACTGTGCATCAGAGAATTCATACTGAAAGGAAACCTTATGAATGTAGTGAATGTGGAAAGGCCTTCAGAACTTACTCACAACTTAAAGTGCATCAGAAAATTCATCCTGGAGAATACACTCTTTATGAATGTATGTGATGCAGTGAATAGAGTACCTGCCCTAGAGTCAGGAGGACCTGAGTTCAAATGTGGCATCAGACACTTAACACAAAAAGTAGCCATGACTTTGGGCAAGGCACTTAACCCCAGTTGCCCTCCAAAAAGCAAAAAAAAAAAAAAAAAAGGAGGGGGGGAGCTTACGTTTCAAAAAACTGATGTTCTAAACATTTTGGGTGGCTGGGTGGCGAGGTGAATAGAGCACAGTCCCTTGACTCAGGAGGACTGAGTTCAAATCCAGCCTCAGACACAACACACACACACACAAACTAGCCATATGACCTCAGGCAAGTCACTTAACCCCAATTGCCCTCCAAAAAGCCAAAAAAAATTGAGAATTCTACCAAATTAATTTCCTTATTCAAGCCATGACCATAAGACTACCGAAAAATTATTTTATAGAGCCAGAAATAATAGCAATTCATCTGGGAGAACAAATGATTAAGAATCTCAAGGGTCTTAATGAAAAACACTGCAAAGGAAGATGGCCTAGCCTTACCAGATCTATAACTACATTATAAAGAGAAAATCATTAAAATTATTTGGTAATGGATAATTTTGACTACATCAATTGAAAATTTTTTGTACATACAAGCCAATGCAATCAAGATTAGAAGGAAAGCAGAAAGCTGGGAAACAATTTTTACTGCCATTATTTCTGATAATGGCCTCATTTATAAAAATATAGAGCTGTGTAAAATTTATAAGAATACTAATTCCCCAATTGATAAATGATCAAAGTATATGAATGGTGAGTTTTCAGATGAAGCAAATGTATCTATAGTCATATGAAAAAAACATTCTTACAAAATATTTTTAAAGGGCCAAAAATGCTCTAAATCACTATTGTTTAGAGAAATACACATTTAAACAACTCTGAGGTACCACCTTACACATATCACAGATAGGCTAATATGACAAAATGAAAGTGATAAATCTTGGAGAAGACGAGGGAAGGGATTATTGGTGAAGTAGTGAACTAATCTGACCTTTCTGGAGAGCGATTTGAAATTATGCCCAAACGGCTATGAAACTGCCCATCCTTTGATCTAGCAATACCACTACTTGGTCTGTATCTCAAAGAGATCACATAAAAGGGAAAAGGCTCCACATGTGCAAAAATATTTACAACAGTGCTTTTTGTGGTGGCTGGCCAAAACTTGAGGGGATGTCTGTCAATTGTGGAATGTCTAAACAAGTTTTGGTATATGACTGTAATGGAATGGTATTGTGCTATAAGAATTGATGAACAGGTAGATTTCAGAAAAACTCGGAAATATTTTAATGAACTGATGCTGAGTGAAGTGAGCAGCATCAGGTAAACATCATACACAGTAACAGCAACATTTTGCAATGATCAAGTTTGACAGACTTAGCTCTTCTCAGCAATACATTGATCTAAGACAATTCCAAAAAGCTCATGATAGAAAATTCCCCATCCAGAGGAAGAATTATGAAGTCTGAATACAGGTGGAAATAGAGTATTTTCACTCTTTTTTGTTTTTGCATTTTTCCCATATTTCCTTTTCTGTTTCTTTTTTAACAAAATAACTAATGTGGAAATATCTTTAATATGATTGTACATGTATAGCCTATATCAGATTGCCTATCGTCTTGGGGTGGGGGGAAGAAAAAATGCTGAAAGTCAAAATTTTATCACAATGAATGTTGAAAACTCTCCTTACATGTAACTGAAAAAATAAAATACTATTAAGGTGGAGGGGGAAAGAGGCTGTTATAAGATCTTGTTCAGGAGAATCTTCAAACCAGTTCAGCCTGACTCTTCAGCTTAGCCATATGGTGTGTTAACTCTTTGGGAGGAGATGGTGGGTGGGATGAAAGATTTCGTGGTAGAATGACAGTCAGTCAGGGGTTGGAGGCATTGGCAGATGTAGTGATCTCTGTACAGTTATCCCACCTTCATGAACTTCAACTTCATAGAAACTTCTTTTTGTACTGAGAAATCCAGAGGACATTGCCCTGAGGGGCTTTCTCCTTTCCACTTCTTTAAAAACAAACACATAAACAAAACAAAACATCCCACCACCACTACCAACAGAAAACATTGGTCTCTCACCCACGACTGAAGTCCCTGAGCCCTGTTCTAAATGATTCCTGAGCCTGCTTGACTTCCTGGTTTTTATCATCTTGAGCAATAAGAGCTAATTGGGAGTGGAGTTCTAACTCAAGATTCTGTAGAACCTTAAAAAATTAATTCTGAGCTCTTCATCTGTAAAACAACAGACTTATTAGATAATTCCTACAGATCTTTTATTGGAAGCAGGGACACTAATGGAGCCCAGGAGAGCTGTGTGGGAGCCCAATCCCACAACAGAAACATGAGCTGTTGTGAAGAAAAGAGGTATTACAGGGCAGACCTGGTGCAGTTTGAGTTAAGTGTCCTCCCAGGTGGATTGATCTGGAATGCCCTTAGGGGGTTTTTTGGAGAATATTTTTTTTTTAAATAGCACTGGCAGAGGAGCTCCTGACATCCCAGGGAAGCTCCTTTTTTTTATTATTTTAAATTCTCTTAATGGTAATTGTACATGCTGTTGCTTTTATGGACTGCATGTTGCCCAGGAAGGCGTGTCACAACTCTACCTCAGTTTCTTTAAAAATCTGTGAAATGGGGATAACAGCACCTACCTTACAAGCTTTTGTGAGCATAAAAGAGATGACTGTACCATCGTTGTTATTGTTTGTCTTTAGCTCTGGAAGAGGACCATGACATTAGGGAGATGATGCCATGATATGCAAGTGGATTGGATTTCAACGAGGTAGGGCTGGGGAAGGTTAGCACCTTCATGTTCTCATCTGGAGCCATCTTCCAGTTCCCAAATAGAGATGAGGAACCTGGAGATAGCACTGGTTGCATTGGGGACTGTGGCCTTTTAAAACTCTGGTCTTTCCCAGGTCTCAGTTTGACTTAGCAAAGCCCATTCAGTGATCTGGACTAGGTAAGAAAGGAGACAAAGAATAGCCTTCGTTACCTAGTCCCCCCAAAAATCTAGAAGGGGAAGACTTAGGAGGTTTCTGGCTGAAATGGCAACAAGTGCTATTTACATTCATTCAGAGTCCATCAGGGCCTAAACCTGGGATCCGCTGTTGGCCAATCAATGAGAGCCAGATAGATTTGTGTTAAAGGAAAGGTACTTAAAAAATCTATCTCACAGGCCCAGGGGGTGGAGCCAAGATGGAGTACTAAAAGCAGGACCATGCTTGAGCTCATATCCCCAATTACTTCCGATACGTATAAAAAAATTAAACACGTTTTAGTGCTATAGAACTCACAAAATGATAGTGAAACACATTTCCAGCTGAAGGCATCCTGGCAAGCAGAAGTGAAGGGCCTACCCCACGGGGCTGGGAATGGAGTGCAGTGTCCTGTGGACCACCCCAGTACAGATCTAGCCAGAGTGAATGGAGGAGGGGAGGGGTCCGGGCTCCAAGGCAGGCAGAGCCGGGACAGGCGGCTAGGCAAGGAGGCAGGACTGCAGTCCCCTACAGGGGAGGGGCCAAGCCGCGGGCATGCGCAATAGGCGTCTTATATAAATAGCCTTCCGCCTGCGCGGGGCACAGGCATGCGCATCAGGAGCCTCAGCCTCCGGATCCCCAGAAGGCCTTTCGCGCCTCGGGGTTGGGGAGGGGGGGTGTGGATTTTCTAAGCCCTTGTAGAGGAGGGAGGATGAGACTAGTGTCCTCTTAGGGAACTTCCGCCTCGTTTCCTCCCTGCTTCTTCCATGCTTGATGGTGGCAGCTTCCTGTCCTCACCCCTGAGTTCCTATGACGGGGTGAGCGGGCGCTGAGAGCGGATCCAGGCCCAGGCAGACGCCGGTTGTGCGGGTGCGGCGGCCTGGTGGCCCCGGGAGCTGGTTGCAAAGCTCAGGGAGAAGGGGAGGGGCGTCCGCCAATGAGGAAGCAAGCACCAGAGGGCTTCTAGGGTCTGGGGGCTTTTTGGGTGGGGGAGTAGCCGGAGAAAGAGCAGGCGTAGGGGAATCTAGGGGCGGATTCTAATCGTCTTTCAGCCCAGGCCACATTCTGTGACCCGGGTCCTGCCTCTTCAGGCCTCTTGTCTTTCCCCTGTGCCGGGGGTCCCAAGACCGGTACTACCGCTGTGAGGCGGCCTTCCTGGTGGTCTCATGCCTTCTTCCCAGCATCCTCTGGGGCAGCCCCTCCTCCCGGAAGCCTTCCCTGATGCTGTCCTGAGTTTTTCCCCCCCCCCCCCGACAGTGTCCTTCTGCCCCCTCCCCGCAGGCGGAAGGCAGGTTTCCCGGTCTCTGAGCTGGGCAGACCCCAGGGTGGCCCCTCCTTCTCATGGTCCTCCTTTCCTCCCCAGCTCTGCCGTCTCTGGCTTCTGGCCGTGAGGAAGAGGGAATGGCTCCTGTGCTGCTAGTCCGGCCCTGCCAGGTGAGTGCCCCGGGCTGCTTTTCCTGAAACACCCTACCTTTCTTTCTGCTGCCACAGCCCTAAAAGGGGTGGGCATCAGTGAGTCATATGTGTAGAGCCAAAGCACTGCATTTTATCCCACCCCTCAGGAAAAAAAGATTTTACTTTTGCTTTTTTTTTAAATTTTGAGTTCCAAATTCTTTCCCGCCCTCCATTCCTTCCCCCACTCATTGAGAAGGCAAACAATAGGGCACAGATTTGGCATGTGAAGTAAAGGAAAACATTTCCCCGTTAACCATAGTTCAAAAAAAAGTAAGAAAAATGGAAGTGTAAATCTTTTTTTCTTCTATTTTCTTCTCTCTCCCTTCCCCCCCTCCATTGCTACTGTTAGGCAGAAATAATTATGTACATATGTATATACACATGTATAATTATTGCACACAGAATTTTATTGATCATTTCTTTCTCTGGATGTAGATAGCATCTTTCTTCATTCGTCCTTTATAGTTAATTTGGGTATTTGTAGTAGTCAAAAGAATTTCTCATTCAAATTCCTTCTTAAGACAATATTGCTGTTACTTTATACAGTGATCCCTTCCTTTCATTCTTTATTATTTTGTCTTAGTCTTTCCATGGTTTTCTTAGATTATTGAGGACATCATTTCTTATACATCAGTAATATTCCATCACAATCAAATACAACTTGTTCAGCCATTCCCCGAATTATAGGCGTCCCTACAGTCTCCACTTTGCCATCAGAAAGACAGCTGATGTAAAGATTTTAGAATATACAGGTTTTTTTTCTTTGATCATCTTTGGAAATAGACCACGTAATGGCGTTGTTAGACCAAAGGGTGTAGGTAGTTTAATAACTCTTTGAACTTAATTCCAGATTTCTCTCTAGAATCAGCTGGATCAGTTGACAGTTCCACCAACAATGAATTAGGGTCCCAGTTTTTCCACATCCACTCCAACATTTGTTGCTTTTCCTTTCTATTATTTTAGCCAATCTGATATGTGTGAAATGATATCTCAAGGTTGTTTTAATTTTCATTTTTTTAATGAGTTATGAGTTAGAACATTTTTTAACAGGACTATAAGTTGTTTGGATTTCTTTGTTAGAAAACTCCCTGTTCATATCCTTTGACCATTTATCATTTGAGGAATGATTTGTATTCTTATGTTTCACAAAGTTCTTTATATATTTTATTTTTTTAAATCTCTTTTTCATCTTTATTAATTTGTTTGTTTACTTTTATTTTACAAAATTCAGTTCCACAGTTCCTTGAGTGTCAGATGTTCTCCCCCACCCTTCCCTTCCCCCCCACCCTCATGGCAGCTTACACTCAAGTATGGGATCTGCAAATACTTCCACATTAGACATTAGTCAGGTTATGAAGCAGAAGTGTATTGGATGGAATGAACAATGGGAAAGAAGAAACAAAAACAAACAAGAAAAAGAAAGAGCAGATAGTTTGCTTCAGTCAGCATTCAAGCTCTGTTCTTTCTAGTTCTTTCTCTGAATGTAGACATCTTTTTCCATCACGAGTCTTTTGGAGTTGACTTATACCCCAGCATTGCTGAGAAGAGTCCATTCTATCAAAGTTGGTTGTCACACATATGTTGTGTCTGTAATTGCATACAGATTTCTCCTGGTTCTGCTCTTCTCACTCAGCATCAATTTGTACAAGTTTCTCAAGGTAAATATGAAGTCCATCTGCTCCTCATTTCTTATACCACAATAGTATTCCATTGCATTCATATACCACAACTTGTTTAGCCATTCCCCAATTGATAGGCATCCCCTTAATTTCCAATTTTTTTTTTCAAA
The DNA here is from genome assembly GCF_028583685.1 of Petaurus breviceps papuanus. Classification (NCBI taxonomy): domain Eukaryota; kingdom Metazoa; phylum Chordata; class Mammalia; order Diprotodontia; family Petauridae; genus Petaurus; species Petaurus breviceps. Next base: position 1,314,657 of record NW_027186338.1, read on the forward strand.
TGCTTTTTTAACTTCTGATTTGTAGCATTCATTTCCGCCAGATTTTAAGTTACAAATTTTCTCCCCATTTTCCCCCTACCTACCGCTGCAAAATAGTCTCACAGGATATTCCCTCCTCCAATCTGCTCTCTCCCATATTTTCTCCCTGTATCAGCAATGCCATATTCACAATGCCTATGGAGATTACAGATATGCTGATATAATTATCCATCACAAAATATATCATGCTTGCCATATGGGGGAATAAACTAGAAAATTTATTAAGATACCAAAAGACTGTGTCCCAAAACCAGAAAGTGAAAGCCATCAGAGTAGTTATGACATTGGCACAGGTAGATAAAGTAGAAAGCACCCACATTTTCAAGCCTTTGAAACAGAACAGGCTACCTCAGGCAAAGGTCCTCCTCTCCCCACTCACAGCAACCACCCAGCATCCTGGAAGCGCCCTCCCAGCAGCTCCGGCCCCTGGCAGTCCTCAGCAGGAGTCCTTAGCAGAAATTCTGGCTAACTCAAAAAGGGCTTCGCGCTGCCGCTGCCTCTGCTACTGCTGCCGCCATTGCCACCACGACTGCCAGCCACCGCAGGAACTCTAGTTTGGCTTCCGCTTCCTCTTGCTCCACCCCTTCCTGCTACGTCAGCAAGTCCAATGGGGCATAGAAGATCTTTAAATCCCATAACCCTTACATTCGGCCCCAAGATCTTTCATGTCCCTTACTTGGCAAAAATACAGTAGGAATAACTGGTGTCAACAAAATTTCACAACAATATAACAAGAATAGCACACAATAAACACAGAAAACCATATTTTAGGGTGGGGCTTGAGCACAAGCTCCCCATCATTCCCCCTACCCCGAGCAAATGGGGCCCCAAAATCTTGTGGTAAGGGGTGAAGATCTCTTCTATGGCTACTTGCTGCTGAAATCGGATGTAGAGCTGTCCCTGTCCTAAGGGGTCCCATTTGAGAGGTCAGTTCTTAATATGCTTGATGCCAGGTCCAAGGGTGACACATCACAGTTGCAGACAGGGGGTGACATCCAGCTTAAGCTATCAGGCATCTACAGATGGAGGGTACCAAGCCTGTGGAAACAAATCTAACAAACAAGGTGAACAGACAAAAAATCAAGAAGAAGCAAAGAGACAATAACCAGACTATTGTAGCCTCACTCATGGTAGAATAAATGACTTAAGGGTACAATTTTGTAATCATCTTCTCCAGAATAAACAATAGTTACAGTGTTATCCCTCCCATATGCTATAATCTCTGCAGCCTTTGGAACATCATCTGGCTTCTGTTTTACCCATACTTTAGCTCCTGATTTTATTCTATCAGTAGAACCAAATCCTTCAGTTCCTGTGACAGTTATTTTGGAAGGAGGGTCAGTTTTTACAAGTGGCATTGTTTTACAAGGAACGATAATCACTTGAACTATCCTATCATTCTTGTGAATCTGTATGGGCCCTTCACCTAAATTCTGGAATGTTACAACAATTTCTCCTTGATAATTAGAATCTATTACTCCAGCCAATACATGTATTCCTTGAGCTGCTAATCCTGATTTGGGTAAAATCTGTCCAAAGTGATTTCTGGGATTCTTATGCATATCCCATTGGAGATTTTTCTTATTTCTTTTCTGTCCAACCAAAAGTCCTCTAAACGATGTAAATCATACCCCACCGAACCAAGTGGTCCTGGGTATGGTGCTGGGACATCTGGCCTCAAGGTCCAATACTCAATATTTGGGATCTTGTGTGTTTGTTGTTTTCTAATTTGCAGATTGGGGGTCATCATTCTGGCTAGAGGTGTACTTCCTCCCAATGGTCTATTATTCAAATTACGCAAAGCCATGAACAAATTATCCTTCCAATGTTGATATGAATTATTGGAACTTAACTTCCTCAACTGTTCTTTCAGTAATCCATTCATTCTTTTTCAATTAACCCATATGTTTCTGGATAATATGGAATATGATATATCCATTCTATATTGTTTAGTATACAATACTTCTTCATTTCATTGCCTTTGAAATGTGAGCCATTGTCACTTTGAATCTGCATTGGGGTTCCATAATATAGACTTATGAGATCTAGAGTTTTACAAGTGTTTTTCTGGGTTGCATTCTTAAAAGGACAAGCTACTAGTACACCTGAATAGGTGTCAACACAAGTACATATAAATCTGCATCCTTTATTCGGTGGTAGTGGACCAATATAATCTATTTGCCAGATTTGGGCTGGGACTTTTCCTCTTGCTATCTCTCCAGGTACTACCTGAGGAACAGTTTGCTTCTTTTCCAATTGACATATATGACATTCTTCTGCTATCTGTTTTAACAGTGAATGAGAGATACTAATACCTCAATCTTGTGCCCACTGGTGTGTGGCCTGGACCCCCAAATGGCCTGCTGTTTGGTGGACGCATTTTGCTAATACCGGATCATCAGTTGTTGTCAAAGTAGGGACAATATGTTCAGTAGCAATCTTTGCCAGTCGATCAGTATGAGCATTGTACTCACGTTCTGGTGTGGTGGGGGCCACGTGAGCATCTACATGAAAAACTGACAAGTCAGTGACCAAAGACATGTTCCAGATATCTTCCCATAATTCTTTGCCCCAGACTTGTTTACCATGAATTTCCCAATTTTCATTTTTCCACATGGGCATCCATGTAGCTAACCCATTAGCTACTGCCCATGAATCAGTGAATATATGACACTGTCCTCCTTGTTCTATTTTGATGGCTTGATATACTGCCATAAGTTCAGCATATTGGCTACTTGCACCTATCCCAGTACTTTCCAAAGTCCTTCTAGTGCATGGGTTATAAGCCACTGCTTTCCAATGTCTTTTTTGGCCCAAATATTTTGCTGTCCCATCAGTAAACCATGCATGTCTCTTTTGTTCCTCAGTTAATACGTCATATCCCTCATTCCATTTTACAGTGGACTGTACCAACTGTTGCTTTGGCTCAGGGGGTGTGTCATTCCTCTCAATTTCTATGTTTGCTATAGATTCATGCAGAGCAGAGACTCCGCTTTTGCCTGTTTTCGCTCTATTTTGAATATACCACTTCCATTTGATTATACTAGCCTCTTGGGCATGTCCAATTCTGTGAGAAGCTGGGGTACTCATTACCCAGATCATAATTGGGATTCCAGGTCTTAATATCACTTCATGGCCCACAGTCAGTTGTTCAGTCTCCACCAAAGCCCAATATGCAGCTAACAGCTGCTTTTCAAAAGGTGTGTACTGGACTCCAGATGAAGGGAGTTTCCTACACCAAAATCCTAAAGGTACATTTCGGCTTTGTTGCTTTTGCCATAAGCTCTAGTTTGCATAATCATCTTGTACAGTGACTTGCAATTCCACTGGACCATTTTGCGTGGGCCACAAATCTAGGGCCAATTGTATGGCAGCCTTGGCTTCTTCAAAAGCTTTACTCTGCTCAAGTCCCCAATCGAATTCATATTTCTTCCGTGTGACTCTATAGAAAGGTTTTAAAATCTGTCCCAAATGTGGAATGTGGTGCCTCCAGTATCCAAACAATCCTATGAACTTTTGGGCCTCCTTCTTATTGGTAGGGGTAGGAAAATCCTGAATCTTTTGTCGGGCTTGAGGAAGAATCTCCCGTAGCCCCTTGTTCCATTGTATACCCCAAAATTTCACATTTTGAGCTTGTCCTTGAACCTTTGCAGGGTTAATTTCCCACCCTTTACTTTTCATATGCTCAATTAGAAGGGCCAAACTCCTTTCCACTACTTTCGCATCTTTTCCCTGTATCATGATATCATCAATGTAGTGGGTAAGCTGTACACCAGGTAGCTTTAATTCATCCAACTGTTCAGCCACAATCCTGTGACAAATAGTGGGGCTATGTATGTACCCTTGTGGCAAGCGGGTGAAAGTATATTGTCTACCCTGCCAAGTGAAAGCGAAGTGGTCCCATTGTTTAGGGTCTATTGGGATGGTGAAGAAGGCATTTGCCAAGTCAATCACTGCATACCAAGTCCCATCATATTTCTGGATCCTTTCTATTAAGGTGATGGTATCTGGAACAGCAGCATACAAAGAAGGAGTCACCTTATTCAACTGTCTATAATCCACAGTCATTCTCCATGTCCCATCTGATTTTCTTACTGGCCAGACAGGATTATTTCATCTTGTGGTTGTAGGGACTAACACTCCTGCTTCAACATATTCCTTTATAGTAGTGGTAATTTCATCTTGCCCACCTGGCACACGATACTGTTTTAAAGTAATTACTTCAAAAGGTTCAGGTAAATTGATTGGGTCCATTTTTAGTTTTCCCACTAAAACTGTATTAATTCCTATCTTCCTCACAGCAAATTGGTATCTCCCTTCAGGTAAATTCAGAGTCATGCCTCTCAATACATCTATTCCAATGATGTATTCAGGAATGGGTACAACAACCACAGTATATTCCTTCTTAGGTAACTTCCCAATTTTCATTGTTATTTTAACCTGTCTGGCTGATATTTCAGCACCTCCTAGACTTGTGATGGTAATAGGAGTTCCATGTTTAAACTTATCAGGGTTTCCATAGATAAGTGTGGCCTCAGCCCCAGTATCAAGCAGTGCCCTAGTCACAGTAGTTGATCCATTCTTCCAATATATTGTTAAAGCAATATGGGGTCTGCAATCTCTTCTGCATATTTCTTTTATCTGGGCTGGAGCTTGGCCTATCTCCTATTTCCCCTGAAGGTGGGGCAAACTTGGATACAAAGATTCAGATTCAGAAATACCTGCGGGGGTGGTTCCTGCTTCCCTGTTCATTCTAATGCTAAGTACCTTTTCTTGGTACAGCTTATGCAGCTCTTCAGTTGGAATACCATATATTCTTTTGAAGTCCACCCCTGCACTTAATAGAGCAGTAAACAGTTCCCTTCTTGTTGGTCTATTTTGTCTCTGAATCCTCTGGCTGTTTACTCTTCTCTCTCGAGGCAATTTGTCTTTTTCCCATTCCCCTAAATCTCTTAATTGTGAAATCTTATCCAAAACCTCTGAAAGAGGGTGCCCTATTTCTCCAATTAATAGAGTCAGAATTAGGTGCTTATATGCAGGAGGAGCCGTCTTCACTATGATATTTCTATGAGGAACTCCTAGGGGGGGTATCATAATATGCATTTGCATCTCCAATCAGGATAGCAGTTTTCATTACCTCCTCCTTTAGTTTTCTCATACAGTCTCTAAGTGAGTACCAGGGTCTGTCTCCCCTAGGCCACATAGATTCAGTAGGATAATGCTTTGCATCCTTCTGCAGCTAAAGCTAGCAGATTAGTTTTGTTATTTCCTCCTTGCATATGGTGATCCCTAAAAGCCTGGTGTACAAAAGCATTCTGACTGATACTTATGAATTTTAAACAGTCCTCAATGTCCAGTTTTATTCCTCCAGCGCCTTCATCAGTGATTCTTACTATCCAAGACACTAAAGACTCCCCCATTCTTTGGGTAAATCTACTCAATATATCAGTGATCTCCTTTTGAGTGAAATCTTCAATTATCTCCCTGGACTCTGTTTTGCCTCAGTGGTTCTCCTGTCTTCTTCTTCGTATGGGGAGAGCTTCTACATTAGAAGACTCCTCATCTAACCTTGCTCCATTCTCCTCACACACATTCTCCTGGAAGCTGTCAGGGCAACTCTGCCCAGCCTGTACAAAAGCTGCATGCACATTCGTTCTGCTAGTTTTTTGCTTCCTTTTAGCTACACGAACAGTACCTTGCTCCTGGACCACATGAGTCCCTCCAGTTTGGTCTTCTGAGTGCTGTGACACAGAAGAATCCTCAGGCAAACCAACTGACTCCCTAGCCATCCGAGCTCTTTCCTTCAGCAGCTTATCCCTACTTTTACACATAAGGCGATAACTTTTTAGCAGCACCCAGCCTCTCCTGCATACTCCTGCCAGTTCTTTGCCTGGTTCTATGGGTATTGCTTTCAAACATCTTTCCAAATCTCCAGGTTCTCCCTCTTTTAGCCTTGGTTCCCAGTTTTCACAGGGCCCTGTGCTTTTAGCCCATTCTCTGGCTAGAGAGGAATAAGGCAAATCCTCCCAACCTGGAATAGCCATTTCTCCCTCTAAAGCCCCACTGCTTCCAAATAGAGGCCTGACATTTTGTGATCCCATCCTGGTCGCCAAATGTATCAGCAATGCCATATTCACAATGCCTATGGAGATTACAGATATGCTGATATAATTATCCATCACAAAATACATTATGCGTGCCATATGGGAGAATAAACTAGAAAATTTATTAAGATACCAAAAGACTGAGTCCCCAAACCAGAAAGTGAAAGCCATCAGAGTAGTTATGACATTGGCACAGGTAGATAAAGTAGAAAGCACCCACATTTTCAAGCCTTTGAAACAGAACAGGCTACCTCAGGCAAAGGTCCTCCTCTCCCCACTCACAGCAACCACCCAGCATCCGGGAAGCGCGCTCCCAGCAGCTCCGGCCCCTGGCAGTCCTCAGCAGGAGTCCCTAGCAGAAATTCTGGCTAACTAAAAAAAGGGCTTCGCGCTGCCGCTGCCTCTGCTGCTGCTGCTGCCGTCGCCACCACGACCGCCAGCCACCGCAGGAACTCTAGTTTGGCTTCCGTTTCCTCTTGCTCCGCCCCTTCCTGCTATGTCAGCAAGTCCAATGGGGCATGGAAGATCTTTAAATCCCATAACCCTTACACTCCCACACCCCTTTCGACTTTTCCAATGGATCTCTATGCCCCAGTGCCTGTATACCTTATTTCCCAATTACATGTGAAATAGTATTAATAATTGTGTGTGTGTGTGTGTGTGTGTGTGTATACACACATACATATATTTTCAACCACAAAAGGGTAAGTGGTTGAACAGCTAGTAAGAAGGTGATTACAGGGGCCTCTTTGCTATCAGTGAGGCAGGATCCTGTTGCTTTGCCCATATTCAGATCTGGGTGCCAGTCCCAGGGTGAGAAGGTGCACTAGAACACCAAAGGTTATAGCCACTCTGGAGCCACCACCCTCTTCAGAGATGCAGGGGAAAAATGAATGCTTGTGGTCACTCACAGACCAGAGCAAAGGTCAGGAGATGAGTACACATACCTCTTCTTAGATCATACCACTTGGAAGTACTGATAACTTACAAGTCTCTGGTGGTATCTCTGAAAACAGCTACATATAACCCCTAAAACTTAGTACAGTGTACTATGGAAGCAGAACCCTACTTTACCAAAAATTCAAGAGTCAAGTAATATTCTGAGAAAATTAGCAAAGAAAAAAATTCTGATCATAGAAAGTTATTATGGTGACAAGGAAGACGAAAACAACAAAGTCAAAACTCCAACTTCAGAAACCTCCAAGAAAAACATGAATTGATCTCAGGCAATGAAAGAGCTCAAAAATATGACTCCGGGGCCAGCGTTCTACTCGCTGCACCACCTAGCCGCCCCAACCTACAACTTTGTTAATTGTCTCAACTAAAGTGAGGGTTTGGGATTTTTCAAGTATATCATAATATTGTCTGCAAAAAACTGTAGTTTTATTACTTCATTCCCTATTCTGATTCTTTGTTTCTTTTTCTTCTCTTATTGCTATTGCTTGGAATTCCAGTACAATACTGTATAATATTGGTAACAGTGGGCATCCTTGTTTCACACCTGATCTTACTGGGAAGACTTCTAGTTTATCTGTATTATAAATAATGCTTGCTGTTGGTTTTAGATAAATACCTTTATCAATTTGAGGAAAAATCCATTTATACCCATACTTTCAAATATTTTTTAATGGAAATGAGTGTTGTACTTTATCAAAAGCTTTTTCTACATCTATTGATATGATCATATAATTTTAAAACAACTTTTATTATTTACATAATCAGTTATTTTAATTATGTTAAATCATGTCTATCTTCCAGTCCTATTTGATCATAGTGTATAATTCTTGGAAGCTTTTAGCTAGTATTTTATTTAGGATTTTTGCTTCCAGATATATTAGTGAAATTGGTCTGTAATTTTCTTTCTTGGTTTTTACTCTTCCTTGTTTTGGTGTCATTATCCTGTTTCAGAAAAGGAGTTTGGTAGGATTCCTTTTTTTTTTTGCATATTTTCCAAATATTTTGCTTAATACTGAAATCATTTCATGTTTAAATGTTAGATAGAATTCACTAGTTAATCTATCTGGTTCCTGTGCTTTTTTCTTAGAAAGCTCATTTATAGCTTATTCAATTTCTTTTTCTTAAAGAGGTCTGTTTAGATATTCTATTTCCTCTTCTACCAATCTAGACAATTTTTATTTTGGTAAATATACTTCCATTTCACTTACATTGTTAAATGTATTGGCATATGACTGGGCAAAATAACTCCTCATAATCACTTTAATTTCATCTTTGTTAGTGGAATGCTCACCCTTTTCATTTTTGATACTAGTGATTTGATTTTCTCACTTTTTATTATCAAAGTAACTTATTGCTTATTTTATTTGTTTTCTCATAAAACCAATTCTTCATTTTATTTATTAATTCAATGATTTTTTACACTCAACTCTATTAATTTCACCTTTAATTTTTAGGATATTGATAACCCAATTCATTAATCTTCTTTTCCTTTATTTTATTGATTTATGCATTTAGAGAGATACATTTTCCTCTGATCACTGCTTTTGCTGTGTCCCATAGGTTTTCATGTGTTGTCTCATTTTTGTCATTTACTTTAATCTAATTGTTATATCTATGATTTGTTCTTTTTTTTATTTTTTGGTCTTTATTAATTCGTTTGCTTACTTTTAGTTTACAAGATTCAGTTACACAATTCCTTGAGTTTCAGATTTTCTCTCCCTCTCTCCCCTTCCCCTCACCCCCATGACAGAGTACAATCAATAATAGGATCTGCAAATAGTTTCACATTAGACATTAGTCAGGTTATAAAGGACTGTACCAGATGGAATGAACAGTGGGAAAGAGGAAACAAAACCAAGCAAGGAAAAGAAAAAGCAGGTAGTTTTCTTCAATCTGGATCCCAACACAGTTGTTTCTCTGGGTGTAGACATCTCTCTCCATCATGAGTCTTTTGGGGTTGACTTATAACCCTGCATTGCTGAGAAGAATCCAGCCTATCAGAGTTGGTCATCACACATACATTGTGTCTGTAATTTTGTACAATTTTCTCCTGTTTCTTCTCTTCTCACTCAGCATCAGTTTGTATAAGCCTCTCCAGGTAAATATGAAGTCCATCTTCTCCTCATTTCTTATACCACAATAATATTCTATTACATGCATATACCACAACTTGTTCAGCCATTCCCCAATTGATGGGCACCCCCTTAATTTCCAATTCTTTGCCATCATAAAAAGACTTGCTATAAATATTTTTGTACATATGTGTCTTCCTCCCAATTCTATGATCTCTTTATGATAGAACAGCACAAGTGGTATTGCTGGGTCAAAGGGTATGAAATTATTTATTGCCCTTTGGGCATAATTCCAGATTGCTCTCCAGAATGGTGGATCAGTTCACAACTCCATGAGAAATGCATTAGTGTTCCAATTTGTCCACATCCTTTCCAGCATTTGTCATTTTCCTGTTTTGTCATCTTAGCCAATCTGACTGGTGAGATATGGTACCTCAGAGTTTTTTTGATTTGCCTTTCTCTAATCAATAGTGATTTAGAGCATTTTTTTTTTAAAGCAATTGGGGTTAAGTAACTTGCTCAAGGTTACACGGCCAGTCATTTCTGGGTGTGGTGCTGAATATCTGAGCCTGGATTTGATCCAGGTCATCCCAACACTGGAGCCAGTGCTCTTACTCACTGAGCCACCTGGCTGCCCCTAGAGCATTTTTTTAAATATGCTTATAGATATCGTTAATTGCATCCTCTGAAAACTGCCTGTTCATATCCTTTAACCATTTATCAATTGGGGAATGACTTGTATTCTTCTAGATTTGACTCAGTTCTCTGTATATTTTAGAAATGAGTCCTTCATCAGAGATATAGGTTGTAGAAATTCTTTCCCAATTTTTCACTTCCCTCCTAATCTTGGTTACATTGGCTTTGTACAGAAGCTTTGCAATTTAATGTCATCAAAATTATCTATTTTGCATTTTATAATGCTCTCTAATTCTTTTTTTGTCATAGAGTCTTTGTCTCTCCACAAATCTGACAGGTAAACTATTCCTTACTTTCCGAGATTAGTTACAGTATCAGCCTTCATACCTAGATCATACAGCCATTTAGACTTGATTTTGGTATATGGTGTTAGATAATGGTCTATGCCTAGTTTCTGCCATACTATTTTCATTTTCCCAGCAGTTTTTGTCAAATATTGAGTTCTTATCCCCAAAGCTGGAATCTTTGGGTTTATCAAACAGAAGATTGCTATAGTCATTGACTGCTGAGTCTTGTGTGCCCAATCTATTCCATTCATCCACTACTCTGTTCTTCAGCAAGTACCAAGTAGTTTTGAGTGAAATGGATAAATATTTACAAAAATATAAGTTGTCCAGATTAACTTATGTTTTGTTGGGGCGGCCAGGTGGTGCAGTGAGTAAGACACTGGCCCCAGAGTCGGGATGACCTGGGATCAAATCCGGGCTCTGATACTTAGCACCACACCCAGAAATAACTGGCCCTGTAACCTTGAGCAAGTTACGTAAGCCCAATTGCTTAAGAAAAAAAAATTTAATAAATAAATAAACTTATGTTTTGTTCTTTAACCCACTCATCCATTAAGATTAGATTGTTTACTCTGCAGTTAGTTTTTAATGTTAGTTTCTGTGGTCAGTTATTAAATATAATTTTTATTGCATTGTGATCTGAAAATGATACTTTTACTATTTCTGCTTTTCTGCTCTTATGTATAAAATTGTTATGTACTAACATATGGTCCGTCTTTGTAAAGGTTCCATGAACTGCTGAAGAAAAAGGTATATTTCTTTCTCTTTCCATTTAGTTCTCTCCAGATAGGGATCATATTGATTTATTCTTTGACTCCCACAATTTTTAGGATTACATTATTTAATTTTCAATTAATTTTTTATCTATGTTTCAAAGGTCCTATATTGAATGTGATTTTCAGTGTATTGTGGTTGTTATTAATAAATAAATATATTTATTACTTCTGCTTCCCAGTATTTATGAGGATTTTATGCCCTAAAACATGACTTTTTTTGAAAGTACCAAATGCAGTGGAGAAAAAGATATATTCCTTTCTGTTCCCATTTAATTTTTTCGAGCGGTCTGTCATAGCTAATTTTACTAAAAGTCTATTCATCTCCTTAACTTCTTTCTTACTTATTTTATGGTTAGATTTTTCTAGTTCTGAGAAGGGAAAATTGAGGGAAATTAGTATAGTTTTAGTGTCTAATTCTTACTCTACCTCATTTAACTTTTTAAAAGAAGTCTTATTTATTTAGTTTTAGTTTTTCCACATTCACTATTATAAGATTTTGATTTTTAAATTTTCACCCCCTTTTCCCTCCCCCTCTCCCCAAGATGGTGTACAATCTGATATGTGCTAAACCCATACAGTCATATTAAACATATTTCCACGTTAGTTATGTTGTAAAGAAGTATTATAACCTAAGAGAGTAACACCAAGAAAGAAAAAAAAAGAGTAAATAGTATGCTTTGATCAGCATTCAGAATCCATATTCTTTCTCTGCAGGTGAATAGCATTTTCCATCATGAGTCTTTTGAAATCATTTAACTTTTGCTTTAAAATTTTGTATACTATGCCATTTAGTACATAAATCTTTACTGTTTTTAGGACTTTATTGTCTGGCACATTTTTGGCAAGATGTCATTTCCTTGATTATTGATATTAAGATAACTTTTAATTAGATCTATTTTTGTTTTTGCATTGTATTAGATCATGATTGCTACCCTTTTTTTTTTTTTTGGAAGGCTATTGGGCTTAAGTGACTTGCCCAAGATCACATGGCCAGTTTGTATGTTAAGTGTCTGAGCTCGGATTTGAACTCAGGTCCTCCTGACTCCAAGGATGGTGCTCTATTTACTGCACCACCTAGCTGCCCCAACCCTTTCTTTTTTTATTTAAGCTGAAGCATAATAACTAATGTTCTAGCCCCTTTTTTTGTATATATAACAAAACTATCATTTAAATTTCTTTTTCTCCTACTCCCAACCCTGTAGATGGCTACCTTTAGATACAAGAGTGTGTGTATGTATTTTAAATCATTCTATTCATACTTCTGTCTATCAGTTCTTTCTGAGAGTAGAATTCTTAAGTGCCTGCTGTATGCCAGACTATACTGGAATACAAATGAATAAATGAAATAATACCTTGTGGTAAGAGAAAGATGAAATGACCGAGGAAACAAAAGTTCAGTCTTTTCGGCATGTCATTTTATTAAGCAGTGCATGGCAGTTGCACAACAAACTGGAACCAGACCCGTTCCCCAACTTAGGGCTCAACCCTGTATATTGGGGGAGATGTACTTTTATACATTAAAAACAAAGAAGACCAATTAATTAAAAGCAAATAATGCAGTATTATATAGTCTGATTTCTAATTGGAGGAAAGAGTAAAAACTTTGTATATTGGGTGTGGGAAAAGGAACACATTCAGTTCCTGGAGGCAGAAAATGAGGTGCCCCACTTCCCCCAGGAACATGAAAACAATAACTGTGCAGTATGTGGGCAGTTTTCAGATAAGACATATGGGTTGCTTTAGATGTACAATTGTGAGAAAACTCATTACATCAATTTTTTGCATCTGACTGGATTTCTGGTCAGCATTACATAGGTCCTAAGTTAAGGGTCTCTAAACAACAGGTGGGAGTGGTCTCATTTCCCAGCTACACAGGGCTAGGTTCAAACAGTACAGTAAGATTTTCTCTCAAGTCCCACAATTGAATAAGTTTTTCTCACAAGACAGAGGTTGAACTAGACCTATAATTGAACAGAAAAAGAACAGAATTACCTTCTGAATTGCATCACAAAATGGAGTCAGTGTGTTTGACGCAATCACTTCAATTCCCCGTACCACTTACTATCCTAATGCCCTCCATTTCCTCACCTTACTGTAAGCAGTTTATATTTAGACTTCATAACAAAGCTATAACTGGATAAGCAAAAATGTTTGTGGTATTTCAGGAATCAGTGACATTCAAGGATGTGACTGTGGAATTCACCCAGGAGGAGTGGGTACAATTGAACCCATCTCAGAAAAAGTTGTACTGGGATGTGATGCTGGAGAACTATAGGAACTTGGCATCTTTGGGTAAGAACAGCTCTACCTTTTGGAGTCTTAAATATATACTGTGACTACTCTCAAGAATTTAAATTATTCTTTGGCATACAAAACGAAAACATTCCTAATCCTTTTGTAGCCAAGAGACAGATTACTAAGGTCTTTGCTCAGTATGCCTGAAAATTGATTTCTTGATTTGTTGTTATCCTTGAAAATATATCCTCCCCTCTCTCTTCCTTCAAATCCAAGGTTTTCTTTCTCTATATAGTTTTCATTATATAAAATATTCCCACAGTCTAAGCAAGGAGTGCTTAGAACTGAAATAATTTTTAAGTCCTATTCAGTAGTCCACCGTACCATAATATAGAATTTTCTTCAGTGATCTTTTGTACTATCCTTGAGGTCTTCCTAACATGCCTGCTTGAGAGTTTGAACTGGGTTTGAATTCTTTTATTAAGTCTTATAGATGCTTTTTTAAAAAATGTAATTTCTCTTTTCCCAGCATCTAAAAAAAAAATAAAAAGAAACAATTCTACTTCTCCCTCCAGCCAGCCCATTAAGCCTCTCTTGGTTGGAGAAAAAAAAATCTCAGACAAAATGAGCTAACCCTTGATGTTATAAGATACATTTGGGGCCCTTATTCCCCCATATTTTACTAAGAGTTGGAAGGAATATTTCATCTATCTGTTCTATGATGGAACTCTGAGATGACTCCCTGGTCCTTGGTCATTTTTAACGAACAGGATTTACAGTTTGGAAACCAGATGTGATCTACCAGTTGGAAACAAAGGAAGCATCTTGGAGGCCAGAAGCAGATGTTCCCAGAAGCAGCTGTCCAGGTGACTACATAAAAACCAACTGGATGGGTCATTGCAAAATAGTGATCTGTTGGTCATTTGAGATTAAAGCTCTTGTAAAATGTTGAATAAAGTGGCCTGTTTGTTCTTGGGCCTATTAAAAGGAGCTGAGATTTCACAACTTTTATTTCCTCAGGAAGTTCATTTTTTTATTGTATCTTTACTTAAATGTGCCTCAACACTTAAAGAAAATTGTTGCCTCTGATGTAGGGCAGTTTTTTCTCTTCTGTTCATTTAAGATTATCTGAGTTCTCCTGCCCCACCTGCATGAATTCATTCTCCCTTTTCAAATAAGCACATTACTTAAGATATTAATGTGCACTTTTTTCTTCTGAGTTCTCATCTGTTTTGTTTTTATGATTATATTGCTTTGCTGCTACTTTTAAAAATATTTCATTCTAAATTATTTACCTTTCCTTCAGTCTATCATGTTATATGTCATCCTGTTTTTCTTTAAGCTTTGAAATTATGTTTATAAAGGCACATTAATATGTTTGTATGGGGGCGGCCAGGTACCACACTGAGTAAGAGCACCAGCTCCAGTGTCGGGATGACATGTGGATCAAATACGGCTCAGATATTTAGCACCCACCCAGAAACACCTGGCCGTGTAACCTTGAGCAAGTTACTTAACCCCGATTGCTTTAAGAAAAAAATTATGTTTGTATGACAGGACTTGTTTGACCACAATCCTGTCATTGGACCTCTAGATTTTCATTATTTTGCACTTTCACAAAAAGCTGACATGTCAATTTTATTCAGAGTGCTTTGTTTGCTTTCAGGAACATATTGAGGGTTCAGATTTAGTCCAGGACAATATGGTCAAAGAATATAAACAGTTTTGTGGCTCTAGCTAAAATTGCTATGTTACTTTTCAGAAAAATGGCGGCAGCAGCAGCTTAGTAAGTACCTATTTCAACATTATTGCAAAAAATTGTCATTTTAAAGTATCTTTACAAGCCTGAAGGCATTTATTGGTACCTCCAAATTGGTTTCATTTTTTTCTACCTTGATTAGCAGCATTTGATTAATGTTTCAGGTGATTCTTAATAATTTAATAATTTATTTTGTATGTCTTACTCTCATGAATTTCAATGAATTTCTTACAGAGTAGATGTGTTGGATGTTTAGAAGAAATTTATAGCAAGTATTATCACATTTCCCCCATCATACTTCTTTATTCCGTTTACTTCAAGTATCTATTTCTCTTCCTTACTCTAAACCCAAGTATCTATTTTTTTGTTGTTCAGTCTTTTCCCTTCCTATTTTCACTATAGAGGGTATGGATACATTTGCAAGTACGCAAAGTCATCTTGTTTTTTTTCTGAATAGTCTTCTGATATTCAAATGTCAATTAAAGTAGAATAAGGCTTCATTCATCCCTCCTGGGAATTTAATCCTCTGTCAATTCAATTACATATGTTGCCTTTAACTCATTATACTTTCTCATAAGACAAATTCATCCTTATTAAAATTCTAGTGAGAATATACTTCTCAAGTGAGAAGGCAAGAGAAAAGCTCTGAAACCTTTGAAAAACTAAGAACTTTGGGAAAGGATCAAAAAGGCAGGTTTGCTGAGCTCTTTTTTATTCCTTTCAGAGGGCAGAGAATTTACTGGAGATAAACCTCTTGATTGTAATGGATATGGGAAGGCCTTCAAGAGCAAAAAGCATCTTTCTGTCTGTCAGAGAATTCATACTGGAGAGAAACCTTATAAATGTAGTGTATGTGGGAAAGCGTTCACATGGAAGGGAAATCTTACTCGACATCAGAGAATTCATCCTGGAGATCATCCTTATGAATGTAGTAAATGTGGGCAGGCCTTCAGGATTAAGTTACAACTTACACTGCATCAGAGAATCCATACTGGAGAGAAACCTTATGAATGTAGAGAATGTGGGAAGGCCTTCAGGACTAAGGGAAATTATACTGTGCATCAGAGAATTCATACTGGAGAGAAACCTTATAAATGTAATGAATGTGGAAAGGCCTTCAGGACGACGGGTCAAGTTATAGTACATAAGAGAGTTCATACTGGAGAGAAACCTTATGAATGTAGTGAATGTGGAAAGGCCTTCATGAGTAAGGATCATCTTACTCTGCATCAGAAAATTCATACTAGAGAGATGTTTTATGAATGTAAGCAATGTGGGAAGGCTTTCCCCATAAACTCATATCTTACTCGACATCAAAAAATTCATACTGGAGAGAAACCTTATGAATGTAGTGAATGTGGGAAGGCCTTCAGGCTTAAGTCAGAGCTTACTGTGCACCAGAAAATTCATACTGGAGAGATGCTTTATGAATGTAAACAGTGTGGGAAGGCTTTCCCCTACAACTCATATCTTATTAAACATCAAATAATTCATACTGGAGAGAAACCTTACAAATGTTGTGAATGTGATAAGGCCTTTAGGAGTAAGAAACAACTTACAATACATCAGAGAATTCATACTGGAGAGAAACCTTATGAATGTAGTGGATGTGGGAAGACCTTCAAGAGTAAAGCAGAGCTTTCTGTGCATCAGAGCATTCACACTGGAGAGAAACCTTATGAATGTAGTCAATGTGGAAAGGCCTTCAGGATTAAGAGACAACTTACAGTGCATCAGAGAATTCATACTGGAGAGAGACCTTATGAATGTGCTGAATGTGGAAAGGCTTTCAAGACTAAGCGAAGTCATACAGTGCATCAGAAAATTCACTCTGGGGAGAAACCTTATAAATGTAGAGAATGTGGAAAGGCCTTCGGGAGGAAGCCATATCTTACTGAACATCAGCGAATACATACTGGAGAAAAACCTTATGAATGTAATGAATGTGGAAAGGCCTTCAGGAGTAAGTCAGAGCTCACTGTGCATCACAAAATTCATACAGGGGTAAAACCTTACGTATGTAGTGAATGTGGGAAGGCCTTCAGGAATAAGGGAAATTATACTGTTCATCAGAGAATTCATACTGGAGAGAAACCTTATGTATGTAATGAATGTGGAAAGGCATTCAGGAGTAAGGGTCATGCTATAATACATAAGAGAGTTCATACAGGAGAGAAACCTTTTGAATGTAGTGAATGTCGAAAGGCCTTCAGGAGTAAGGATCGTCTTATAGTGCATCAGAGAATTCATACTGGAGAGAAACCTTATGAATGTAGTGAATGTGGAAAGGCCTTTAGGAGTAAGGAACAACTTAAAGTACATCAGAGAGTTCATACTGAAGAAAAGAAACCTTATGAATGTAGCGAATGTGCAAAGGCCTTCAGGAAAAAAATAGATCTTACTATGCATCAAAGAATTCATACTGGAGAGAAACCTTATGAATGTAATGAATGTGGAAAGGCCTTCAGGCGTAAGAGTCATGTTAAAGTACATAAGAGAGTTCATACTGGAGAGAAACCTTATGAATGTAGTCAATGTGAAAGGCCTTCAGGAGTAAGGAACAACTTAAAGTGCACCAAAGATTTCATACTGGAGAAGACAAACCTTATGAATATAGTGAATGTGGGAAGGCCTTCAGGAAAAAATTAGCGCTTACTGTGCATCAGAGAATTCATAGTGGAGAGAAACCCTGTGAATGTACTGAATGTGGAAAGGCCTTCAGGACTTACTCACAATTTAAAGTTCATGAGATAATTCATACTTGAGAGAAACCTTGCAAATGTAATGAATGTGGAAAGGCCTTCACAAGAAACGTGCATCTTCATGTGCATCAGCAAATTCATATTGTAAACATTATTTTTGAATGCAGGGAGTGTGGAGTGTCGGAAGGCTTTCCCATACAACTCAAAACATATTCGACATGAAATGTTTCATACTGAAGAGAAACCTTATCAATGCACTATATGTGGGAAGGCCTTCAGGAGGAAGTCACATCTTACTAGGCATCAGTTAACACATACTAAAGAAAAACCATATGAATGATCATACTTAAGCACAGCAGAAGGTGAGAAACAAGGCATTTGTAAATGTGATAACATGTCCAGTAACCGTGGGTCACACTGTATATCCTGAGTGGGGAGTCATGCCTCCTTCCCTCCCTAAGTCTTTTCTTCCATGCCTTGTTATATAGTAGAGGGAAAAGAAATTATACAGGGTATAAACAAGAGGAATTTGGAATGTGTATGTTTTATTCCCACAGGTAGATGGGCAGAGAATGTCGCACAGATGATTTATCATGAAGATAAGGAGAAACAATACTAAGCTGACAGGGAACTGGAGATAGTAGAAAGGTTTGTGTGATATAGCTCCTGTGACATAGACCTTTATTGACATACCAGTCCAAATGTTCATATGGACTATTTTTGTCCAATGTGTTTAGAGCCTTTTGAGCTCATATTGCTCTGATCAGCCACTTTTGGGTACACTGTAATTTGATCTTGACACAGTGGTGTCATTTTAGTCATCTTTGAGCATAAAGGACATCCATGACCACACTGATACCATCCCTACTTTAAGAGTCTGTTATATTGTATATGGTAATAAGTCTATGCTTAGTTTCCACCAACACTATTTCAAAGTTTTCCAGCAGCTTTTGTCAAATAGTGGATTCTTTTCCCAAAAGCTTGATTATTTGGTTTTGGCAAACCAAATCACTATGGTCAGTGATTACCATGTCTTGTGTACCTCATCTATTCCAATGATTGTACTTGCCAAGACAAACCCAGGAACTATATGAATACAATTGCAAGTCACTTTTCTCTCAAAGTCAGATCTAAACAATTGGAAAAACATCCATTGATTATGAGTAGGTTGAACATAATGTGAATGAATAATGAATATAGTAAAAAGGAGAATTCTACCTGAATTAACTTTTTCATGACATCAATCAAACAACCAAAAAATTATTTATAGAGCCAGAAATAATAACAGTTCATTTGGGAGAACAAATTGTTGAAGGATCTCAAGGATCTTAATGAAAAATATTGCAAAGGAAGGTGGCCTTCCCTTACCAGATTTATAAACATGTAGGTGGCACTCATCAAAATTATTTGGTACTGTGGGGTGGCTAAGTGGTGCAGTGAATAGACAACCAGCCCTGGAGTCAGGAGGACCGGAATTCAAATTCGGCCTCAGACACAACACAAAAACTACCAATGTGACCTCGGGCAAGTCATTTAACCCCAATTGCCCTGCAAAAAAAAAAAAATTCCACTTATTAAAAAAAAATTATTTGGTACTGGTTAAGAAATAGAATGGTGAGGGCAGGCTAGGTGGCACAGTGAGTAAAGCACCGGCCCCAGAGTCAGGAGTACCTGGGTTCAGATCTGGCCTCAGACACATCTCTCACACACACACACACACACACACACACACACACACACACACACACACAAAACCTAGCCGTGTAACCTTGGGCAAGTTACTTAACCGCAATTGCCCTCCAGTAGGCAAAAAAAAATAGAGTGGTGAATCAGTCAAAATAAGGTTGAAATTGGTACATGATTTAGACATAAAGGGCGATAGCACAAACAGATCAGGAGAGCAAGAAATAGTTTACTTGTCAGATCTATGGAGAAGGAAAGAAAATATTTGACCAAAAGAAAGAGAACATTATGAAATATCAAATTTTTATTTCATTAATTTTAAAAGTTTTTGTACAAACAAATCCAGTGCAACCAAGATTAGAAGGAAAGCAGAAAGCTGTAAACAAGTTTTACTGCCAGTGCTTCTGATAATGCCCTGATTTCCAGAAGACATAGAGAACTGAGTAAAATGTATAAGAATACAATTCATGGGGCGGCTAATTGGTACAGTCAATAGAGCACAGGCCCTGGACTCAGGAGGACCTGAGTTCAAATCCAGCCTCAGACACTTACCACTTACTAGCCGTGTTACCTCTTGGACCCCAATTGCCCTGCCCTCCTCCAAAAAAGAAAGCAAAAAAAAAAAAAAGATAAAATTCATTCCCTAAATGAGAAATGGTCAAAGAATATGAACAGGGAGTTTTTAAATGAAAAAATTAAAGATATCTAAAGTCAAATGAAAAAAATGTTCCAAATTACTGCTGATTAGAGAAATGCATATTGAAAAAACTCTGAGGTACCATCTCACAACTATCATGTTGGCTAATATGGCAGAAAAGGAAAATAATGTGGAGAAGATGTGGGAAAATTGGAACACCAGTGCATTGTTGGTGGAGTAGTGAACTGACCTGACCATTCTGGAGAGCAATTTGAAATTATGCCAAAGGGCTATCAAACTGCACAATTTTTCATCCAGCAATACAACTATTAGGTCTGTATCCCAAAGAGATCATTTAAAAAAAATGGGAAAAGGACCCACAAGTACAAAGTATTTAGAGCAGTTGGTTTTTTTTTTTTTTTTTTTTGATGGCTAAGAAATGGAAATTGAGAGGATATGTGTCAAGTTGTGGTATATGAATGTAATGTAATGCTATTTTGCTAAAAAAAAATGATGAGCAGGTGGATTTGAGAAAAACCTGCAAAGACTTAGGTGAACTGATGCTGAATGAAGTGAGCAGAACCAGGCGAATATTATTTACAGTAACAGCAGCATTGTGTGGTGATCAACTCTGATAGATTAGTTCTTCTCAGCAACACAGTGACCCAAAACAATTCCCAAAGACTCATGATGGAAAATGCTATCCATATCTAGAGAAAGAGCTATGACATCTGAATGCAGATGGAAACATAATAGTGCCACTTCTTTTGGTTTTGTTGTTATTTTTTCCTTGTGGATTTTTCCTTTTGTTCTGATTCTTTTTTTTTACTACATGACTAATATGGAAATATATTTAATGTAATAGTATGTGTTTAACCAAATCAAATTGCTTACTGTCTTAGGGAGGAGGGTTGAGAGGAAGGGATAAAAAATATTGGAACTCAATCTTATAAAAGTGAATGTTGAAAACCCACCTTTACATGTAATTGGAAAATAAAAAATACTGTTAAGTGAAAAATATAAGGTGCTGTTAGAGCATCTTGTTCTGGAGAATCTTAAAACCAGTTCTGTCTGAGTAGGTGTATTAGAAATTTCATGACAGTGAGTCATGGGTTGGAGGGATTAGCAGATCTGGTGACCTCTGTATAGTTATCCCACCTTCCTGATCTTTACCTTTGCAGAGATTTCAATTTGTCTTGAGAAATCCATAGATTTTGGCTCAGAGCTTTCTCTTTTCCATTTCTTTTAAAAAAAAAAAAACCTCACACACACCTGAAGTGTTTTAGCCCTGATGTGAGTGATTCCTGAGACTGCTTGAGCTTGTAGTTTGTGTCATCTAAAATGATAACAGCTATTTGGGAGTGCCATTCTCACTCACTAGTGTGTGGAACCTTGGACCAGTTAACCATCTTCCTCTGTAAAGCAACAGATCTTTATTAGATGATTCCTAAAGATCTTTTATTGGAAGCAAAGACACTGAAGGAGCCCAGGAGAGTTGAGTTAAACTCCCCCACTGCCACAGTAGTAACAAGGACTATTGTGGGCAAAGCAGACCTGGAGTACTTTGAATTAAAGTTCCTCCCACGTGACTTGATTTGGAACCTAATTAGGGACTCTTTGGGCATGGAGAATTAAAAAACAAAACAAAACAAAAAAACAACACCTCATTGGCAGAGTGTGAATTAACTCTAAATGGTTAGCCAGCTCTAAAATGACACACTAGACCATGGAAGTGTTAAAGTAAATCGAAGGCCAAGGGAGACTGTCAAAGCAATCCATTTATGAATGCCATGAGCAAGTTTCTTTAGAGTAATAAGACAAAGAAAACAATTATAGGCCATTAAGTTTTCTAATGCTGCTTTGTTCATTTTCAAGATGCCAGACAGTGTTTTGATGCCACAGAAAAACACACAATGACAATGTCCTCCTGTATACCCTAGCATGGCCAAGACCACACTGCCCCCCAGGGCCCTAAAAATCCTGTGAAGAAGCCCAGCAGCAAGGCTTTTGTCATAGATGATGAGGTGAAGGACAGGAAATGGATTAGCTGAGCCTCACTGCTTAGACAGGGCTTTGTTTAGACTTAGTACACTGTGTGAGGGACACCATGACTGCTGACTATTGGTGTACAGTGTCATCAGACTCCACAGGACTGATAGGGTGTAGTCAGTATAACCACTGTCACTGACCCTGGCTGGACTGCAGAGTTCCTGTTGTATTTGTAGTAGAGAGAACCTGACGGGCTGGCCTGGCTTCTTTTGGTACCAGTTTAGATAGTTACCAGTGCTTGATCTGATCTTACACCTGATAGTGACATTCTCCTGGAATCACTGCCAAGTAGGCTGGAGACTGAGTCAGTGCATGGTTCCCCAGGAAGCTGAAATTCCCAAGAAATCATCAAAATACAGGGAAGTCAGTTGAACCCGAAAAAGTACTCATATTCCTAAAATGACATAATGCTTGCTAATGTGCATAGGGGCCTTTCTACTATACAGGACATCCAAGAAGTCTTAGTTCATCTAAGTAATGTGAAAACTTAATCTGTACTATTGATGGGGGGTAAAACGGGATCCCAAAAGGTTCAGCAGATATTCTGATCTTA
This sequence comes from Petaurus breviceps papuanus, assembly GCF_028583685.1. Taxonomy (NCBI): domain Eukaryota; kingdom Metazoa; phylum Chordata; class Mammalia; order Diprotodontia; family Petauridae; genus Petaurus; species Petaurus breviceps. The sequence goes on from NW_027186338.1 coordinate 1,337,206, forward strand.
TCCAAGACCAGAAAACCTGCAATAGCGTCTGGAAAGAATTCAAGGTCTCAGGCTTAATTGGAGTGAGAGTTGTAGAAGTTTATTGTTACACTTCCATGAGAAGCGGGCAAGAGTCCTTTAGGGGACCTGCCACACTTCCATGAGAAGCGGGCAAGAGTCCTTTAGGGGACCTGCGAGTGAGAGGGGTACATGCTTTTACTTTTAAAGGGTAGGGCTGCCATTGTCAGGGCTGGCCTGACGGGAGGGGCCTCAATGCGTAGACAAAGGTCAGAGCAGACCAAGAGGAGCATGTGAATAGACAGTTTAGATAAGATTTGGGCCAGACGTGAGGACACATGAGGGATTAAGTAAGAACAAAGGAGTCCCAAGGTGTTGCCTAGGCCTAGTGTGGATAGGGGGAAGGGACAGAGTTGGAGGTTGGGAAAGGAATTTTACAGATAACAATTTTACAATACAAACTGCAGTTACAATTTCACAAACTGGTTTCACAAGTTGGTTTCACAAATCACCTAGACCCCAGGTACCCTATCAATTCCACCCTGGTTTCTACATCTATAAAAACAGCACCCACTTCCCAGTGTTGTTGTGAGAACTAGATGAGATAAGTCAGTGTAAAGCACTTTAACAGAGCCTGGAACACGCAAACTCCAGGTAAATGATGACCCTGAGTTTTATTTAGTTCATCTACCAAATGACTGGCATTCAGAAAGGGAGATGAGGCGCGGAGGGGGCGGGGCTGCAAGGCTGGCACGCCGGGAGGGGCGGGGCAGGTAGGGAAGCAGAAGCACATTCCAGGCCGGGGGCGGGGCCGAGCCCAAGGCATGCACAGAAGGCCCCTCAGCCTCCAGACTACAATTCCCAGAAGGCCATGCGCGTACCATGGGTATTTTCCAAGCCCAAAGGCGGGCTGCTTTCTTTTACATCACTTTCACCTACCCTTCTCTTCTCTTATTCCATGCTTGCTGGGGGTGCTTCCCATTCTCTGTCCCCAGCTCAAGTGTGACGGGTGAGAGGCACCCGAGAGCGGGGCCAGGCCGGGGCGGAGCCCAGCTGTGGGGGTGCGGCGGGGTCAGGGCCGGGGCTGGTTCCGGAGAAAGAGGAGAGGGGCGTCCGCTAGAGGAGGGAGGGAACCCCTGAGGGCTTCCAAGGGTCTGGGGGAGGCCTGTGGGGCTGGAAGAGGAACAGGCTGAGGGGGAGGATCTGGGGGCGGGTTCTAATCCTCCTTCTGTGACCCTGGTCAGGTCCTACCCCTCCAGGCCTTGGTCCTTCCCCTGTGCCCAAGGTCCGAGGGCAGGTGCGTCCGGTATGTGTCCGTCTGGTCCTCGGTCCGGCCTTCCCTGTGGCCTTATGTTTTTTCGGCATCCTCCGGGAAGCCTTCCCTGATGCTGCCGGGTATCCTTGCACCCCTGCTGAGGGGGTTACGTGTCTTCTCCAGTTTTGTCTCTAAAGTGATATTGGGCCCGCCAAAAGAGAAATGACTGCCCCCCCTCCCCCCGGACAGAAGCGGGCTTCCTTTCTCCTAGCAGGGGGTCTCAGTCCCCGAGCAGGGCAGAACCCAGCGAGGCTTCCCATCAACCCCAAGGCAAAAGCGGGGTCCCCATCCCCCCCGTAGCAGACCCCAGCTTGGGCCTCCCTCCTCACAGCCCTCCTCACCCTCCCATGGCAGAAGCGGGGTCCCCCCCTCACGCCCCCCTTTCCTCCCCAGATCTTCCTCCCAGGTGGGAGCCCGAAGGAGGAGGGGATGGTTCCTGTGCTGACAGCCCGGGGCCGACAGGTGAGCGCCGAGGGGGGGAGGGCTTTCTGTGTCCTGTGCTGGGGCCCTGGAGGTTGTGGGCGTCGGGAATCTCGTTTAGGGCTAAAAGACACCATAGACACCAATGTATCCAACACACACACACACACAAAGACCTTACTTGATTTTGGTTTTATGGGAATGGGAGAATAAGAGAGGAGTAGATCAAGTAATGTAGGTCAAGGGAGCAGGTGTAAGTAAAGTAGAGGAGTTAGGGAGTAGAAATAAGAAATAGCACAAACACAAAAACAGATCAGAAGTAGAATTTGTTCATGGAAAGTATAGATTTATGTTTGTATGTATGTACATACGTTTATATATGTAAAACTGTCCTAAGGGGAACAAAAGGGGAAAAAGAACAAGATAAGAAAAGGGAAAAAAGCATGTCATGTGCACAGCAGAGAACAAAAGAAAACTTAAAAAGGAGCAAAGAAAAGATGGACAGCTCTCAACACAATGTGTAATATTTATTACATAGGCTTTCTTGAAATGGAAATCTGTTGCTATATATTTTGAATTCTCCCTTACGTTTTGCTGTGCACATGGCATGCTTTTTTCCCTTTTCTTCTTTTGTATTTAAATTTAAATTAATAATGTTTTTTTATTGTGTGTTTAAGTTTTAGAAGTTAAACAAAAGCAAAATAAATTGTTATGTGAAAATAAAGAAGGAAAGAAAATGACATGTTGGAGGGAATTTGGGAAAAGTGGGACATTCATTGTTAATGGAGTTGTGAACTGATTCAGCATTTTTTGGGTTTTTTTGCCCTTTTTGGAGGGGGGAATGCAGGGCAATTGGGGTAAAGTGACAGTGCCCAAAGTCATACAGTAAGTGTTAAGTCTGAGGCTGGATTTGAACTCAGGTCCTCCTGACTCCAGGACCACTGCTCTATTCACTGTGCCACCTAGCTGTCCCAGTCAACCATTTGTTAGAGTGATTTGGAACTGTGCCCAAAGGGCTATAAAACCTTGCATACCTGTTGACCAAGCAGTACCACTACTAGCTCTCTGTCCCAAAAGAGATATAAGAGGAAAAGGACCCACATATACAAAAATATTCACAGTAGCTCTTTTCTGGGTGGCAAAGAATTGTAAATTGAGGGGATGCACATCCATTGGAGAATGGCTGAACAAATTTTGGTATGTGATTATGATAGAATATGTTGTGCTGTAAGAAATGATGAGCAGAATGCTCTCAGAAAAACCTGAGAAGACTTATGTGGGCTGATATAACATGAAATATACTGTGTACAAACTGAGAGCAATATTGTAAGATGATCTATAAATGACCTAGCTATTCTCTGCAGTACTATGATCCAAGACAACTCTGAAGGACTTACTGATGAAAAATGCTATCCATCTGGGGATAAAGAACTGAGGGTATCTCAATACAGATTGTAACATGCTTTTTTTGCTTAATTTTTCCTGATGGTTTTTTTTTTTTTGTTCTGTCTTTTCTTTCACAGCATGACTATTAGGAAAATGTTTACATAACTACAAACATTCAAATTGCTAGGAAGGGAGAGAATTTGGAATTCAGAGTTTTAAAAATGAGTGTTAAAAATTAATTTTCCATGTAACTGGGGGAAAATTATACATTTAAAAAATTTAATGTAATCAAAATTATCTTTTTTACACCTCACACTACTTTACCTCTTGTTTATTCATAAATTGTTCGCCTTTTCATAATTCTGATAAGTAATCTTTTTCATGTTTTCTAATTTTCTTGTAATTTCTCTCTTTATAACTAGTTCATGGTATCCATTTTGAGCTTATCTTGGTAAATGATGTAAGATACTGGTCCATGCCCAGTTTCTACCATTCTGCTTTCCAGTTTTCCCAGCAGTTTTTACCAAATAATGAATTCTTATCCCAAAACATTAATTCTTTTTTTTTTTTTTGCCTTTTTTGGAGGGCAATTGGTATTAAGTGACTTGCCCAGGGTCACACAGCTAGTTTTTTTTGGTGAGTGCGTGTGTTTGTGTGTGTGTGTTAAGTGTCTGATTTGAAGTTAGGTCCTCCTGGCTCCAGGGCCAGTGCTCTATTCACTTTCCCACCTAGCTGCTCCTAAGTCTTTATTCTTGTCAAATACAAGGTTAGTGTATTTATTTTCTATTGTAAATTGTATGTCTATTCTGTTCTCTTTATCTACCTTTCTATTTCTTAGCCAGGACCAGGTACTTTTGATAATTACTACCATGTAATATACTCAAAGTCTGGCACTGTAGAACCTTCTTCCTTGACATGTTTTTCATAAGCTCCTTTGATAGTCTTGGCTTTTTGTTCTTCTAAATGCATTTAGTTATTTTTTTCTATTAAGGAAAATACTTTTTGGTAATTTAACTGGGATCACATTAAATTTATAAATTAGTTTAGGTAAAGTCATCATTTTTATTATATCAGCCCTGCCTACCCATGAAAAATAAGAATTCTTCCAATTGTTTAAATCTGTTTTTATTCATATGAAAAGCTTTTAATACTTTTATTTATATAGTTCCTGTGTTTGTTTTGGAAGGTGTGCTATTTTATACTGTCTATAGTTATTTTTAATGGAGTATATTTTACTGTCTCTTCTTGCAGGGTTTTGTTTGTGATGTATAGGACTGCTAATGAATTATGTGTATTTACTTTATAACTTGCTACTTTATTAATTGTTTTAACTAAAGTAAGTGTTTGGGATTTTCCAAGTCTATCATCATAACATCTGCAGAAAGATAGTTTTATTACCTCATTCCCTATTCTGATTCCTTATTTTTTTCTTTTCTTATTGCTATTGCTAGAATTTCCAATACAATATTGAAAAGTATTGGTCACAGTGGGAATCCTTGTTTCACACCTGATGTTACTGGGAAGTTTATCTCTATTATAAATAATGATTGCTGCTTGTTTTAGATAAATGCTTTTTATCAGTTTCAGGAAAAATTTCTTTATACCAATACATTCAAGTGTTTTTAATAGAAATTATTGTACTTTGTCAAAAGCTTTTTCTGCATCTATTGATAGAATCAAGAGGTTTTAAAAACTTTTAATATAATCAATTATTTTAATAGTTTTCCTTATGGTTAATCATCCCTGCTTTCCTGGTATCCATGTGATGATAGTGTATAGTCTTTGTAATATATTGTTGTAATCTTTAAGTCTTTTATTTATAGGCATATAAAAGGAAAATAACTCCTTATAATTGCTCTAATTTCATCTTTGTTAGTGATATTTTCACCCTTTTCATTTTTGATACTAGTGATTTGATTTTCTTCCCACATTTTATAATCAGATTAACCAGTTAATCTATTTTATTTGTTTTTTCATAAAACCAATCTCTAGTTTTATTTATTAATTCAATGGCTTTTTTATACTTGATTCTGTTAATTTCGCCCTTAATTTTTAGGATGTTGATACCCAATTCATTGATCTGCTATTTCTCTATTTTGTTGATGTCAGCATTTAGAGATGTACATTTTCCTCTGATTGCTGCTTTTATTGTATTCATAGGTTTTGATGTGTTGTCTCATTTTTGTCATTTTCTTTATTCAAATTATTGATTGTGTCTATGATGTTTTCTTTAACCCATTCATTCATTAAGATTAGGTTGTTTTATCTACAATTAGTTTTTAATCTGTTTCCGTAGTCACTTATTAAGTATAATTTTCATTGCACTGTAATCTGAAAAGGACATTTTTAGTATTTCTGCTTTTAACTATAAAATTGTGACGTATAAATATGTGGTCAGTTTTTGTAAAGGCTCCATGAACTGCTGAAAAAAAGGTTATATTCCTTTCTATGTCTTTTCAATTCTCTCCAGATATCCATAATATCTAGCTTATCTTAAATTCTTTCAACTTCCTTGACATCTTTCTTATTTGTTTTTTTTGATTAAATTGTCCTAATTTTGAGACAGGAAGATTAAAGTCCCTGACTATAATACTACTATCTATGTCCACTTGTAATTAATTTAACTTTTTTGTAAAAATTTAGATGCTATTTTATTTGTTGCATATAGATACCATATTGGTGTTGGGCATTCTGGAAAGATGGTACAGTAGATTTGAAATGTCTAGACTTTCCAGATTTCCACAGACAGAAAATTGCCACGAAATGAATGGAGAGCAGCAATAATAAAGGGGTAAAGCAGTTATCTTCTTGAGAGGACTTCAAAAAAGAGAGGACCTCCAAGGACTGAGGTTTGACCTAAGTGAAGTATAGTCATCTCCAGGTGTACTTTTCGGAATCAACAAAAACCCTCAGTGAGCTCGGTCAGGAAGCAGACTAGGCCTCAAGACATTTCACCTTATACATTTTTACTTCACAGCCTCAGGAGCTTTCACTTCACAAATTTTTACCTCCAACTTTCTTCTAAGGAATAGCAGATGGCTGAGCGCAGCAAGATTTTCCCTTCATAATTGCCCGAAAAATGCTTTCCAGGCTCTTTTATTCATCATGGTTTTCATTCAGTAATTTTAAAATTGTCTCGCCTGGATCTATTTTCCAGGTCAGTTGTTTTACCAATTAGGTATTTTGTTTTCTTCTATTTTTTCTTCTTTAGTTTCTATTTGACTGATTCTTGATATTTTATAGAGTCATTAGCTTCCACTTTTCTGATTGTAATTTTTAAGGAATTGTTTTCTTCTATTATATTTTGTACCTCCTTTTCCCATTTGGCCCATTTTACTTTTAAAGGAGCTCTCTTCAGTGCATTTTTGTGCCTCCTTTTCCATTTGGCCTGTTGTGTTTTTTAAGGACTTGTTTTCTACAGTCATTTTTTGTCCTTCCTTTTCCAAGTTGTTTTCTTGCATCCCTCTCATTTCTTTTCCCATTTTTTTCTCCACCTCTCTTATTTGACTTTTAAAATTCTTCTTGAACTCTTCCGAGAAGGCTTTTTGGGCTTGGGATCAGTTCATATTCCCCTTTGAGGTTTCGGATGTGGGTACATTGACAATGTTGTTCTTTTCTGAATTTGTGCCTTGATCTTCCCTGTCTCAGTAATGAGAATCTGTGGTCATTGTCCATTTCTGCTTTTGCTCATGATGTTTGCCTAATTCCTAGCTTTTAGAGTTGAGCTGTCCTGCTGGAGCGTGGGGGCATTGATTTAAGCTTCTTTTGCCCCAAGCCCAGGTTCTGGTCACTGGCTTTGTGTGTTGGGGCCTTAGGTGCTGGCAGCTGAAGGATACATGAGTCTGTCAGTTTACCCGGTCCTGAGCTGGCATCAGCATCAGCGTCCGTGGAACTCTCAGAGTAGCGGTGGGGAGTTTGGTCAGTGGGGGAAGCTTGCTCGCTTGACCATGCACTCAAATGTATGGATCCTTCTCACCCTGCCCTTGCACTCCATTGGAGGATGTCTGCCAGCCTGGAGCTGTGCCTTCTGGAATTGTATTTCCTGGAATTGTGCTGAAGCACTGGGAGATTTTGCTGTTAGCAAATGTTGACGCATGTGGTAGTTTTCTGAACTGTTGTCTGCTGGTTCCTCTGCTGGTGCTGAGGCACCTTGGGGTGGGGGGGGCGGCGGTCTTGGTGTTGGCCCTTGCTGACTTCACCCTGGGGCTCAGGATCTCCCCCTGGTTTGCTGAGGTGGGGCTTGCTGGGATGCCTCCCATACTGTAACTGCTCTCCCTCCCCCAGACCAAAAGGGTCTTTTTCTGTAATCCCCCAAGCTTTCTGTACTACAAGACTGCTGCACCCTGTCTTGCTCCTGGCTCAGCTGTTCCAGGGTTTTTCCTAAGGTGATATTGTGCCTTACTTCTTACTCCTCCATCGTGCCTCTCAGAAGTGGAACCCATTTGTATAATTCTAATTTTTAGACTTCGTTTTTTCAGTTAGCTTTTGTAACTACTTTTCCATTTGGTCAATTGTGCTTTTTAAGGAGTTGTTTGTTTCTGTCGATTCCTGTCCTTCCTTTCCCAACCTGTTGAGTCTTTCTTGCATATCTCTCATGTCTTTTCTCAGTTTTTCTTCTACATATTTTATTTGACTTTTTAAATCTTTTTTTGTGTGTGTGTGCCATTCCTGGAAGATTTTTTGGGCTGGAGACCATTTTATATTCCCCTTTGAGATTTTGCATATATGCATTCTGACAATATTGTCCTATTCTGAGTTTGTGTTTTGCTCTTCTCTGTCACTGTAGTAACTTAATACGATCAAAGTTCATTTTTTGCTTCTTCTTTGATGTTTTTTAATTTTGGGATTTTTTTTCATGGCTTTTAAAGCTGAACTCTGCTCCTGGGGTACAGGTGCACTGGCCTGAGATTCTTATACTCAGGGCCTGGTCATTGACTTTGTGCGCTGGGGCCTCAGGTGCTGGTAGCTTACTCACTGTGCTGGTGTCACCCTGCCTATTTGTGTTTGTTGTTGCTTCTTTTGTGGAGCTGGAATGGCTGGGATCTGACAGTTGCAGCAGTTGTTCTGCTGTGCCACTGGCCTGCTGTGATGGACCCTTCCTCTAGGCCTTCCAGGCTGCCTTCAGCAGGAGATTTGTTTCTCTCTGTCACTTTGTGGGTTCTGTAACTCTAAAATTTGTTTAGAGTCATAATTTATAGGTATTTGAGGTGGTTATGTGGAGAGCTCATGGAGTTTTCCTGCTTCTACACCGTCATCTTGGCTCTGCCTCCAAAAAAATGCTGCTAATATTTCCTTTAAAATTTTTGCCTCAATATTCATTAGGGAAATTGGTTTGTTGCTTTCCTTCTCTTATTTTGCTACCCTTGGTTTAGTTATCAAAACCATGGAATTAATTGTACTTTGAAAGTTTGGTAGAATTCACTTGAAAATCAATTTGGTACTGAGAACTTTTTCTTCAGTGTTTTTTATATGGATTAGTCAATTTCATTTTCGGAGATAGGATGATTTAAGCATTCTATTTCTGTAATTTTTTTTTTTGGTAAAAATTTATCCTTTTCACTTGGAGTAAGCTTTTTGTTGACATATATTTGGAAAAAAAGGCTCCTAATAAATTACTTTAATTTCATCTTTGTTAGTGGTGCATTAAGTCTTTTCATTTTTGATATAGTGATTTGTTATTTTATTTTTAAAGCAAATTCAGAACTGGTTTGTCTGCTTTGTTGGTTTTTTCATTAAACCAGTTCTTAATTTTATTAATTTAATGACTCTTTTATTGTCAATTTTCTTAATTTCTCCTTTGGTTTTTAGTACTTTTATATTTAGTGGAGATTTTAATTGGTTGGGTTTTTTGTTTTTTTTTAGTTACACTCAGTTTATTGATTTCCTCTTTCTCTCATTGGTGTAAGGCTTCAGACATACACAGTTTTCCATAAATATTGCTTTGGCTGCATCAAAAATTTTGGCACATTGTCTCATTATTATTGTCATCAATGAAATTATTGATTACGTGATTTTTATGTTGATTATTGATATATTGATTATATGTTGATTATTGACATTGATTATATGTTCTTTGACCCCCACCTTCTTTAGGATTAGGTTATTTAATTTTCAATTAAAAAATTTTTTTGCCTTTTTGGAAGAAAATTGGGGTTAAGTAACTTGCCCAAGGTTACATGGCTACTTTTTGTGTGTGGGTGTTAAATATCTGAGGCTGGAACTGAATTCAGGTCCTCCTGACTCCAGGGCCGGCGCTTTACTTACTGCGCCACCTAGCCACCCTTCAATTAATTTTTAATCTATGCTTCAAAGATCCTATGTTGAATGTGATTTTATCTATTTATATTTTTAGTATTCAACATTCACTTACGTTTAAAATTTTCTCCCCCTCCGCAAGACATCATGCAGTATGATATAGGCTTTGCTTATACATTCATGTTAAACATATTTTCACATTATTCATGATGTAAAGAAGAATTACAACTAATGGGAGGAACCATGAGAAAGACGAAACAGAACAAAAAAAAAGGAAAACTTAGCAAGTAGTATGCTTCCCAAAGTTTTTTCATCATTTCATTCCTAGCATTTTCCTTGCATTGCTGAGAAGTAGTAAATCTATTAAAGTCAGTCATTGCACATTGTGGTTGTTACTATGTACAGTGTTGTGGTTCTGTTCATTTCACTCAGTATCAGTTCATATATTTCTTTCCAGGTTTTTCTGAAGTCTGCCTGCTTAGCATTTCTTATAGCACAATGGTATTCCATTACATGCAGGTACCATAACTTGTTCAGCCATTACTGAATTGGTGGGCATCCCGTCAATTTCTAATTCTTTGCCACCACAAAAAGAACAGCTATAAATATTTTTGTACATGTGGGTCCTTTTACCATTTTTATGATCTTTTTGGGATATAGCCCTAAAAGTGGTATTGCTGGGTCAAAGGGTACGCACAATTTTTTAGCTCTTTGGGCATAATTCCAAATTGCTCCCCAGAGTGGTTAGATCAGTTCAGAACTCTACCAACAGTGCATTAGTGTTCCAGTTTTCCTACATCTTCTCCAAAATTTATCATTCTCCTGTTTTGTCATGTTAGCTAATCTCATAGGTGTGATGTAGTCACTTCAGAGTTTTGATTTGCAATTCTCTAAGCAGTAGTGATTTAGAGCATTTTTTCGTATGACTATAGATAGCTTTAATTTCTTCCCCTGAAAACTGCCTGTTTATATGCTTTAATCATTTATCAGTTGGAGAATAACTTGTATTCTTATAAATTTGAGTCAACTCTCCATATTTTAGAAATGAAACCTTTGTCAGAGACACTGGTAGTAAAAATTATTTCCCAGGTTTCTGCTTCCCCTCTAATCTTGGTTGCATTGGCTTTGTTTGTGCAGAAACTTTTCAATGTTATCAAAATCATTACCCATGGGGTGGCTAGGTGGTGCAGTGAGTAGAGCACCAGCCCTGGAGTCAGGTGGACCTGAGTTCAAATCTGGGCATTAGACACTTAACAGAAAAACTAAACCATGTGACCTTGGGCAAGTCTCTTAACCCCAATTGCCCTCCAAAAAGCAAAAAACCCAAAACTTTAAATAAAAAAAAATTAAAAAATAATTATCCATTTTGCATTTAATATAATCTTTTCTGTCTCCTGTTTGGTCATGAATTCTTCCCTTCTCCATAGATCTGATAGGTAAACTATTACTTGCTCCTGTAATTTGCTTATGGTATCAGCCTTTATATCTAAATTGTGTAATATTTAGACTTTATATTAGTATATGGTGTCAGATGTTGGTCTATGCACAATTTCTGCCATACTATTTTCCAGTTTCCCCAACAAGGTTTTTTTTTTTTTTTTATTAGGCAGTTGGGGTTAAGTAACTTGCTCAAGGTTACACGGCCAGTTATTTTTGGGTGGGTATTAAGTATCTGAGCCTGGAATCGATCCCAGGTCTCCTGACTTTGGGGCTCTGGCTTCCACCTTCCCCATGTAAAAGGGGACTCTAAACAAACTTGGGAGCTGCAGAACCCACAAAATGACAAAGAAGCTAATCTCCTGCTGAGGACATCCCAGCAGGCTGGCAGCAAGTGGCCAGTACAGCACTCTGGGCACCAAGGTCAGCCACTCAAGAGCCAAGGTTTTAGCCCCAGGGTGGGCCTGATCAGCCGCCAACTGGAGGGACTCCAGATCACCTGCAGCTGTGGCTGTTTCCAGATTCATCAACACATAGATGTTCAGGACAAAGTGAGAGGTCAGTGCAGTGTGGACTTTGGGACCAGTAGTTGGGAGTGCTTCAGCTTTTACCCCCAGGGCGAGAAGCCGCTGAGACACCCACCAGCGCCACATTGCAGCTTGAGCTCCTGGCCTGCAGAGTGTAGGGGAACCAAGTGACCAGTCTGAGGGGTAATTGTTCTTGCTTTAACCTGCTTAGATCTGCATTGCAGTCTATGGTGGAGATCCTGGGGTGTGTGACCAGCTTACCTGAGCATGTGGAGGACTCAGAGAGGGCACCCAACTAATACCTCTGGAAGCTGAGAGAAACCCAGCGTTTGGGACGAAAGCTCCCCTGTCTGGTGTCAGAGTCCTACTCGGGCAAAAAGCCCAAGCGTCAAGTGACTGAGGGGCAACATGCCCAGACAAAGGAAGCAAAAGAAACAGAAGGCTCCAACATTAGACTCCTATTTTGGGGACAAAAAGGAGCAGAGCATGGAACAGGAAGAAGACAGTGAAGTTAGAACTCCTGCACCAAAAGCTTCAAAGGAAAATACGAGCTGGTTACGGGCGATAGAGGACCTTAAGAAGCAGATAAGAGAAGTGGAGGAAAAATTGGGAAGAGAAATGAGAACGATGCAAGGAAATTACGAAATGAGAGTCAGCCTGACTGAGGAAAATCACACATTAAAAAAAAGACTGACTCAGTTGGCAAAAGAGGCTGAAAAAAGGCAATGAGGAGAGGAGTGCCTTGAAAAGGCGAATTTGCCAGATGGAAAAAGAATCTCAAAAGCTCAATGAGGAGATTCATTCCCTTGGATTTAGATTGGAGCAAAGGGAAGCTAGTGACATTAAGAGAAATCAAGATGATGTTAAACATATCCAAACAAATAAAAGAATAGAAAGCAATGTGAAATATCTCATGGGAAAAACCACTGACCTGGAAAATAGATTCAGGAGAGATAATTTAAAAATTATTGGACTACCTGAAAGCCATTATCAGGGAAAGAACCTAGAAATCATCCTCCAAGAAATTCTCAAGGAAAATTGCCCTGATGCTTTAGAACCAGAAGGCAAAATAGAGGTTTAAAGAATCCACCGATCACCTCCTGAAAAAGATCCCAAAAAAGAAAACTCCTAGGAATTTTATAGCCAGATTCTGGAATTACAAATCAAGGAGAGAATATTATAAGCAGCCAGGAAGAAACAATTTGAATATGTGGAAACACAATCAGGATAACCCAGGATCTCATAGCTTCTAAACTGAGGGATCGAAGGGCCCGGAATAGGATATTCCAGAGGGCAGAGGAGCTGGGATTAAAACCAAGAATTGCCTACCCAGCAAAACTGAGTATCATGTTTCAGGGGAAAATATTGTCATTCAGTGGAATAGAGGACTTTCAAGTGTTCTTAATGAAAAAACCAGAATTGAATAGAAAATTTGACATCCAGATATAAGAAGCGAGAGAAGCTTGAGAAGGTAAATAGGGAAAAGAAATCATAAGCCACTGATCAAAGTCGAAGTATTGACATTCCTTCATGGAAAAACGATAATTGTAACTGATGAAACTTTTCTCAGTATGAAAATACTTAAAGGGAATAGAAATATATACATATATATGTCTATATCAGAGGGTATATGGGTGTATGAATACATATGTGAATGTGTGTATATATGCTTATAGGTATACATAGAGGGCACAGGACCAATTTAATAGGAAGGGATGATACTTAAAAGGGGAAATCTCATAAAGAAGAGGCAAGGGAAAAGGGTTACAATGGCGCGGAAGAGTAGGAAGGCAAAAGGGAATGGGTCAACCTTAATTCTCACTGAATTTGGCTCAAGGAGGGAATGACATACACACTAAATAACATATCTCACCCTATAGGAGAGCAGGGGAAAGGGAATGAAAGGGAGGATTATGGAAGGGAGGGAAGTTGGAAGCACTCACTTTTGAAAAGATCAAAGTAGAAAATAGAACAAGTGGGTGGTGGGATAGGAGGGAGGGAAATATAGTCAATTTTTTACAATATATCTATTGTTAATGTTTTGCATTAGCTATACATGTACAATCTATACTGAACTGCTTATCTTCCTAGTAAGGGTGGGTGACAAGGGAGGAAGAGAATTAATCTGGAATTCAAAGTTTTAAAATCAAATGTTTAAAATTATATATCTATATATCTATATCTGTATATATATACATATACACATATACTATTATTAATACTATCTTACATGTAATTGGGAAAGAAGATATACAGGCACTGGGGCATAGAGATCCACCATGCCCTACTGGAAAAGTCTAATGGGGTATGGGAGAAGATATGGGAGAGAGCAGATTGGAGGAGGGGGATATCTTGTGGGATTGCTATTCTGGGGTGGTGGTTAGGGGAAAAATGGGAAGAAAATTTGTAACTCCTAATCTGGCAGAAATTAATGATGTAAATCAGAGGTTAATAAAGAATTCTAAAAATGAAAAAAAAATCAACAACTCCAAAAAATAAATAAATAAAATTGGTGTCAATAGAAGTATCATACAACAACAAGCATTTATTAAACACCTACAAAATGCCAAGCACTGTGCTAAGTACTGAGGATATAAAAAATAGCAATAATGCCTACTGCTCTTAAGGAACTTATAAACTAATCAGAGGAGAATTTTTTTCTAGAAAAGTTTATTCATTCAAGTTTTAATTCATGGAATAATGGAAGCATTTTGAAAACATAGTATGATTAAAAAATAGATTGCATATGAAATTGAAGATGTATTAATACAACCTGCTTTTCCTTTTAAATATGTATGTATGATGTAAATTTCTTTTTTTCCTTTCCATTCCTAACCCTGTAGATGGGTACAGTTTCTCACACACACACACACCCTGTCCTCCCCCACCCCCAAACCACCCCCACACACTGTCAGATTCTTTTATACACTCTTTTATTAATTCTTTCTGGGAAAGGAATTCTTAAGTGCCTGCTATATACCAGATTGTGTATTGGGAACAAAATAATAAATGAAAGAATCCCTTGTGTCAAATATAAGTGAAATTACTGAAAAAAAAACAAAGGTTATGCATTTTGAACACATGAGTTCATTAAGCAATACATAGCAATTGTACAACAAACTGGGCCCAGACCCCTTCCATAACTTAGGTCTGAACTTTGAATTTTGGGGAAGATACATGTTTATACATTAAAAGAATAAAACAGGACCAATTAATTAAAAACAAGTAATACAATATTAGGTAATCATTTCTAATTGGAGGAAAGATTAGGGACTTTCTATGTTGGGAGAGGGAAAGGCAACAGGTTCAATTCCCTGAATTCAGGAAAAGAGGTGTCCCATTCCATCCAAGTGTTGTATACGATCAAAAGGAACACAGAAACTAGTTTAGAGTCAGTTTTTGAGAAAACTCCTTACATCAGTTTTGCGATCTGACTGGGTTTCTCTGGTCAGCATAACCATAGTCCTCAGTTAAGGGTCTCTAAACAGCAGGTAGAGGTGTTCTGATTTCCCAGCTAAACAATACAATAAGATTTTCTCCCAATTTGCACAATTGAATGAATTTTTCTCACAAGACAAGTTGGAATAGACCTGTAATTAGACAAAAAAAAGAACTAGAATCAAGTCCCAAAATGGAGTCAGTGTGGTTGATTCAGTTGCCTCAGTCCGATGTACCACTTACTGTCTTCCATTCTCTCTGCTGGCAATCGGGTTACATTTGAACTTTATAACCGTCACAGATATCACTGTGTAAGCACAAATGTGCTTGATATTTCAGGTATCGGTGACATTCGAAGATGTTACTGTGGAATTCACCCGTGAGGAGTGGGGACAATTGAACCCATCTCAGAAAAATTTGTACAGGGATGTGATGCTGGAGAACTATAGGAACTTGGTGTCTGTGGGTAAGAACAGCAACCCCTTTGACATCTTGATTTATACTGTGACACCTTTCAACGTTTTAACAGTTATTTGGCATACAAAAGAAAACCATTCCTAATCCTTTTGTAGGCAAGAGACAGATGATTATTTGTGCTACTTGTTTCCAGGAAAAAAATCTTTGGTTAGTATACCTGGAAATTGATTTTTTGACTTGTTATCCTTGAGAATGTTATCTTCTCTCTGTTGCTTCAAATGCACGGTTTTCTTTTTAATCCCAATGTAGGGTTTCATATGCAATGTTCCCACATTCTGAGCAGGGAGTGAGTCAATTCAACTAATTTTTAAGTCCTATTCAGTAGTTCATTCAGTGGTCCTTTGTAGTATCCTTGAGGTCTTAGCACACCTACTTCAGGGCTTGAACTGGGTTTGAATTCTTTTATTAATTATAGATGCTTTTTAAAAAAATGTAATTTCTCCTCCCCCCCTATCACCTAAAGAAAAAGGAAAAAACCCTACTTCTCCCACCAACCAGCCCATTAAGCCTATCTTGTTTGGGGGAAAAAAATCTCAGACAAAATTAGAGCCCTTAATCGTATAAGGTACATTCAAGACCCTTATTCCCCCACCTTTCTACTAAGCATTGAAAGGACTATTTCATCTATCTCTTCTATGATGAAACTCTGAGATAACTCCCTGGTACTTTTTCGTTTTCAACAAACAGGATTTGCAATTTCCAAACCAGATGTGATCTACCAGTTGGAAAGAAAGGAAGCATTTTGGATGCCAAAGGCAGATATTCCAAGAAGCAGTTGTCCAGGTGACTACATAAACATCAAGCAGACGGGTCATTGCAAAATCCAGACCTTTTGGTCCTTTTAGATCAAAACTCTTGTAAAATGATGAACAAAGTGACCTATCAAAACTTCTCAGACCTATTCAGAGGAACTAAGATTTTCAAACTTAATTTTTTATCTCAAGAAGTTACTTTTTGTTTTAGTGTTTCTCTTTACTAAAATGTACCTCCACTCAAAGAAAATTGTTGCCTTTTTACAGGGCAGTTATTTCTCTTCTGTTGATTGAAGATTATCTTAAAGCAGATATTCTCTGCCTCACTTGCATGAATTCATTCTCCCTTTTAAAATAATCACATTACTTAAAAGATTAAATAATTTGCTCTTTTTGCTTATTCTCTTCTGATATTTTCTTTTGTTTTTATGATTATGTTGCTTTGCTGCTGTTACTTTTAAAACTATTTAATCCTAACTTAATTCCTCTTTCTTCAGTTTTTGATGTTATATCATTCTCTTTTTTTTGTGCTTTGAAATTATATTCACAAAGGTAAATAATATGTTCATATGACTTGTTTAACTATAACCAGCACCATTATTTCACATCCAGGTTTTCATCACTCTGCAATTTCACAAAAAGCTATTGTGAAATTTTTAGAGAGAGTTCTTTGCTTTCAGTAACATTTTGAGAATATAGACCTACTAGTGGGACCATTGGGTCAAAGGATATGAGCAGTTTTGTAGCTCCCACTGAAATTACTGTTATTTTTCAGAAAAAAATGGAGGCAGCAGTTTAATAAATAGCTAATTCAGTGTAACTGCCAAAAGTTATTTTAAAGAATCTCTGCTAAACCAGAGGCTATTTATTGATACCTGTCATTTGTTTTCATTTTTACTTGTTTGATTACTACAGTTTGAATAATGTTTCATATCAGTATTAATAATTTTTCTTGTCAAAAATACCTTTATGTGTTACTCTTACAATTTTCAGTCAATTCCTCACGAAGTAGTATTTTGGATTCTTATAGGAAATTTATGGCAACAATTGTCACATTTTTTCCTGTCATATTTCTTGTTTATTCTGTTTACTTCATGTATCAATTCTCACTCTAAACTCATTCTTTTTTTTTGCTTTCGCTTTTAGCAGGGGGGAAGGCAGGGCTATATTGGTTAAGTGACTTGCCCAAGGTCACATGGCTAGTAAGTATTAAGTATCTGAGGACAGATTTGAACTCAGGTCCTGACTCCAGGGTCAGTGCTCTATTCAGTGCACCACCTAGCCACCCCTCTCCATTTTCTTTCTGTTCAGTCTCTTGCCTTTCTATTTTAACCTTAAACGGTAAAAATACATTTTTAAATTCTCAGAGGCTTCTGTTTTTTTCTGAATAGTCTTATTCCATTTAAATGTTAGTTAGCATTAAAGTAAGTTTTCCTTCATTCCTCCAGGTAATTTAATCCTCAGTCATTTCATTTATATATGTTACCATTGAGTCATCATACTTTCGCATAAGATAAACTGATCCTTAGTGAATGACCAGTGAGACTAGTCATCTCATGTGAGAAAGCAAAAGTAGCTCTGTTGTTTCATGGTGTGTTGTAGAGGCATGATCTCAAAGAATTCAGAGTCAAACCACCTCTAATACAAGTATATGCATCTATTGAGGATTGACACCCTTCTGAAGTGGGCTAGGTTCTAAGAGGTACTAGTAACTTCAGAGAAAGCAAGATCGATTTCTACAGGGTAAAGATGTAACTATATAAAATAAATTATGAATATTAATAAGGCAGAAGGAATTTGTTAAGGGATTAAGCAATGGGGTGGAGCCCCTTCTGTGGTTCCATGGTCAGACATCCTGGTTATTGTGCCCTCTGATTGGCTATTGTGGTCCTGTCTGGTCAAGATAATGAGTTAGGTATTTTGGTCCTATCTTTTGCTAAATGGATGATGTGATTATTGTTGACTATAAGAACACACCTCTTCAAATATATGAAATGGATCTGGAAGTAGTGGCTAACTAGGGCCATTGGCTGTATTAAGTCTGGGGGCCTATGTTGTGGTTAAAGCCAAATCAAGATGTGCCTGATTACATTGTGGCACATTAGGAAGTTAGAATAGTGAGGCTGGGGCAGCTTTATTCGGATTCCATGAGCTCTCAATCCTTTAAGCAGCTAAGAACCTTAGGGAAAAGATAATCAGCTCTTTGTTCTTCCTTTCAGAGAGCAGAGAAGTTACTGGAGATAAACATCCTGAATGCATTGAATGTGGGAAGGTCTTCAGGAGCAAGAATCATCTTGTGGTGCATCAGAGAATTCATTCTGGAGAGAAACCTTATGAATGTAGTGAATGTGGGAAAGCTTTTAGAATTAAGTATCAACTTTCACTGCATCAAAAAATTCATAGTGGGAAGAAACCTTATAAATGCAGTGTATGTGAGAAGACCTTCATTTGCAGGACAAGTCTTATTCACCATGAGAGGATTCATACTGGAGAGAAACCTT
>NW_027186338.1:1355720-1367344 GCF_028583685.1 Petaurus breviceps papuanus
TTATGAATGTAGTGAATGTGGGAAAGATTTTAGAATTAAGTATCAACTTTCAATGCATCAAAACATTCATACTGGGAAGAAACTTTATAAATGCAGTGTATGTGAGAAGACCTTCACTCGGAAGAAAAATCTTATTCGACATGAGAGAATTCATACTGGAGAGAAACCTTATGAATGTAGCGTATGTGTGAAGGCCTTTAGGAGTAAGAATCAACTTTCACTACATCAGAGAATTCATATTGGGGAGAAACCTTATCAATGTAACATATGTGGCAAAGCCTTCAGGAGTAATAGAGAACGTTCACTGCATCAGAGAATTCATACCGGGCAAAAACCTTATCAATGTAGCATATGTGGGAAGGCCTTTACTTGGAAGACAAATCTTATGCAACATCAGAGAATTCATACTGGCGAGAAACCTTATGAATGTAGTGAATGTGGGGAGGCCTTCAGGAAAAAGGCATGGCTTGCTGTGCATCAGAGAATTCATACAGGAGAGAAACCTTATGAATGTAGTGAATGTGGGAAGGCTTTCAAGAGTAAGACGCGACTTACTGTGCATCAGAGAATTCATATTTGAGGGAACCCTTATGAATGTAGTGAATGTGGGAAGACCTTCACTCAGAAGGGAAATCTTACTAGACATCAGGTAATTCATACTGGGGGTAATTTTTATGAATGTAGTGAATGTGGGAAGGCCTTCAAGATTAAGTCAGAGCTTACTGTGCATTAGACAATTCATAGTGAAGAGAAACGTTATAAATGTAGTGAATGTGGTAAGATCTTCAGGAGGAAGTCATATCATACTGAACATCAGAAACTTAATACTAGAGACTTTCTTTATGAATGGAAGGAGTGTGGGAAGGATTTTTGGTGTAACTCAGATCTGTCTCGACATCAAAAAAGTTCATACAGTAGAAAAAACTTTTCACTGTAGGGAATGTATGGAGGCCTTCAGGAATAAGACACTACTTTTTATGCACCAGAGCATTCATACTGGGAAGATGCTTTATGAATGTGAGGAGTGTGGGAAGGCTTTCCCCTACAACTCAGAACTTACTGAACATCAAAGAATCCATACTGGAGAAAAACCTTATGAATGTAGTGAATGTGGGGAGGCTTTCAGGATTAAGAAAAAACTTAATGAACATCAGAAATTCATATTAGAGATAATTCTTTTTGAGTGTAAGAAGTGTGGAAAGGCTTTCCCGCATAACTCAGATCTTGCTCAACATAAATTTATACATTAGAGAAAACTTATGAATGTAGTGAATGTATGGAAGCATTCAGGAGTAAGACATTAATTTCCATGCACCAGAGAATTCATACTGAGAAGATGCTTTTTGAATGTAAGGAGTGTGGGAAGGCTTTTCCTATACAGCTTGGAACTTGGTATCAAAGAAACCTTTTGAATGTAGTTGGTATTGTGAATCCTTCCTTAATCCTTCAGGATTAATACCCAATTTACTCATTGTAAGGGTTATGGGATTTAAAGATCTTCCATGCCCCATTGAACTTGGTGACATTGCAGGAAGGGGTGGGGCAAGAGGAAGCGAAGCCAAGCCAGAGTTCCTGCAGGGGCTAGCAGTGGTGGCGGCGGCGGCGGCGGCGGCAGCAGCAGCAGAGACAGCAGCAGTAGAAGCATGAACCCCTTTTTGAGTCAGCCAGAATTTCCGCTAAGGACTCCTGCTGAGGACTGCCAGGGGCCGGAGCTGCTGGGAGCGCACTTCCTGGACACTGGGTAGTTGCTGTGAATGGGGAGAGGAGGACCTTTGCCTGAGGTAGCCTGTTTTATTTTAAAGGCTTGAGAATGTGGGTGCTTTCTACTTTATCTACCTGTGCCAATTGTATAACTACTCTGATGGCTTTGACTTTCTGGTTTTGGGACTTAGTCTTTTGGTATTTTAATAAATGTTCTCTTTATCCGCCATATAGAAAGCCTGATATATTTTGTGATTGACAACCACATTACCATATTCTCAATTTCCGTAGGCATTGTGAATATTGCATTGCTGATATACTCATCAATAGAGAATTCATACTGGAGCCTTTCTTTTTGAATGTAAGGAATGTGGGAAATCTTTCCTGTATAATTCAGATCTAATTTTACATCAAGAAATTGATACTGAAGGAAAATATGAATGTAATGAATGTGAGAATACCTTCAGAGTGAGGATACAATTTATTCAACACCAAAGTATATATTCACTAGAGAAGTAGTAAGTGTAATGCATGTAGAAAGGCCTTTGAACTGAGGCCATTATGCCCATCAGGAACGCATTCTGGTGAGATTCCTCATGAATGTGAGGAGTGTGGGAAGACCTTCCATTGCAATCCAAATGTTATTAAACATCAACAGTTCATGCTGGAGAAAAACCTTATGTATGTAGTGAATGTGGGAAGGCCTAATTCATAAGTTATGAAGGTAATGTACTAGGGAAGGCCTTCTACCTGGATGTAGATCTTATTCAACATGAGTGCGTTCATACTAGAGTGACTGAATGCACTGAATATGGGAAGACCTTCAGCCTGAAGACAGAACTTGCTCCACATCAAAGAATTAATTCTGGCAGGAAAACTTTTGAGTTTGGGAAGGCCATTAGACTAAGGACACTAGTATATATATATAAATTAGATAATTCATGTTAGAGTGATTCTCCATGAATATAAGGAATATGGGAAGATTCCCCCAACTGACTAGACTGTGATTCTGAGTCACTAGATGTAGTTCAGAGATTCTTTATTTAGGCTACTTAGGAGAAGAAGATATCCATCCAACTATAGAGGCAAAAGGTGCAAAAATATAGCTATTATCCTCCTTTGGGTTTTCAGGGAGGGAGGGATTGTGGTGGCGGAGCCAGATGTTACTGAGTGGATGTAGTATTGGGAGAGCCTAAGTTTTGACATTGATTCCTAGAGATACAGCATGTAAGATGCTTGGGGATGACTTCTTGGCCGTGAGATAAACCTGAGCCTAATGCATGATGAATAATTGTTCATAATGCTTGTGGAATGTATCATAATCTGAGCTATGTTCCTGATATTTCTGGTGCTGCTTCTGCTCTTCTTCATTTGGGTAGCCAGTATATACCATATAGATTTTGGGGTCACTTTCACTAAAATAAAGCATCCCCAGGACCTGTGGCAGATGTTCATGTAATGTGATTTTTGCCCAGTGCTCTTGAGTGCCAAAGGGCAGGTAAACAGCAGGATTAGCTATGTCCTTATGGTAGCCAAATGCCTATCATCCAATTAGTGGCACAGATGAAAATATGAGTAAGATTACCATTATAGCTAAGGAATATAAAGAGATTTATTATTGTATTTCTATATGACAAATATATTTATATTATAGCCTTATATAAAAATATAAGAAATATAAACATTTCAGTGAAGAAATTAAAGCTACCAATAATAATGGAATTCTAAATCACTATTTATTAGAGAAATGAAAATGAAAACTTTGAGGTAACAGCTCACATTACCTCAGACTGGCCAATAGGACAGAAAAAGAAAATGAGGATTTGGAAAAATAGGGACACTAATGCACAGTTTAGAACTGGTGCAACCATCCTGAAGAACAATTTGGATCTGTGCCCAAAGGACTATAAAGCAGCATACCCTGTGACACAGCAATACCACTGCTAGTTCTGACTTCTAAACAGTTAAAAAGGCAAAGGACCTATATGTACAAAAATATTGACAGTGGGTCTTTTCTTGGTGGCAAAGGAAATGGAGAGGATGTCCCTCAATTGCTGATTGGCTGAAAAAGTGGTTGTATATGCTTGTGATAGAATAATATTGTGCTCTAAGAAATGAGGGGGATGCTTTTTGCAAAACCTTTGAAGACCTATATGAATAGATACAAAAGTAAGTAGAATTAGGTCGTCCTTGTACATAGTAATAGCAATATTTTAATGTTGATTACACTATCACAGTGTCTTAGGCCAGATTTTGAACTTAGTAAGATGAGTTTTCCTGACTCAAGGCCTGGAACTCTCCTGTACCCCCTAGCTGTGTAGTCAGAAAGCCACAGAAGCCCTAGACCAGGATGACATTCTCTGGCCTGTGATTTTGGAATATCAATTTGCTAATTGTATAGAGAATGTATTTGAAAGGAGGACTGCCAGTGTCTATGTTTTGTTTTGGACCTGTGATTTCATTCTCATGGGGAAGTCATAGTGTAGGTTATTTGTGGACTCATCCAGAGGAACAACTGCTCTGCAAACTATTGTCCTAGACCTAGGTAAACCATGATTCCAGAGGACTGAAGATAAGTATGCTGCCCATCTCTTTCTGGAAAGATGAGGGATTTAAAAAAGAGAATGGAACATATTTTGGAGTGTGACCAATGTGGAAATTTCTTTTTCTGGACTGTGTATGTGTGATGAAGGATATACTTTTCTTGTCTTTTTAGTTCCATGAGGGAGAAGAAATAATGATTGCTGAAAATAAAAATAAAATTTTAAATTAAGAGAACAATGACCTATAATGAAGATTTTGGGCATGTGTAGAACATGAGCTGGAATATACACAGACCAGGATGACATGAGGGGCAGCTAGTTGTAGTGGATAGCACGCCCAGCCTGGAATCCGCAATGCTAATCTTCCTGGTTTAATTCCTGAGTCAGATATTTAGTAACTGTGTAATTCTGGCAAATTAAACACATTTCTTTCAGTTTCCTCCTCTGTAAAATGAGCTGGAGAAAGAAATGGCAAACCATACCAGTATCTTTGTCAGGAAAATCTGAAATGTGTTCATAAGGAGTTAGACCTAACTGAAATGTCAGAACAACATCATGTGTTTATATGTATGTGTGTGTATATGTGTATTCGCGTGTGTGTGTATACATACCCACATTTGTATGTAAACTTTCAAAATCAGGACTGTTTAATTCTTTGCCCTTGTCACTTTTATTGAGCTCAGTGTCTGGCACATAGTAGGTGCTTCATAACTGATTTTGATTATTTGATTGGTTTGAAGGCTACCCCATACAAGAAGGATTAGGAATTCTTTCCTTATTTTGAATTAGGAATAATTGGTAAAAAAAATGTGCAGTGAGGCAAATTTAGGTTTGAGGTAAGAAAACTTACCAATTAGATCTATTTGAAAGTAGAATTGGGCTTCCTGAAGAGGCAGTTGTGGCTCTGCCTTCATTGGAAGCTGGATAGGCACATTTAATGGCTTATCATGTAGGGAATTCGTTTTCAGACATGATTTGGAGTACATAACCCACAAGGTACTTTCTTACTCTCAAGTTATGTGATTCTGTGAAGATCCCAGGAGAGTTGAGTTAAACTCTCCCACTCCCACAATAACAAGGCCTGTTTTGAGAAATGGAGGTATTATATAGCAGACCTGGAGCAGTTTGAGTTAAGTTTCCTCCCAGGTGGATTGATTTCTGACACACTTAATGGATTTTTGGTGGCATGGAGAATATTAATAACAAAAAAACCAGCATTGGCGGAGGAACTCCTGACACCCCAGGAAACCTCCTTTTTGATTGTTTTACATTCCCTTAGATCCCTTTGAGAAAACATCAAGATTGCATCCTGGGCCATCTCCAGTCCTGATGAATATCTGGCCACTGGACTCAGATGGCTCTGGAGGAGAAAGTTAGGCTGGTGACCTCAAGCAGCTCTCCCTTAAATCAGAGTCAACTGCAAGTCATGTCATGCCCAAGGTCACGGCTATGGTTGTGTGTGTATGTGGGTGTGTGTGTGTGTGTTAAGTGTCTGAGACTGGATTTGAACTCAGGTCCTCCTGACTCCAGGGCCTGTGCTCTATTCACTGCGCCACCCAGCCGCCCCTATAACTAGCTTTTACATTACTAAAAGGACATAAAATGTAGCCTAGTGTTCAGAGGAACCTTTGTAGTTTACATCATATAGAATGTCCCAAAAGTCTTATTGCATCTAAGTGTTATGAAAACTTGTACTATGTTTTATTTTCCTAGAAGAATAGAATCTCCTGATTATGAAGATGAGAGAAATTAAGAAGTATACAACATAGCTGGAGAACTGGTGAAAAGAAGCTAACATAGTGAAACTGATTATTAACTGAGTATTAACCACAGACACAGCTCCATAAAATCCACTTAACAAAAAATTCCAGCCTTCTCTGGCTTAAACTTTTTTTTTTTTTAACTTTTAGGGTAGCGGTTCTTAACTTTGTATTATGGACCTACTTGGCAATCTGCTGAAGCTTAGGGATAGTGCCCAGAATCACAATTTTAAATACACAGGAAACAAGGAAAATAATTGTACTGAAATAAGTCTCTAATTTCCCCTTCATGTGCCCAGACCTCATGAAATGCATTCATAGACTCCTTTGGATCTCAGACCCCAGGTTAAGAACACATTTTGGGTTACCAGAAGTTGATGGAAGAACCCACAAGGCCATAGTTCTAGAGGTAGAAGCATCCTCCAAAGCTCATGGATTCCACTTTTGTTGTTACTTCCGTTTTGATACCACCCTTGCCTTCCTTTCTCCTGGGGCACTCTCTTTGCCCCTCTTTTCTAGTATTTTGTGTGTTGTGTCAGTTATCCCCAGTACTTTGATGAGTATAATTCAGGACACTTTTCTTGTTTCCCCTAAGAGTTTTGTTTCATCCTGGTATTTCTGTTTTTCGTAGAGTGACCTGCCAACAGGTAGCATGTTTTTCTGGTGATTCCCTCATCACCATCATCCTGGAAGCCCCACAGGCCATTGCAGATACTATACCCCTGCCTGAGCAGTCATGTAGCCAAAAAACACATGATTCTACTGTTTCTGACTCAATCATGTATATCCTTCCTTGATCATTGGTGTGTGAGTATCAGAGACAGAATAGGCTAGGCCAAGACCTTGTGAACTATGAAAAATAGGAAGAACCAGAGATACATTAGGTAAAATTCTTAGCAGGCTTTCTCAGGAACTGTGGTAAACCTGATGAATGGCCTACATGACTTATACCAGCCATTAATCAAAGAGAAGCCAAGAAAATATGTTTTGTAAACAAGGGGTGTGGTTAATCAGTCAGCTACATGCACACTTAGTAGTGATCTTGGTGCAGTCAATTTGAGTCCAGTCTCCCTAGCAATCAAAGTGGTGGAGAAGGGTGGCTCCCAATTTCAGAGAGAGTCTTACTCTGGGTTCCATGAGTCTTACTGTGTTCCCAGTAATGCTTCTTTGTTAAACATAGTAGAGGTTAATCAAAATTGAAGTTGAAGATTATCGATTGGTTAGCTGATATGGGAATAATCAATGGTTACTAGTACTGGGGAGAACACAATGGATAGGTGCTCATAATCTATTGTACTAATGAAGCACTCTTAAACCCTTCAGGATTACCCCTAGAAGTTTGAGGGGAATAGTAGTTCAACTCTGATAACCTAACATGCAGGTGGGGTTGGGGTTGGGAGAGTAGTTTTCATAGCCTTGCTACATGCTTTTATCAGCTTGTATTAGTTTATCCTTAATGTTAAACAAAATTTGTTTTGAAAAAGTTATATTTTTTCATTGTTCCTAGTGCATATAAAATTTTATTATTTATAAAAGAAATAACTTCTAAGAAAATTGCTTGCTAAAGTCCTGTGGTCAAAGCATTTCATGAAGAGTGAAGAGTATTGCCTGTAATTGCAGCTATAATAGTTTATTTATTTCATTTTTTAAAAATTCAGGTGTAGCTCTTTAATGTTAAGAGAATTTGAACATCTTCCCTGCACCTCAATAGGCCCATGTGACCTGCTTTGAACTCTGGCCGAGCCCATAGCTCAGTCACATGGAGCCCATGGTGGGAGGAGCTTGTGAAATGGGTGAAGCTGAGAAAGGTCAAGGCAGAGCAGATAGCATGAGTGAGAGAGAGGAATTTTGCCTAGTGGAGCTTGTTGGTTGGGAGGACTAAAGGAGGGAAGGCTTGAGGGATGTTGGCGCTCCCTGGATTGGTGATTTGTACAAACTTCTTTGTTACCATGGTGGAACTGGCTTTCTGGCATATGAATAAATATTTTGGTTTTACCTTTGAGGAAGGAAGTTATTTATATTTTGTGAATTTACCTTGGAAATACACATGCATATTCATAGTGGCTGCTATGGGTATCGCATTGACTATATATCCCCCATAGAGTGCACTTATAAATGTTTTTATGTATGAACTCATCTGTACCCTTGGTTTGGTTATAGAGAAAAGGTATGGTAACATGGTACAGTAAAAATAGCTTTGGATTAGAGGTCAAAGTGCAGATTTGCCATTTGACTCCTCATTTGACCTTCAGCAAGTTACTTTCCCTCTCTGGGCCCCACTTCCATACTTCATAAGTTGAGAAAATTGGACTTTAAAGTCTCTTCCGCTCTAAATCTATGAAGTGGAAAGTAACGCTTGTTTAACACCTTTTTCAGCTGTACAAAAATTTTTACTTCATAACACAGACAGGAGATGGTAGCACTCCATGCTCACCTTTGGCTCCAGAAGCAAAGAACACTGTCTTCATTTAACAGCACCACATTTTAAGAAGCACAGTGATTAGATGAAGAGAGGAAGGTGACTCCCTTAGTGGTGAAGAGATCAGGCTGATGGTGGGGAAGAACTGGGGAAGTTTAGCCTGGAAGAAAACACTTAGGCCCCTAGATAACTGTCTTCAACTCTTAAATTTTCATTGTTTTGGATTTTTTTTTCCCAGCAAGTAGACAAGGAACAGGGCAAACTACTGCTTCAGTTCAGGGGCCAGAAGTAGTAGCCAGGGGTGCCCATTGTAAAAGACCACATTTAAAATTGCTATCATTGGAGCCATTAACAACAATAAACATTTATTTATTAAGCATCTACATAGAGCCAGGCACTGTGCTAAGTGCTGAGGATACAAAGGATGGCAAAAATAGCCACTGCTTTCAGGGAACTTATAGTCTAATTTTATTCTCTGGGCACTGTTCTGGGTTATGAATAAATAAAACAATTCCTAATGTAAGGATTTTATATTGAAGCTTCCTATGAGAGCTATACCGGGCTGAGCACAAAAATTTTTGCTCCTTCAGGAATTGGTGACCTTCAAGTATGTGGCTGTGCAATTCACTGAAGAAGAGTGTGTCCAATTGAACTTATCTCAGAAAAAGGTCGTATGGGGATGTGATGCTGGAGAAATATTGCAACTTGGTCACTTTGGGTAACAACAGCTATGCCTTTGGAGTTGTGATATATACTACAGGGATTTTCAAGATTTTAATAGTTATTCTTTGTGATGCAAAAATGTAGATATTCCTAATCTTTTTGGAGTCGAAAGACAGGGTACTTATGCTGTTTCTTTTTTTTGGGGGGTGGGGGGGCAGTCTGACTTTATTAGCCAAGGGCAGGCCTGGCCCCTCAGGTGCTTTTGGGGGGCGTCCGCTTCTTCTTCACCACCACTGGCTTCTGGCTCCGAAGGATGGCGCTAGCCCTGCGCAGAGCGGCCATGCGGAGGTCTTTCCCGGTACTTGTTCTTGCGGGTGATGTGCCGCACGCTGTTAAGTGTGGCCCGGGCATTCTTGTTGATGGTGGTCCTGACGTAGAAGGTGGCAGGCTTCCTCTGACCTGCCCACCGCTTCAGCACCACCACGATCCCCTTGCCGTCGGCCGCCGGCTCGATGCCCACCGTCTTCCGGGGAATCAACCCGTTGTAGCGGAACGCGTTCCGGGCCTTGAGGTTGTTGGGCTCGGTGCTGTACGTCTGCTTGTTGCGCTTGACGAGGAAGCTGGAGCAGTCCCGAAGGACCATTCACCGCAGGTGGGCCGGCATGGCGGGGGCTGCTCTCGCGGCGGCTCCCGGAGACGGAAAGGACCACTTATGCTGTTTCTAGAAAAAAGGTCTTTGCTTAGGATGATGCTTGGTACTAGACTCCTTAATTTGTTATCCTTGAGAATGTATTTTCCTCTGTCTTTTGCTTCAAATCCACGATTTTCTGTTGAATCCAAGTGTAACTTTATTCATACACAGTGTTTTCTCATTGTCTAAGAAGGGAGTGAATGAAATGAGGTATTTTCCCCAAGTCATAGTTTACGATATCCTTACTATCCCTGAGGTCTTCCTAGCATGCCTACATCTCCCCCGACCTTAAACAAACAACCTCTGCCTCTCCCTTCTGACCAACCCATTCTAAAATCGCAGACAAAATGAGCTAACATAGCCAAGTGCCCTTGATGGTGATACATTCTACATTCTTATTCCCCTACCTTTCTACTAAGAGTTGGGAGGAGTATTTCATTTATCTGTTCTATGACAGAATTTTGCGATAACTGTCCTTAGCACCTTTTCATTTTCAACTAACAGGATTTCCAGTTTAAAAACCAGATGTGGTCTATCATTTGGAAAGAAAGGAAGCATCTTGGATGTCAGAGGCAGATATTCCAAGAATCAGCTGTCCAAGTGACTATATAAAAACGAAGGAGATGGGTCATTGCAAAATACAGCTGTTTGTCATTTTAGGTCAAAACTCATAAAATGTTGAACACATTTATCTTATTAAAGCATCTCAGGTGTGTTGAGAAGAGCTGAGATTTTACAATTCATTATTTAATTCAAGAAGTTACTTCTTGTGCATCTCTTTACTCACATGTATCTCCATTTTCAAAGAATGTTGTTTCCTCAGTACAGGGAAAGTATTTATCTTCTCTTCATTGCAGATTAATCTTAAATAAGTATTCTGCCTCACTTCTCATTCTTCCTCTTAAAATAAGCACATTATTTAAAATATTGACAATATTCCCTTTATTCCTTCTGACTCTCCTTCTGACATTTTCATTTTTTAATGGTTTTGTTGCTTTGCTGTTACTTTTAAAAATATTTTACTGTAACCTAATTTTCCTTTCTTTAGTCTATATTTTGTATGTCCTTTTGTTTTTATGTATGAAGTTGTTTTAAAGTTATGTGTTCATATGACAGGACTCTTTTTGCCATAACCCTATCTATGGATGTATATGTTTTCAGTATTTTGCTATTCCACAAAAACCTGCTGTGAAAATTTTAGAGAGAGTACATTGTTTTCTTTTAATAAAATTTTGAGGGGTGGCTAGGTGGCACAGTGAATAGAGCACTTGCCTTGGAGTCAGGAGGACCTGAATTCAAATCTGACCTCAGACACAACACTTACTAGCCCTTTGACCTTGGGCAAGTTACATAACCCCAATTGCCCTGCCCTTCCCCTTCCAAAAAAGCAAAAAAAAAAAAAAACATTTTGAGAAAGGAAAACTGAGAGTGGGACTATTCAGTTAAGGGTATGAACAGTTTTGTAGCTCTAGCTTAAATTGCTATATTGTTTTTCAGAAAAATGTCAACAGCAGCTAAATAGGTACCTATTTTAATACAACTGTTAAAATTTGTTATCATTTTAAAGGATTTGCTCTGATAGCTATTTGATACCTTCAAATTGTTTCGTTGTGATTCAAACCAAAGTTTGAATAATACTTCAGGTATTACTAATTTCTCTAATGAAAAATACCTGTATTTCTTGATCTTTTACCTTGTTGGAATCAGATGTTCTGCTTACAAACTTAAACCAATTCCTTACAAAGTAGATAGGTTGAAGTTTTAGAACAAATTTATTGGAACAGTTATCTGATACCAGCCTGTAGCAGCAAGTACCCCAAGCGCGTCCTCAGGGTTTGCAGCTACCA
>NW_027186338.1:1367354-1383951 GCF_028583685.1 Petaurus breviceps papuanus
TTAGCCTAGGGGCAGGGAAGATCTTTAAAATTTACATTCGCATTACACAGCCCCCCTTTTTTATGTCTTCTTTATTTTTCTTACTTGATATCTCTGCCTATTTTTCCCCCTCACTCTCTTCACTGATTCTCCTTTTTCTTTCAGTTGAGTGTTTTCCGATCCTACTTTCACCTCAGGTGAAAAGACTATATTTGTAAGCTGTCAAAACTATCTGCTTTTTATGGATTGTCTTTCATTTCATTGACATGTCATCTATTTGCAGTAGAGTAAGGACTCATTCATCCCTCCAGGTAATTTCATCTTACGTCAATGAATTTATGCATGTTCACTTTGAGTTGTTATACTTTTACATAAGATAAACTGTGATCCTTAGTGAGAGACTAGTGGCACAGCAAGAGAGAAGTAGTGAATGTGGGCAGGCCTCCAAGGATGAACTATTTGAATGTAATGTATGTGGAAAAATCTTCTCCCTGAGTTCAGAAGTTACTCCACACCAGAGAATGCATAGGAGAGAGAACCTTAAGAATGTGTAATAAATGTGTGAAGGCCTTGAAGAGTAAGATACAACTTATTGGAGAGATCTTTCTTGCAATCTGAGTTGCCCCCTCTAAGGCCATATTTTTTTATAGTTAGATATCTAAACATTTAAGAACAGCTATACCAAATACATGGTAATTCCATTGGTTGACATATGATTCATAGACTAAAATAAGCAAAACAATGTATCATCAGTGCCATAGATTGGGCAAAGTAGGAAATATTTTCACTGACTAGGTGGTCACAAGATAGGTGAAGTAGAGGGCATCTCCATTGTCTAGGTGGTCATAAAATCGCCTCCCTGTGCAGGACAGGAGAAAATGATCCAGAGGTACAAAAACAGTTGGGGGACTTTCCATATAGTTGAGTCACTTCTGTCACACCACAGTTACAGTGACAAGGGAAAACAAAGGTGGAGGATCTCTAGATAGCCTCCTATAATTATGCAAGTGATCTTACTATTTGTAGCTCACAGCTCTGGGGATACACATATCAAATGATATATCAAAATCTGCATCGAATCAAGGAATATAAGGCTCGGAACACGTTATTTTATAAAGCAAAGTAAGTAGTACTGCAACCTAGAATAACGTACTTACCAAAATGGGATGGGAAAGTGATATTTAATTAAAGAGGACTTAAAAAAATTTATTTCTCAATTGCAGGTAAAACAATTTTTAACATTTGTTTTTTTTTTAATTTTGAGTTCCAAATTCCTTCCCTTTTCTCCCCACTCCTTGACAAGGCAAGCAGTTTGAGGAAGATTATATCTTTGTCATCATGCAGAATATATCTATGTTAGCTATGTTGTAAAAGAAAACAGAAAACAAAAAGTAAAAATCTTGAATAAGGAAACTTTGAAAAGTGTACTTTGGTCTGCATTTAGAGTCCATCAGTTCTTTCTGTGGATATAGATAGCATTTTTTCTCCTTAAGTCCTTAGGAATTGTCTTGGATCACTATTGCTCAGGATACTTACTGTTTACAGTGCTCCCTTTTGTCTCCACTTTCCTTCAGTTCCTATAAATCCTTTTCTGAAATCGTTCTCATTATTTCTTATGGTACAATAGTATTCCATCACAATCTTATATCACAATTAGTTTAGTTATTCCCCAATTACTGGGCATCCTCTCAATTTTCAATTCTTTGTCATCACAAAAAGAGCTGCTATAAACATTTTTGGAAGGACTTCTACGTCCTTTTCTTTGATCTCTTTGAGATACTTACCAACACTAGTATTGCTGGCTGGATTAAAGGGTACACACAAAGGTGATGATGCCCTTTCAGCATAGTTTCAAATTACACTCCATGATGGTTAGTTCAGCAACAGTGCATTAGTGCCCTTATTTTACCACCTCTTCTCCACCACTTATTTTTCTTTTCTGCCATATTTGTGGAATATGACTTATGCTGTCTTAAGCAATAAAAGTGTTAATTATATTTATTGAACTCTCTTTTTATTCCTTGTTATAATGGGTAACTTTGTACAGGGAAGGGGAAAAATAAATTTGTGCAGGGGAAGGCAAAGTAAAGACAAAAATATTAATTAGCATTTGAAAATACAACTTAGAACTTTTTCAGTTAATAGAAAGCCCTCACGGAGCCCATGAGAGCAGTTAGATGGCAAAATTGATAGAGTGGCACCAATAGGACTGAATTCATATTTGGCCTTAAACCACTTAAATTTGTGATCTAGGGCAAGTCATTCAATTTTGTTTAATGCTCAGTTTCCTCACCTCTAAAATGAGCCATAGAAGGAAATGGCAACTGAACAGGACAGAACAACAGCAGTGCACCTATACCTTCCTGGTTCTGTTCTGCTTTTTGAACATTTGGATATTTCTCTTTCTCCTGTTGTTTTCCTCTTGTTATTCATTTCATCATCTAGGAAATATCACAGTCAAAACGGCCCAGCACTCATATTTGTCAGTTCTTTTAATACTTAGGGAGAAAGCAGGGGCAGCTAGGTGGCGCAGCGGATTGTTTGGAAGAGGAACAATGACATCAGGAGGGTGATGTCTTGACTTGCAAGTGAATTGACTTTAAGTGAGGTAGAGCTAAGCAAAGTCATCGGCCTCACTTTATTCAGATTCACATGGCAAGAAGTAGATCAGGATAGCTGACTCCTGATGCAATGGGAGGTCTTGGACTTTTTAAGCTGAGGTCTTTCCCAGGTCTCAGTTTGTCTGAGGCAAGATCCATTAGGTGATTAAAAACTAGGTAAGAATCAAGGCAAAAGAGGGGCTAGTTTGCCTTAACAATAGAATCAGTCTGGGAGGGGAAGACTTCAGTTTCCCCTATGCAGTGGACAGAGTTCTGGGTGTGGAACCAGGAAGACTTGAGTTCAAATCCAAGTTGAGGCACCTGCTAGCTGTGTGATGCTGTCCTTACCCTAGTTTCCACATCTATAAAATGGGATTATAACAGCACCGGCTTCTCAGGGTTGTTGTGAGGACCCGTTAAGAGAGTCAGTGTAAAGGACTTATAACAGGGTCTGGAACATGGGAAGCTCCAGGTGGATGATGACTCAGTTTTATTTAGTCCATCTCTCAAACGCGGGGCATTCTGCAAGCAGCTAAGGGGCCTCACCCTCTCCTAGCTTCCCTTGGGTCCGTCTCCTAGACAGACGCAAAGCGGGCACGTCCTGGCCCCGCCTCCTGCCCCCGGGCCGAGATCCTCGTTCCAGGGAGCCCACACGGGCCCGGCCCTTCTCCGATCCCCGCCCTTCTCCGATCCCCGGTCTTTCCCCAACACACAGGGCCCAGGCCACAGCAAAGCCTTCCGTCGTCCCCCGGTTCCCCGCTGTGGCCGGAGCCTGCGCCCTCCCGAACTCTCCTGCTGCCTGGGGCCTCTGCGTGTCCTGCTCCTCGGGCCTGGAAACCCCCGGGGGCTGCCCTCAGGTCATGGTTTCCTTCCTCGGAGCCACTGCTTCCTTTCCTGGTCATATCACTTCCTCCGGGAAGAAAGCTGCACACAAGAAACACTTCTTAGGGCTGCGGCCTGTTGGGAGTGGCTGCGGAGTAGGAGAGACCTAGGGGTGGACTAGGCTGGGAGGAGCCCCAGAGCCCCTCCAGGTCTGGAACCCCAGTCCTGATGACTCCCTGTGGGCTCTGGGACTCTGAAGACCGTTCAGAAGCTAACGGGAGGAGCGGAGGGGGCAGGGCAAACAGGAAGGCAAGATTACCTTCTAGGCCAGGGGAGGGGCCGAGCCTCAGGCATGCGCAGAAGGCGCCTCAGCCTCCAGACTACCATTCCCAGAAGGCCGTGGGCACCTCGGGGGGCATTTTCCAAAGAGAGGGTGGGCCATCCTTTAGGTCACTTCCGCCACATCTCTTTCCCTGTCTTTCTTGGTTATTTGTGGTCCTCTTCGGTCGGGAGCCGACTTGCTAAGAGGTGAGCGGGAGCTGAGAGCGGGGCCGGGCCCCAGCGGAAGCCGGCTGCGGTGCTGCGGTGGGGTCGGGGTCCTGGGGGCTGGTTGAGGAGCTCACAGAGAATGGGAAGGAGGGTCCACCAGGGGAGGAAAGAAGCCCGGGAGGGCTTCCCGGGTTGTGTGTGGGGGTTTGGGAGGGGAGGGGAGGAGTGTTGTAGGCGGAGCTGGATTCCAGTCCAGCCTCAGACACTTGCCCTGGACTCTTGGCCTGGTCTCAACCTGCCGCTCCAGGCATGTTCCTTCCGCCTGTACTAGGAGTCTGCAGGGATCCCCTTGGGATGTGTGTCCCTTTGGTCCTTGGTTCGGCCTTCTCTGTGGCCTCATGTCCTCTTCCCGGCATCCTCCGGGGCACCCCCTCCTCCGGGAAGCCTTCCCTGGTTCTGCAGGGGATCCGTGCGCCACCGCCCGCCTTCCGCCCCGGTCCCCTGCTCCCTCTGTCTGCCCAGACTTCCTTGGGCCTCATCTCCTTCTCTTCCCCCTGGCTGCCCCCTCCTCCTCTGGGAAGCCTTCCCTGATGCTGCTGGGGGTCGATCAGAGCTCTCTGTCTGTAAAGAGATGGTCTCCAGAGCCCCCCTCCCCGGTGCCCCCTCGACAGGGAAGTGGGGATTTCCAGCCTCGGGCGGGGGCCCCATAGAGCCTGCCCTGAGTGTCTCCTCCCCAGGGCCTTTGCCTGGGGGGGGGGGCGCTGCTCTCCCCCATAAGGTGGTTTCATGGTGCCCAAGGGGAGGGTCCCCGTGCCCCTGACAGCCAGGACCCGAAGGGTGAGCGCCAGCTGCTGCTTCCCTGAAATTCCGTGTCCCTTTGGAGACCATGGCATGTGTTTCTCTCTCCTGTAGCCCTAGGAACTGTGGGAATCAGAGCATCCCGCATGTAGAGCCAAAGGAGCACACAGAAGCCAGCTCTTTGTCCTCCCCTTAACAGAGAAATTGTCTGACGTTCACTTTGACTTCTTTCAGACATTTTAAAGCTTTGAGTTCAAAATTCTTTCCCTCCATCCAGCTCTTCTACTGCTTATTGAGAATGCAAGCAAGAGGATGCACATTATGCATGTGAAGTCAGGCAAAACATTTCCATATTAGTCATGCTGCTGAGAAAAAAGAAGGTAAGAGCAATAAAAGGAAAGAAAACCCAAACAACTGTGCTTTAATCCATTGCAGAGTTCTTCAGTTCTCTTCATTTTTCATCATGAGCCCTTTGGAATTTTCAGGGATCATTGTATGAATCAGAGTAGATTGTCTCTCAGTGCTGATTATTGTTACAGTAGTCCTGTTACTGTACAGAATGTTCTGATTCTGCTCAGTTTATTTTGCCTCAGTTCATACAAATTTTTTCATGTTTTTCTGACCACCTACCTCCAATTTAGCCAGTCTAAAAGATGTGAAATGGTATCTCTAAGTTGCAATTTGCATTTTTTCTATTAGTGATTTTGAAAATTTTTCATTGGACTATCACTGGATAGTTTTGATTTCTTCTTTTGAAATGTGCTTGTTAATATGCTTTGACCTTTTTTTTTTCAATTGCAGAATGGGTTTTATAAATTGACTCAGTTCCATATATGTTTGAGAAATGAGGCCTTTATTTAGAGAATTGTGTTATAAAAAAATTCTTTTTCCATTTTCCTGCTTGTCTTTATATTTTGGCTGCATTGGTTTTGTTTTTGCAAAGACTTAAATTTATATAACTAGAATTATGCCTCCTGTGATCGTCTATGTCTCTTGTTTAGTCACAGGTTCTTCCCTTATCCATAAATATGACAGGTTAATTCTTCCTACTTTGCTCATGATATCATCCTTTGTATTTAAATCATGTACCCATTTTGACCTTATCTTGGTATACCCTGTGAGATGTTGGTCCATACCTTGTTTTTGCCGGAGTCCTTTTGCGGTTTTCCCAGCAGTTTTTATCAAATACTGAGTTCTTGCTCCCACAGCTTGGATCCTTGGATTTTTGAACCACTAGATTATTATGGTCATTTACCTTTGTATTTCATGTACCTAATCTATTTCACTGATCAACCCCTGGATTTCTTTACCCTCACCAAATTGTTTTGATGATTACTGCCTTTAATATTTTAAAAAATCTTTTGACTGCTAAATTACCTTTCTGCATTTTAAAAATTGATTTTCTTGGTATTGTTGACCTTTTCTTCCTGAGAAATTTTATTATTTTTCCCCAGAGTATAGAAAAAATTCTTTGGTAGTTTTATTGGTGTGGCACTGAATAAGTAAATTAATTTAGTTAGAATTTTCCATTTGTCCATGAGCAATTATTAATTCTGCATTTGTTTATATCTATCTTTATTTCCGTAACAAATGTTTTGTATTTATGTTCATGTATCCTGGGTGTGCCTGCATAGAGAGACTGCCAAGTATTTTATGTTATCTGCTGTTACTTTAAATGGAATCTCTTGTTCTGTCTCTTAATTCTGAGTTTTGTTGGTAATATATAGAAATGATGATGATGTATGTGAATTCATGTTATATTTTGCTAAAGTTCTTCATAGTTTCAACTTTTTTTTAATTAATTCTTTAGAGTTCTCTTAAGTATACCATCGTTTCATCTAGAAAGTATGATGATTTTTTTTCCTTGTTGCTTTATTCCTTCTATTTCTTTTTCTCGTTTTATTACTATAGCTAGCATTTCTAGTATAATATTGAATAAAAGTTTTGATAATGTTTATCCTTGCTTCACCTCTGATCTTTTTTGGGAAGGCTTCTAATTTGTCTCCATTGGAAATAATGCTTGTGCTTGGTTTTTATAGATACTACTTATATTAAGAAAAGCTCCATTTATTCCTATGCTATATTGTGGTTTTTAGTAGGAATAGGTTTTGTGTTTTTTCAAAAGCTTTTTCCGTATCTGTTGATATGAATATATGATTTTCGGTTTTTTTTGTTACTGACATGGTCAGTTATACCTGTAGTTTTCCTAATATTTAACCTGCTCCGTATTCCTGGTATAAATGCAACCTGGCATAATATATGGTCTTTGTGATAAATTTGTTGGAATCCCTGCTAATATATTCTTTAATATTTTACCTAGATATTCATTAAAGAAATTGGTTTAGTTGCTTTCTTTCTCTCTTTTTTCTCCCCCTGGATTCAACATTTTGTATAAGGCCAGCCATGAGAGGTTTGATTATTACTGTTGCTAGTTGATTGTTACAAATGACCCAGCAAAAAGTGATAAGTCCCTCATGCCTTCTCCATCTGCTTATTGTGGCTAGACAAGAATAGACTTCCATGACTTAGCAGCTCCTTTGTGTTGCAGTCTTGCTGCCTGTCACTGTCACAAAATCCATTGAGGGGAGTCCCCTTATCTAAGTTAGCCTTACAGAGAAAATGCCACATGGAAAATGTAAAATTAATGAGTCTTCCAGGTAATACACTGAACAAGTGCCTTTGGTAACAAAGTAGCCCACTCTCAGTGTCCATTTAATCACAAGTTGCGTTTCAGATGTTTTGTGCGATCCCTGGAAACAAATTCTCATGACCTCATTTTGGAGTAGCTCTCAGTTGATGGCTACTCTGAAGGTGGGTCTTGTAGGAACCTCAGAGGTACTTAGGTGTTCTTGGATATACCCTTTTACAAAACAGATCTTAGTATAATTTAGTAACTCTTGAGGTGGTGAGCTATAGAATATCAAATTAGGAACTTACACCTCAGCCTTCAGAGAATTTTAGTCCTAACATGTCTCTGGCTGTTTTTCATCAAAACCTGGTATCTTATATATGGACAGTGCTGTCAGTCCTAAAAGAAATGCATGAGGAACTAACCTGTAAAGTGAGACTCTCATATGTTTTAATTTTTATTTCAGAATTAGAATTCATAAAAGGAAAAGAATAAGCATTTAAAACCAGAAAATAGGCTAATGTGTATTCCATCAGTGTCGTGTGAATATGCGAGCCATGTGTACACAAGTCTTGTTACTTGAAAATTGTGTGCTTCATTTAATTTTTAAAAGTTATATGTATTCTGATCTGTCTTTATCTGAATTTGTTTCTAAATCATTCCCTCCCCCTTAGGAGGATATTATGATTATATTAGCATAATGAAAGGATGTTGTAGTATTGGTGTCCTATAAATGAAATACCATAGCAATTATAAGTTGGATGACTCATTATACAGTGTGTTAAGAAGACCTTAGGAAGGGGCAGCCAGGTAGCACAGCGAGTAAGAGCACTGGCTCCAGTGTTGAGAAGACCTGGAGATCGAATCCCGGCCTCAGACACTTAGCACCCACCCAGAAACACCTGCCCGAGTAACCTTGAGCAAGTTACTTAACCCCGATTGCTTAAAAAAAAAAAAAAAGACCTTAGGAAACAAGGAAAGTGTTTTCTCTATTGTTAACAAGGTTAAGCCTTGAATGGTCTCTTATTTGTAATTCAAATAACAATTGAAAATTTTTCCTATAGTAGTACTATATATTATGCAATCAAAGTTTGCCAAGGTGGTTTATCTCCTTTGTTTATTATAATGAAAAAAATGAGGCATCATTATACATTCATCCTTATCAATGGAATTTGCCATTTGAGAAAAAAGGGAGAGATACAGCAGCATCAGCACTATTCCTCAGTTCTGTCTGATTTCAGGTGTGAATCATAGTCAATAGCCAGTCACTCAGCATGAGCCACAGAATTTAGGCTGAGATATACCTATGGTGGGAAAATGTTTTTGTTTACCAAGATAGGGAAATTAACTTTGCCAGAGGCAGTCTTCAGACTGCAGGAAAACATGGCCTTTCCCTTGATTAATGAACTAGTGGACTTAGAGAAGTAAGACACACATTGTTGTTTCTTATTTCTTTTTACTTTTATTGGACTGTTTGTGACTCCATTTGGGTTTTCTGGTCATAGGTACTGGCAGTGGTTTGCCACTTCCTTCTTCAGCCCATTTTACAGATGAGGAAACTCAAGCAAGCAAGGTTACATGATTTGCCCAGGGTCACATAGCTAGGAAGTATCTGAGGCCAGATTTGAACTCAGGAAGATGAGTCTTCCTGACTTGTGGCCTAGTACTCTATCCATGCATCACCTAACTGCATTTTAGACACAGATACCTGAAATTGGAACTTAGAATAGCAACGGATTAAAGTCCCAAGAGATTTTTCCTCAAACAGCAAAATTTCACTAACTGCAGCTTAGGAATGAATTATTGTTATTTTTCTCATTTCTTAATAAGTATCAAGATTCTATTGAACTTCCATTTAAGAATAATTATATTCTGGATTTTTACTCATGTATTGTTAACTAATACCAGTGTACACATTCAGTTGTTCAAAAATGTTGCTTTACTATTTACTAATTATTAATAGATAGGCTCTCATGATTTTCTAAATGATCTTACATGAACCTCACTATTTAAAGTTAACTCTTAGGGGCAGCTAGGTGGCCCAGTGGACAGAGCACTGGCCCTGAAGTTAGGAGGACCTGAATTCAAAAGCACCCTCAGACACTTACTAGCTTTGTAGCATTCTTTTAAGAGTTCAGTTTATTGGGGCGGCTAGGTGGTGCAGTAAAGCACCAGCCCCAGAGTCAGGAGGAACCTGGGTTTGGATCTGGCCTCAGACACTTAATACATACACAAAAAAACCCTAGCTGTGTAATAACCTTGGGCAAGTTACTTAAACCCAATTGCCCTTCAAAAGGCAAAAAAAAAAAAAAAAGTTCAGTATATGGGGTGGCTAGGTGGCGCAGTGAGTAAGAGAGCTGGGAGGACCAGGGATCAGTTCTGGCCTCAGATACTTAACACCCACACAAAAATATATATTGGGCAAGTTACTTAACCTCAATTGATTAAAAAAAAAAAGAATTCAGTTTATAATAACAGAACCAAATCAGTTCCTTTTAATCTCCTAACTTAGCCCTGCCAGTGTAAGATAGCCATTAAAGGTCACATTTCTCCTTACCCCAAGGTTTTCTGATTGTAGCCCTGTCAGCAAAAGCTACTTAATAAGTATTTAACAAAAGCCTCTAGCATAACTTATTAAACCAAACCAAAGAAACTGCATTTTCTCTATCAATCATTTATTTAATTTATATTTGTCAAACTTCTACTTAATCCTTTCCAATCTTAGGAAATTTTTTTGTAGTCTTCTGTTGATTGGTGAAGGGAGACTTGTAGTACTTGTCAAAGAGTCATTTCCCTAAATCATTTTTTTATTTCAGTTGAGTCAAAACCTTTCCTCAAAACTCCAAAGCCTTTTACTTTCAAACTCTCCAATCATACTGTGCCAGTGCAAACAGAGTCTAACTTTGCTTTCACTCTACCCATTTCTTCTTTCATCTCTACTTGCTTAAATTTCCTTCTTTTCTTTTCATATCCCTCCAGTGGACTTTGATTAAAGCCCTTCAAAAGTACCCTTTCCATATTCTATTCTGACCCTTTTCTTTCTTTATTCTACTTGCTTAATCCTCTAGTCTTTATTTCCCAATACTATTTAAGACTATCTACAGATTTAATCTTCATTTTAGTGAATTTTCCCTTATACTTTAGTACATTTTTATTAAACAAATCCCATTAATTGTAATATGGTTACATTTTATGATTCTTAAAGGCTTATAAATGTTTAGTTCATTCCAGTCTCTTTGAGGGTCCTTGGGCAATTGGAATTGGTTATAGTCACATAGATTTTGTAAGTGATAGTCAAAAGTCCCTTAGCACAACTGCAGAATATAAGGTCCCTCCTAGTTCCTCATTGTGGTGTCACAGGTTTCAGTAAGGAGGATGACTTTGGAGAAGTTTTCTATGCCCCTCTCAAAGTTAACCTCTTCTATGTTAGAGAAGCATTTATCCATCCATTTCACAGAGTAGTTTACTTGGTAATGACTAGGTGGGTCAGCCAGAGACCAATGATGGTTTCTCAATTTATAATCTATTGTATAAAAGCAACTTTCATTTTGGTGCTGGTATGTAAATGTGTAAAGGAACTCATAAGCACCTTTTATTTCCCTGTGAATAAGCTATAGTTACTAATTGCCTCTTCCTTTCACAAAGTTTGTGATATTTTCCAATACTATAGGTTATGAAATTATTGTGTTTAATTAAGCAGTTAAGAGTTTAATTTTAGTCTTTCATCAAAGAGGAGTTAATTTTCTGATGACTTTGAATTGATAGAAATCTTTATCACATTAATTTAATTTTTGGATTAAATTAAATCAACTACTAACTCTGTAATCACTAATGTTAACAGTTTAAAATCTCAATTTTCACAAGGGCCATTAATTGCCAAGATTTCAAATTTCAGGGCCCTCTTATGAATTAGCTTATGCTTTACTTTCTTTCAAATATTTAATTATTTTCAGTTTTCAGCATTCATTTCCATAGGATTTTGAGCTCTAAATTTTCTCCCCTCTTTCCCCTCCACCCACCCCAGGACAGCATGCAATCTGATATAGGCTCTACATTTCACATTAAACATTTTCACATTAGTCATGTTGTAAAGAAGAATTAGAACCAATGTGAGGAACCTCAAGAAAGAAGAAATAAAAACAAAAAAAGAACAAATAGTATACTTTGATCTGCATTCAGACTCCATAGGTTTTTTTTTTTTCCCATCCTGAGTTTTTTGGAGTTGTCTTTGATCCTTCTATTGCTAAGAAGAGGTAAGTCTATCAGAGTTAATTATCACACAATATACTCCTCTTTCCCTGTATATCGATAAAGTTCTTAAGAGTGACAAATAATCATCTTCCCTTATAGGAATATGAACAGATTAACCTTATTGAATCTTAAGTTTCTTATTTCTTGTTTACCTTTTTATATTTCTTTTTATGTTCTCTCTTGTATTTAAAAATCAATTTGTTTTATTCAGCTGTAGTCTTTTCATTAGGAATCTTCAAAATCTTCTACATCATTAAATGTCGATTCTTTTTCCCTGAAGGATTTTGCTCAGTTTTACTGGGTAGATGACTCTTGGTGGTAATACTAACTGCTTTCCCTTCTGGAATATCATATTCAAAGCTCTCTGTTTCTGTAATATAGAAGCTACTAAATCCTGTGTGATCCTGGCAGTGGCTCTGTGATACTTGTTTCTTTCTGACTGCTTTTAGTAGTTTCTCCTTGACTCTGGAATTTGATTATGATATTCCTGGGAGTTTTCGTTTTGGGATCTCTTTCAGGTGGTAATCAATTAATTCTTTCAATTTCTATTTTGCCTTCTGGTTCTAGAATGTAAGGGTGGTTTTCCTGGATAATTTCTTGAAAGATGATGTCAAGACTCTTTTGTTGATGGTTTCCAGGTAATCTGGTGATTCTTACGTTATCTTTCTTGGATCTATTTTCCATTTCAGTTGTTTTTCCAATGAGAAATTTCACATTTTCTTCTTTTGATTTTGTTGTATAGTTTCTTGCAGTCTAGTGGAATCATGAATTTCCACTTGCCCAATTTTGATTTTTAAGGAATTGTTTTCTTTGAGCTTTTGTACCACCTTTTCCATTTGACCTGTTTCATTTTTTCAGGAGCTGTTTTCTTCTGTGAATTTTTGTATATCTTTTTCCATTTTGTATGTTTATTTTACCAAGCTATTGACCCTTTTTTCATAATTCTCTTGTATTACTCACATTTATTTTCCCTACTTTTCTTTTACTTTTTTTTTTTTTAAGCCTTTCCAAGCTCTTCCAGAAGTTGATTTTGGACTTTGGACCCATTTACATTTTTCTTTGAGGCTTTTCATGTTGACATTTTGACACTGTCATCCTCTGCTAAATTTGTGCCTTGATCCTCCTTGTCTGTATTCAAGTTCTTTTTTTACTTGTTTCTTTTTCTATTATAACTCTGTGCTTTTATGTCGTAGCTGGGCTCTAATCTTGCACTGTCCCATGCTTCAAACTCAGGGCCTTGTTGGTGCCTTTAATTGAGCCTCACAGCCTGCCTTTCCACCCTACTGAGACAGGCCTTTCCTGCTGTTCTGGTAAACTGCTTCCCTACTCCTAAATTGGTTCTAAGGCTTTTTAAATATTGTTTTTAGGGGAATTCATTAAGGCTTTAGGCAGTTCCTTCACTTTGCCATCTTTGCCCTGGAATTCCCTTAATAGTTGTTTTTGCTTGCAGTTGGGGGAAAATAAAATATTAAATAAATATTAAATTTTTTTTTAAAGAAGGTAAATATTTTAATGGTGAAGAGCTTGTGCTGATTCCTAAAAGGATCTGAGAATGTTTAACCCGTAAGGAATGACTTAGGACCATATGAAAGCTATGTTTCACTATTTCATTTTTATTATTTTATTTCAGCAAATAGAGAAGGCTTAGGCATATTACTACTTGAGCTGAGAGGGTAGAAATAGGAGCCATGGGTACAGGAGGTAAAATTGATATCCTTGGAACCACTAAAACCAATAAGCATTAATTAAGCACTTTGTTGAGTCCTGAGGATACAAAGGAAGACAAAAATAGGCCCTGCCTTCAAGGTGCTTATAATCTAATGGGAAAGGAATTTTAAATGCCTGCTACATACCAGGCTCTGTTAGGTGTTTCACATGAATGAATGAAATAATCCATACTGGCAGTGACTTCACATTCAAACTTCATAATAGTCAGTTATACCTGGGTATATCCAAATATTTTTGGTGTTTCAGGAATCAGTGACATTTAAAGATGTGGCTGTGGAATTCTCTCTGGAGGAGTGGGTACATTTGAATCCATCTCAGAAAACATTGTACAGGGATGTGATGCTGGAGAACTATAGGAACTTGGTCTCTTTGGGTAAGAACAGCTACACCTTTGCAGTCTTAATATATATTATGGAGACTTTCAAGATTTTAACAATTGTTCCTTGGAATACAAAAGGAAGATATTCCTAATCCTTTTGTAGCCAAGAGATAGAATACTTGTGCTACCTTTTGCATAGCATGATTGGAAACTGAGTTCTCAATTTACTATTATGGTAGATCATCTGTGTTGTTTCAAATCCAAGATTTTCTGTTTAATCCCTGTGGAGGTATGATCATATACAAAGTGCTCTCATGTCTAAGCAGGGAGTGTGTCAAATGAACTATTTTTCCAAAGCCTTTCTCTGTAACCCATTCCCATACAGTAAAAACTATCCTTTAGTGGTTATTTGTACTATCCTTGAGGTCTTTCTACCATGCTTGCTTCCTCCTCTCCCCCCAAAAAAGCTTAAACTTGTTTGGGATCCTTTTATTAAATTTTATGGATGTTTTACTTGATGTCAGTTCTCCTTCCTACCCTTCCACCTAAAAAAAATCCTACTCCTCTCCTCAACCAGACTATTCGTTATAAAAAGAAAAAAACAATTTCAGACAAAATTAGCTAACATAGCCAGTGCCTTTGATGACATAAGATACATTCTGCACCCTTATTCTCACACCTCTCTACTGAGAGCAGAGTAGCATATTTTCTTACATAGAATTCTTAAATTATCATCCCTAGCATTTTTCCCTTTCAATGAACAGGACTTGCCGTTTCCA
Organism: Petaurus breviceps papuanus; assembly: GCF_028583685.1. Taxonomy (NCBI): domain Eukaryota; kingdom Metazoa; phylum Chordata; class Mammalia; order Diprotodontia; family Petauridae; genus Petaurus; species Petaurus breviceps. Next base: position 1,381,749 of record NW_027186338.1, read on the forward strand.
AGCCAGATGTGATCTACCAAATGGAAAGAAAGGAAGCATCTTGGATGCCAGAGAGAGCTATCCCAAGAAGCAGCTGCCCAGGTAACTACATAAAAACCAAGCAAATGAATCATTGTAGAGTACAACTCTGTTGATCATTTAAGGTCAGAGTTCTTAGAAAATATTGAACAAGGGGGTTGTAGCATAGCTTCTTGGTCCTGTTGAAAAGAGCTAAGTTGTTTTTTTTATTTAAAGAAATTACTTTTTTATGCATCTCTTTACTCACATGTACCATTGCTCTCAAAGAAAGTTGTTCCCTGAATACAGCGTAGGTATTTCTCTTATATTCTTTGAAAGTTATCTTAGTTTAGGCAGGCATTCTTCAGTCTTATTTCCATCAATTCATTCTCCCTTTTAAAGTAAAGCACATTACTTAAAATATTAATGAGGCTTTTCTCCTTCTGTTATCAACATACCAGTGATTATGTTGCTTTGCTGTGTTACTTTTTAAAGCATTTAATCCTAAGCTAGTTCACCTTTCTTCAGTCTGTCATTTTATGTGTCATTCTGTTTTTCTTTATGCTTTGAAATTATATTTATAGGGGTGGCTAGGTAGTGCAGTGAATAGAGCACTGGCCCTGGAGTCAGGAGGACCTGAGTTCAAATCCAGCCTCAGACACTTAACACTTAACTAGCCCTTTGATGTTGGACAAGTCACTTAACCCCAATTGCCCTGGCTTCCCCCCTCCAAAAAAAAGAAAAAGAAACTATATTTCTAAAGGCACAATGATATTCATATGACATGATTTGTTTAGCCATGTCCCTATCACCGAACCTATAGGTTTTTAGTATTGTTCTATTTCACAAACATATGCTGTAGATACTTTTGAGAGAATTTTTTGCTTTCAATAAAATTTTGAGGCTATAGACCTAGTAGTCGGATCATTTGATCAGTGTATATAGACCATTTTGTAGCATTAACTTAAATTGCTATGTTACTTTTCAGAGAAATGATAACAGCACCTGAAATAGTATCTATTTTAGCATGACTGACAAGATTTCTTATTTTAAAGTATCTTTTCTAATCTGATGACTGTTGATAATATCCAAATTGTTTCATTTTGACTCCTTTGATTACCTGAGTTTGAATGTTTTGGGTACCTCTTAATAATTCTCTAGGGGTGTGTAGGTGGCACAGTGAATAGAGCACCAGCCCTGGAGTCAAGAGGACCTGAGTTCAAATCCGGCCTCAGACACAACACAAAACTCACTGTGTCACACTGAGAAAATCACTTAATCCCAATTGCCCTACCTTCCCCCCTCCAAAAAGCAATAATAATAATAATAATAATAATAATTTCTCTAATGACAACTACCAGTATGTCTTGATCATTTTAGCTTTTGGAATTGGATCTTACTCTTACAAATTTGAATCAATCTGGTACAAAGTAGATATATTAGATGTTTAGCAGAAATTTTTGAAAACAGTTGCCTAATATGACCACTGTTTTCCTCATATTTCTTTATTCTGCTAACTTCCTATCTTCCTATCTTTCCTTTAAACTTGTTGATTCCCCTTATTCTTTCTGTTCATTATTTTCCCCTATTTTCACCTCAGATGGTAAGGATATATTTGCAGCCTCTCAAAGGTGTATAACTTTTTTTTCTTTCATTTCCTTATTCCATTCAAATGTCACCTATTTACAGTAGGGTTAGTGCTAATTCATCCCTCCAGGTAATTTCATCCTAAGTAAATTAATTTACATATATGAATTCTGAGTTATTGTATTTTCACTTAAAATAAAGTGTAATCCTTATTAAAAGACCATAGAGACTAGTCCTCTCAGGTCAGAATGATAGAAAAATCATTTGAGCAACTCCAAACTTTGGGAAAGGGGAAAAAGGCAGAGTTAATCAGTCCTTTATTCTTCCTTTCAGAGAGCAAAGAACTTACTAGAGAAAAACCTTATGAATGTAAGGAATGTGGAAAGGCTTTCCACTTCAATTCAGAACGTAAGCGACATCAGAGAATTCATACTGGAGAGAAACCTTATAAGTGTAATGAATGTGGGAAAGCCTTCCGCCTTACTGTACAGCTTACTCTACATAAAAGAATTCATACTGGCGTGAAACCTTACAAATGTAATGAATGTGGGAAGATCTTAAGTAGCAAAACATCACTTAAGGCACATAAGAAAATTCATACTGGAGAGATGCCTTATGA
>NW_027186338.1:1383961-1452629 GCF_028583685.1 Petaurus breviceps papuanus
GCACATAAGAAAATTCATACTGGAGAGATGCCTTATGAATGTAAGGATTGTGGGAAGGCCTTCTACTTCAACTCAGAACGTAATCAACATCAGAGAATTCATACTGGAGAGAAACCTTATAAATGTAATGAATGTGGGAAAGCCTTCCGCCTTACTGTGCAACTTACTCGACATAAAAGAATTCATACTGGAGAGAAACCTTATGAATGTCATGAATGTGGGAAAGCCTTCCTTCGGAATTCAGATTTCATGCGACATCAGAGTATTCATACTGGAGAAAAACCTTATGAATGTAATGAATGTTGGAGGGCCTTCTGTCATGTTGCAGAACTTACTCACCATAAGAGAATTCATACTGGAGAAAAACCTTACAAATGTAAAGAATGTGGGAGGCCCTTCAGACTGAAGACACAGCTTACTCAGCATCAGAGAATTCATACTGGAGAGAAGCCTTATAAATGTGGTGAATGTGGAAAGTCCTTCAGGCTGGGGAAACAGTTTATTCATCATCAAAGAATACATACTGGAGAGAAGCCTTATGAATGTGATCATTGTGGGGAGGCCTTCAGACTTAGGCCACAGCTTACTCAGCATCAGAAAATTCATCATGGAGAAAAACCATTTGTGTGTAATGAATGTGGAAAAGGCTTTTTTGGGAATTCAGATTTCATGCGGCATCAGAGTATTCATAATGGGGAGAAACCTTATGAATGTAATGAATGTGGGAAGGTCTTCAGATTGAAGACACAGTTTACTCAGCACCAGAGAATTCATACTGGAGAGAGGCCTTATAAATGTGAAAAATGTGGGAAGGACTTCAGAGTGAAGAAACAGTTTAGTCAGCATCAAAGAATACATACTGGAGAGAAGCCTTATAAATGTAATACTTGTGGGGAGGTCTTCAGACTGAAGCCACAGCTTACTCAGCATCAGAAAATACATACTAGAGAAAAACCATTTGTATGTAATGAATGTGGGAAAGGCTTCTTTTGGAATTCAGATTTTATGCAGCATCAGAGTATTCATAGTAAAAAAAAACCTTATAATTGTGATGAATGTGGAATGGCTTTCAGACTGAAGAAACAGCTTCTTCAGCATCAGAAAATTCATCCTGGGGAGAAACCTTATAAATGTTGAAAGGCCTTCAGACTAAAGAAACAAGTTAGTCAACGTCAAAGGATACATGCTGGAGAGGAACCTTATGAATGTAATTATTATGGAGAGGCCTTCAGACTGAAACCATAGCTTACTCAGCATCAGAGCATACATACTGGAGAAAAACCATTTACATGTAATGAATGTGGGAAATGCTTCTTTTGGAATTCAGATTTTCTGCGACATCAGACTATTCATAGTGGAGCAAAACCTTGTGAATGAATATGAGAAGGCCTTCTAATGGAAGAAACAGCTTATTCAGCATCAGAGAATTCATACTGGAGAGAAGTCTTATAAATGTGATGAATGTGGGAAGGTCTTCAAGAGAAGGAAACACTTTATTCCACATCAGAGAATACATATTAGAAAGAATCTTTAGACTGAGGAGACAGCTTACTCAGCACTAGATAATTCATTGTAGAGAAAAATTTGAATACCATATGTCTTAAAACACCTGCATGAATTCAAAAGTTACTCTGCATCAGAGAGTAAAGCTTATATGAGAGAAAATGTAAGAATATAATAAATGTGGGAAGGCCTTTAATAATACAATCCAACAGTGTAGATCAGATAATTCTTACTGGAGAAATTCCTTGTGAATGTAAATTGTGCAGGAATACCTTTGATTGAAACTCAGAGCTTATTCAGTGGCAAAGTATCCTTACTAGAAAGGAAAGTTATGAATGTAGTGTTTTTGAGAAAGCATTCTGCCTGAAATCAGAACTTACTTGACATCTGGAAATATGAATGTGAGAATGTCTGTTGTGGCATCACAGAATTTGACATTGGAGAATTTTTAGTGGAGAAAAGCCCTATGAAATAAATTAATGTGGGAGTGTCTTCAGACTCAAGGCACTCCTTATTGTACATCAGAGAAATCATACTAGAGTGGAATATTATGCATTTAGTGAATATGGGAAGGCGTTCACACTGAAACACAGGACAGAGCCAGGATGATGGAGTGAAGCCACCATTTTTTGCTGAACTCTCCCAACACACTCATTCTATAATAATTTTCAAAATGTACCAAACTGAATTGCAAGTAAGAAAGTGAAAGAAAAGTCACAGTGACTTCTATTTCCAACAGGAACCTAGGAAGTCAGAGTGAAGAAATATAGACTGTGAGGAGGGAACTGGCCAGGAGTGTAAGGTTGTAAGCTCAGCAGCGAAAAGCCTAGTGCCCAGGGAAGGTGAGGAGACTGAACATTTGGTGGAAAAGAGATTTCAGGGGACCCTATGCTAGCACTAGTTGCAGGATCAGGTACAATTTGGCAACTCCATCACTCATTACGCAGTTTTAAGTTGTAGGTCCAGGTTATGAGTCTTTTATATTGAGATAATCTCAAAAGAAAAATGGATGGTTGAGAAAGGGGTACACTGGGAAGAAAAGGGGAAAGGAGAGGAAGCATAGCGAAAATTATAAAAGATGCACAAGGATAATGTTTTATAGTATAGGGGGAAAGGGAGATGGAGTGGGCAATGTGTGAGTCTCACTCTCATCTGAAGTGTTTCAGAAAGGGAAGAACACACACACACACACACAAGTTGGGTATAGGAATTCATCTTGCCCAAGAAAGAAGTAGTCTGGGAAGGAGCTAAGAGAATGGGGGAGGAGGGAGGAGGAGGTGATTAGAAGAAGGTAGATTGAGAAAGGCAGTAGTGAACATCAAAACAGCCTCTTAAAGAGGGGACAGGGTAAGCAACAACAAAAAAAAGACAATGTTGAGATCAGGGAACCATAAAAATGTAGAGATTTAAGGTTTAGAGGTGCTTGAGACCCCCAAAATGCCAATACGCTGGTTCTGCCAAAATAATTCGCATTTGACTCAAGTCTTCTCTCAGACAAAAGAAAAGCAAAGTTTATTAAAGGTTCACTTTAATGGGTAGACTTTTTTTTTTTTGGCTTTTTGGAGGGCAATTGGGGTTAAGTGATTTGCCCAAGGCCACACGGCTAGTTTTTGTGTTAAGTGTCTGAGGCCGGATTTGAACTTGGGTCCTCCTGACTCCAGGGCCGGTGCTCTACTCAAATGGGTAGACTCTTAAGGTGCCTCAGTATCTGTGATGCTTGTATTGGACAAGTGGGCCAGAATCATCTCACACAGTGAGTCTTCACTAGATCATTCTCTTGCCTTCTCCCTTCTCATGGAGATGGGGGGCTTATATACAGAAAGGTTGTGGGAGGAATCTATGGGTGGTCTAGAGGAGTTTGGGGAGGGTGTTCAGGAGGAGTCAAATGAGGTCAGACTCCAGTGATGAGAGATTAAGAGTGGGAAGTAGCTGGAGATGAGACAATGGAGGGCTAGGCTAGTTTAAGGCTGTATAGATATTTTGGGAGGATCAAAGGAGGGTTAGGCTAGCAACTAAGATTTGGGCAGAGCTGTAATGAAAGGCTTATAGCCTGGGGCAAATGCCTCATCAAATGGGAAGATTCATTCAGAGTTCAAGGGGGTTCCTAGAGCCTGTACTTCATCTACAATAGACTGGAATGCAGAACATAGCAATCATAGCTGTATGTGAATGAGTGAACTCACTAGGAAGACAGAAAATTCAGTAACAGCAATATTGCAAAGAGAACTGAAAGATTTAGCTGCTCTCATCAACACATTGGTCCACCACAACTCCAAAGGTCTCATGATGAAAATTGCTTTCCTCCTGAAGACATAGAATTGATTGATTCAGAATGCAGATTTTGAAGCATATTTTTTTTTCTGTCCTTTATTTTTCTTGCTCCTCTCCCCCTTTCTGGAATATGACTAATAAAAATGTGTTTTACATAACCATTTGTATAACAGGTGTCTTACTATTTGCCTTCTCTGTGGTCTGGGAAATGGGTTAGAAGAATGGAGAGAATTCAGAGCTTAAAATTTAGATGCTGCTTCAGTGAGTTTCTTGTATTAAGTGAGGCAGGATGAATAGAATGAGGCCCTTCCATTGTCCACTGTACATGTTTTCTCTATTCCTTCCTATATACATTGGCAGAATAATCTTTCTAATCCACAACAAAGATAAATGGAACACTGCGAAGTGGGATTATGACTTTGCTGCTACTATTCCTGTGGTCAGAGATCTGCTATATATTCCTTTTCTGGGATTCAAAAGAAAAAGGGCACTTTGAATAATGATTCCAAGTCCCCTCACACTTATAGCAATCAGAGATCATAATCCTTCCCTAAAATTTATAGTTGTATGATCCACAAGATGGTGAAGTATTTGATTTTCACAGTTACCTCATATCAATTTAAAAAGCTTGTGTCAGATCTACAGTAATTAGAACTTTGCAAAACAGAAGGAATCTCCAAGATAAAAGTCATGAGATGACAATGAGAAGGTGAAATACTTAGAGCTACAACTTGATGTTTTACTCCCTAGCCCATATGGTAGTTGTCCATTCTTGAAGAGGACCAAAATGACATCACTATGCTAAAGTTAAGTTTCATTTTTTCCGACTGTGACTTACCACACCAATATGAACTTGGTATGCTCTACCACAGGTTGGGCACAAATTGTGTGAATATTTGGGGTGGAATCTCCAAATTTGTGCATCCTGCATTATCTTTGAGCTGCTTCAATTCTGCTTTGCTCCTAGAGCATAGCACCTTTTCTGGTGTGCGCATGCCATGCTGAGCAGTCCTGGGCCAGTGTCTCCCACGTCACACAGTTCCAAAGTTCTTGAGAATGTCGTTGTATTGCTTCTTCTGACCACCATATGAATGCTTGCTCTCTCTGAATTCTCCATAAAACTGAATTTTGGGTAAGCTAAATGTTTTGCATTCCAACATCATGGTCAGCTCATCAGAGTTGTGCTTTCTGAAGCAGAGTTTGAATGCTTGGCAGTGTAGTTCAAGTAAGGACCTCAGTGTCAGATACCTTATCCTGCCAGGTGATCTTCAGAATCTTCCTAAGACAATTCAAATGAAAGCAATTCAGTTTCCTGGCATGGTGCTAGTAGACTGTGCAGGTTTCACAGGCATACAACAATGAGGTCAGCACAACAGCTGTGTAGACCATCAGCTTGGTAGTCTAATACTTGCTCTTCTCTCCAACACCTTTGGAGCTTCCCAAACACTGAGCTAGCTCTGCCAATTTGTGCATCAACCTCATTATCAATGTGTACATGCCTGGGAAGTATACTGCGAAGGTAAGTGAACATATCCACAGCATTCAAAACTTCTCCATTTGCTGTAACCGATGGCTGTACATATGGATGGTGTGGTGCAAGATAAAGCATGGGCAACCTATTACAGGATTGATCTTTGGTATTAAGCTGCCAAGGCATCTGACTGGAAGTGACTCAATCTGAACATAGCTCATGAGAGATGAAAGCCTAAATCCACATAGCTATCTGAAAGAAAGGAAGTGCATTTGGTGTGGAAGACAGAAGATGACACTGAAGAGCAGCCTGGATATAAAGCCCCAAATGTTTCCATGCTTGTGGGACAGGGGACTAGGAAGCCAGCTTTCCTTTATGAATTGATTAGTGGCAAGGAAATTGACATCAAGATGGTGCAGAACTCATTTCTCTTTTTCTGGCATAACTAAAGCAATTTTTATTACTTGTGGCCATAAAGGAATAAATGGACCATGGACACACAAGCAGATCCAACAGTTGTATTCTCAGTTCTCATAGTGTATTGCTAACCAGTTTGTAGTCTTATCTTTTGGTCAAGATTAAAAAAAGACAAATTAGAGATTGTCTAATGATAAAAGACAAATGGGGCTTGTACAGTTGGGAGGGTGAGGCCCAAAGCCAGGAGACTGATAAAGCTATGCTTAATGGAGTGAAGTGATGGGAGTGTACAGCAACTACTATTGTCCTTCACAGAGAGAACGTTCATCTCCATGGAAATGAATTTATCCATTGTTTCTTCAGGACAGCAATACTTAGTCTACATGTAGACTTTTGTAGCCATGTCATGCTCTCAAAACCAATGACAGCAAGCTGAGGCTTTTGATTCCTCAGTTTAAAGGAAGAGCAGTCAAAGAGTGAGAAGCAGAGCCAGAAACAAGCTGCTGGGTGTACGAGAAAAATCAGGGGAAAAACAATCAAGAGAAAGTCTGACTACAAAATAAAACAAGCATTTGTTAAGTGATTCTTATGTGCCAGGCTTCTGTCTTCTATGGAAGTCAGCATGCCACCAATCACATAAAGAGTCAAAATTAACTTTTATATCCCCTTTAAATTGCCATGAAGTGTATGGGGCAGTTGTTTTAAACATATGGCCATATTTGGAAAGAGACTAGGAAAATTTGAAGCTTGATAATGAAGCTTTCTCTTGCTAGGGAACTAAGGGATTGAGATTTGGAATGAGATGCATTTTCAGACATGGTCAATATGGTGATTTGTCTTGCTTGATTATATTTGCCTTTTTTTAGCAGGAGCTTCGAGTTGGGAAGTGGAGTGAGTTAGTGGAACATGATAGGAATAGACACTGGATCTGTGACTTCACTGATAATGAGGAATTCCTAGATGAGTGAATGCCCTCCATCATTGCAGGTCAACACCACTGTGACTTCTAATCCTAGAGAGTTGCCTACAATAGCAAATGTTGAATTGTCCCTTAGGTTAAACAAGTATGTATCAGAGGTTGAAATTGAGTCCAGACCTACCTATCTTACACTCCATCTCTAGCCACTATATGATGCTGCTTTCAGGAAAAGTGATAGTAATTTATTTAAAAATGGACAGAGTATCAATATGTTTAAAAATTAAATGCAGAGGAGAAAGAGGGAAGCTGAGCCCTGGGGGTTGGGCCCGGCGCTTTGGGCATCCAGTGCCATGGACCTGAGCTTGCTGAAGGAATGTAAACTCTTCAAGAAGCATGTCCGGTGCACCCCATTGGAGGAGAAGCACCCAGCCCTCTCTGAGGTCTCCTAGTCCAAAAAGAAGAAGGAGTGGGTGGAGCAGGGCAGTCCTCAGGCTCCAAGCAGAGTGCAGATCACAGTAATGGATCTTTTACCTTCAAAACCCTTTCTGGAGGCTCAGGATACAAATTTGGAGTTCTTGCGAAGATTGCAAATTACATGAAGACCCAACACCGGAGAGGGGACAACCACCCTCTGATTTTAGGAGAAATTTTGGATGAAACCCAGCATTTGGAGATAGGGCTCAGGCAGAAACAATGGCTGATGTCTGAGGCACTAGTCAACAACCCCAAGATTGAGGTAGTAAATGGGAAGTACACCTTAAAGCCCAAGTACAACCTAAAAGATAAGAAGGCCTTGCTGCAGCTCCTCAACAAGCAGGAACAGAGAGGCTTGGGAGGAATCCTCCTAGAAGAAATCGAGGAGGATCTGCCCAATGCCCAGAAGGCCATCAAGGCCTTAGGGGACCAGATCATCTTTGTCACGAGTCCTGACAAGAAGATCCTCTTTTTCAATGAGTAGCTGCCGGTTCACGATGGATGAAGAATTTCAAAACCTTTGGAGGAGCATCACTGTGGATTCTATGGATGAGGAGAAAATTGAAGAGTATCTGAAGTGACAGGATATTTCTTTTTTTGTTTATGTAACTATGTTACATAGGTCATTGTAATTTTATTTTATTTTTTTAAATCAAATGCTTTATTAATGTGTAGTTTATATCATTAACTTCCGCAAGATTTTGAGTTGCAAATTTTCTCCCCTTTTCCCCCTACCCACCACCCAAAATAGTGATCCCACTGGATATCCCCTCCTCCAATCTGTTCTCTCCCATATCTTCTCCCATACCCCCTCCATCTTTCCAGTAGGGCATGGTGGATGTCTATGCCCCAGCGCCTGTATATCTTATTTCCCAGTTACATGAAAAATAAAATTGATAATAGTATATATTTAAACATTTGATTTTAAAACTGAATTCCAGATTCATTCTCTTCCTCTCTTGTCACCTATACTTACTGGGAAGATAAGCAATTCAATATAGATTGTACATGTGTAGCTATGCAAAACATTTCCATAGTAGATATATTGTAAAAGACTGGCTATATTTCCCTCTTTTCTATTCCACCTCCCACTTGTTCTATTCTCTACTTTGATCCCGTCTCTTTTCAAAAGTGGGTGCTTCCAACTTCCCTCCCCCCCAAACCTGCCCTTCCTTCCATCATCCCCCCTCTTATCCCCTTCCCCCCTACTCTCCTGTAGGGTGAGATACCCTATTTAATGTGTATATCATTCCCTCCCTAAGCCCAATTAAATAAGAATAATGTTGACCCATTCCCTTTTGCCTTCCTGTTCTTCCCCTCCATTGTAACCATTTTCCCTTACCTCTTTATATGAGATAGTTTGCCCCATTGTGTCTCTCCTCATCTCTTAATTTCACCTTTTAAGTATCATCCCTTCCCATTAAGTTGGTCCTGTGCCCTCTATCTATGTATACCTGTACACACATACACACACATTCACATATGTATTCATACACCCATATACCCTCCTATATAGACATATATGTATGTGTGTATATACACACACACACATTACTATTCCCTTCAATAATTCTCATACTGAGAAAAGTTTCATAAGTTAAAATTATCATTTTCCATGTAGAAATGTAAATAGTTCAACTTTGATAAGTTCCTTATGATATCTTTTCCCTGTTTACCTTCTCATGGTTCTCTTGCTTCTTGTATCTGGATGTCAAATTTTCTATTCTACTCTGGATTTTTCATCAAGAATGCTAGAAAGTCATCTATTCCATTGAATGACCATATTTTCCTCTGAAACATAATACTCAGTTTTGCTGGGTAGGTGACTCTTGGTTTTAATCCCAGCTCCTTTGCCCTCTGGAATATCATTCTAAACCCTTCAATCCCTTAGTGTAGAAGCTGATAGATCTTGTGTTATCCTGATTGTGTTTCCACAATATCCAAATTGTTTCTTACTGGCTGCTTATAATATTTTCTCCTTTATCTGGGAATTCCAGAACCTGGCTATAATATTCCTCAGAGTTTTCTTTTTGGGATCTTTTTCAGGAGGTGATTGGTGGATTCTTTCAACCTCTATTTTGCCCTCTGGTTCTAAAACATCAGGGCAATTTTCCTTGAGAATTTCTTGGAGGATGATTTCTATGTTCTATTTTTGATCATGGCTTTCAGGTAGTCCACTAATTTTTAAATTATCTCTCCTGAATGTATTTTCCAAGTCAGTTGAGATATTTCATATTGCCTTCTATTTTTTCATTTGTTTGGATCTGTTTAATAGTATCTTGATTTTTCATAAAGTCTCTAGCTTCCATTTCTCCAATCTAATTCTGAAGCAATGATTCTCTTCAGTGAGCTTTTGAGATTCTTTTTCCATCTGGCAAATTCAGCTTTTTAAGGCATTCTTCTCCTCATTACTTTTTGAGCCTCTTTTGCCATTTGAGTTAGTCTATTTTTTAAGGTGTTACTTTCCTCAGTCAGGTTGTTGACTCTCATTTCATAATTTTCTTGCATCATTCTTATTTCTCTTCCTAATTTTTCCTCCACTTCTCTTATTTGGTTTCCAAAATCCTTCGTAAGCTCCTGTATGGCCTGTAACCAGCTCATATTTTTCTTGGAAGCTTTTGGTGCAGGAGTTCTGACTTTGTTGTCTTCCTCCTGTTCTATGATTTGATCCTTTTTGTTCCCAAAATAGGAGTGTAAAGTTGGATTGCTATGCTTGGTTTGCTTCTTTTGCCTGCTCATGTTGCTACTCAATTACTTGTCTTTTGGGCTTTTTGCCACAGTAGGACTCTGCCATTAGACAGGGGAGCTTTGTCCCAAATGCTGGGGTTTTCTCAGCTATCAAAGGTGTTAGTTGGGTGCCCTCTCTGAAGCCTCCATGTGCTTTGGCTAGCTGGTCACATACCCCAGGACCTTGACCCTAGACAGCAATCCAGATCCAAGCAGGTTAAAACAAGAGTGATTACCACTCAGACTGGTCACTTGGTCCTTCTACAATCTGCAGGCCAGGAGCTGAAACTGCCAAGTGACTCCTTAGCGGCTTCTCGCCCTGGGGGCAAAGGCTGACCACACTCCCAACTACTGGATCCCAGAGTCCACAATGCACTGACCTCTCACTTTGTCCTTAGCATCTATAGGTTGATAATTCAGGAAACCGCCACAGTTGCTGGTGATCTGAAGTCCCTCCAGCCAGGGGCTGATCAGGCCACCCTGGGGCTAAAACCTCTGGCTCTGTGAGAGCTGGGCTGGGGTTGGCTCCCATAGCTGCAATGGCTGCTTGCTGCCAGCATAGCGGTCTGTCCCCAGTGGGAGGTTAGCTTTGCTCCCTCATTTTGGTGGTTCTGTAGCTCCAAAGTTTGTTCAGAGCCACCTTTTAAATGAATTGGAGGGGGTGGGAACCAGAGCTGCTTGGAGGTCTTGTTTCTACTCTGCCATCTTGACTACTCCCCCCAGGGTATTTCTTCTATTCAGGAGTCTGGACCAAAGAAAGTGACTCCCATACAGTGGAGGAAGAAACCAGTCTCACAGAAGAAGCGAAGGTTCAAAACTCACAATGAGCACTTGGCCAGGGTCTTGAAGGATTATTCTGACATTGCTCCAGTCAAACAGTGAGTGGTTTCTTTCTCAGTTGCATTCACAGAGGTTCTTGACTGAGGATCTCCAACTGGTGTTGGCTGGAGGGTGGCCCCTTCTCCCTGACTGTGGACAGGAAACAGGGGTGAGGCAGTAGACTCCTCCAGCCTTGCTTCAGTTGGCTGTGATGTTGTTCCCTTGGGCTTGTTCACCTGGTGGAAGACCGTCTGCTGCCATTGTTGTCATCTGGTGTTGAGCTAGACTTCTGCTCATGGTTCCACTTAGAGCAAGTTTTCAAATAGAATTGAATACATTGTCTGTTTACTCTGAGAGAACCTATTTATAATAAAATCATTGTAGAACCATGTTGGAGGGAGTAGTGAATTTCATTTATTTTCTTTCTCTACAGCAGCATTAGTTAAACTCTAGGAGGGGTGCCCTCTTGTGGGGAAATAAATAGCAGGAAATCAATAGGAAAGCCTGGATCATCCAGGATGGTGACCTGAACACTGCCTCTTGTTGGACAGGCAAGGCCATAAAGATAACTTGAAGGCATTACTAACACACTTGAATCTTTTTTTTCCAAAGGACTTGATTAACAGCTCACTCAGATGTTTCAGGGTTGGGAAGTCATGGTCTTTTGCAGCATTCCAGAATCCAGAGAACATTGTCTGATCCTCCTTGTGGGTTACAAAGGCACCAGTTTTGTATCTAAAAGCAGCATCCATCGGCTGGATGGCAGACATTGCCCTTGCACCCAGCTCAGGGCTACTTTCTGCTTTTTGTTTTGACCTTCCTATTCATATTTCCCTTATTGATTCTTCTTTGGATTTTCTCCTTGGCCTTTGTTTCACTATCAGTGGCCATGCTTACAGGTACCATTAATGAAGTTCTGTGGGCAGTGATGCTCTTTGGGATGACTGAAGGGAGGAGAAGGAATTTGGGGCACTTGTAGGAAGGCTTTGGGTTTTCTTGGCCCCTGATTCAAAAGCCACCTACCAGTGCCCTGCACTTTGGTCTGGTGACAATGTTTGACCAGAAGGGTTGTCTGAGATCATATCTACCTCCTGGAAGTCTCCAGGTGCAGATTGTTATCAAAAGAGAAAGTGGAAACATTCTGGGCGAGTGATGCTGTGTTACTATGAACTCAAAAGAAACTTTTTCCAAACTAGACAAAACCAAGAATTTATCATTCAGGTCTGTGTGGGACATTGTTAGTTAACCACATATGATCTGTAGAAACTGTGGCTTGATGGAGAAGGCACACACAGCCTTTGGAGTCAACCCATGGGGTTAATTCCTACCTGCAGCATGCATGAATCACAGGACCATAGTTTTAGAGCAAAGTGGAACCTCCAGCATCATTGAATCCAACCACCTCATTTAGCTGATGGTCTGCAAGCTGATAGAGCCAGCACTCAAACCCAGATTTTTGAAGTTTGAATCTTTACCGTACCATGCTGATTGTTTTTGGTTCAAAAGGTCCAACTTTTCCAGGGAAGTGGTAATATTTTGTATTTGCATACATTTTTGGGGGGGAGGGTTCTATTTTTAAAATTTAATTTTTGAATCGTAAATTTAACAGACATCAAAAACAAAACTGATGAGCATCTCCATATATATAAAGCAGAACATGAAAAGAGGATTGTCTATGAAACATTGAACTATTGCATTTCATATGCTTTTAAAAAATGCATTTAATAAATTCAGTATGCTACTTTCAAAAAAATAAAATTCAGAGAAGAAAACAAAAAACATGAGGACACTGAATAATTGTTACTACCTTGCTAAATATAATATGCACTTTAAAAAACAAATTGCAAGGGGTGGCTAGGTGGCGCAGTGAATAGAGCACTGGCCTTGGAGTCAGGAGGACCTGAGTTCAAATCTGACCAGAAACACTTAATACACTTACTAACTGTGACTTTGGGCAAGTCACTTAACCCCAATTGCCCTCCAAAAAAAAAAAAGATATCGAAGGGGCAGCTAAGTGGCGCAGTGAATAGAGAGCCAGCCCTGGAGTCAGGAGGACCTGAATTCAAATCTGGCCTCAGACACTTGACACACTTACTAGCTGTGTGACTTTGGGCAAGTCACTTAACTCCAATTGCCCTGCAAAAAGCAAAGCAAAAACAAAAACAAAACTGCACAGAATAAGAGTTTATGACTTTGTTTTGGTATTCCTTATGTATCACACTAAACACCAGGGTAGAAAGAGCAGTAACAAGAGTCAGTTGGAAGTTCTATCAATTATTACTGAGTGTCAGGTCACAGTTCTAGGGCAGCAAGGGTTAGTAACAAAAGGAGCTAGGACTCTATATGTGTAAGGGGCAAATTCCAAAAACTTAGCTGTGAGGCTTTGAGTCCGAGAATAGAGGGAGGACTTTGGCCCTGCCCAGAAGTCTGCAGTACAATAAACTAGGGCAGAAGATGAAATCCAAGGGACAGCCAGCCATTCAGTTGTTCTGAACCTACAGAAACTCCCAGGGGGCAACAGCCACTGAATCTAGCAGTAGTGTATGGAAACTAAGCTCTCACAAGCCAACTGACCCAAACCTGCATCAGGAGCTTCACATAAAGAAAACTGTGAGCAGGCCACTGTGAAAGCACCAGAAACTTAGAGGCCCCCACACTTAGCCACGAAAGCAGCAAAAGGATGCAAAAGAAACTGAAACCAAATAGCCCCCTTCCACAGAGGGGAGCAGAGCCCAATACTAACATGAAGTTCAAAGCCAAGGAGTAAGGGAGAAAAATGAATAAACAACAAAACAGCTACTGTGAGGACAGGGAAGCTCAAGATCAACTCAGAAGGTGCTGATATCAAAATATCTTCAAGCAGTGCCAATTGGACACAAACCCAGCAAGATTTCCTAGAAAATATAAAACAAAACAAAACATACAATTTAAAAATATAAATTTGTATTTTTATTCAGTTCTGATTTATGTATAGAGGCTCTAATTCATGACCTCAATTCATATGTGTATTTATTTTCTCTTGACTCTGGATTTTACTGGTGGGAGGAGCACCCCATGACCTGTGGGGAGTCAAAAATTCTGCCTTTCATTAGGCTTTATTGATTCCCTTTTCTTTAGTTGCTTAACCATCTTTTTGTTTTACTTTGGGTTCTCACCTGTTTTTCCATAAGTATGGAGTGTGAATGCCAGGGTAGGATGGGATCCGATAAAAAGATGGGACTGGGATCAATCAAATATGTATCAAGCACTTACTTTGTTCCAGGCATTGTTCCAGGCATTGAGGTAGAAATATGAATAAGAAATGGTCCCTCATCTGAACTAACTTGCTTACAAAATCATAGAGGGAGATAAAACAAAAAGGAATGGAAAGGCAGAAATTTGTGGGTTTTACACTTATTCAGGAGAACAAACTCCAAAATCTGAAATGATGAAATTTATTACTCTTCCTGAGTGAATACATTTTTCCTGTTTTTAGTATTTTCTCCACGGCGGGAACAGAAGTCAATTTTATCTCCCTAATCTTCCATGAATGATGGTGTATATTGAGGTCTCTATTCCCTTGGTCTAGTACTTTTCCAAGGACATCAGTGCTATTTCTGGTATTTTCCTTCAGAAGTCTTCTTCTGAGGTTGTTTTGATTTCTGCATCTCTAGAGTAATTGCTCCTTGGATTCATGAGTTCCTTGAGCGTTTATATATAGTTTTCCAGTAGGTATCCTTTTAAATAACCCTAGTCCTATTTTAAAAATTTTTATTTTATTTTTGCTGGGGGAAATCTTTGCAATTGGGGTTAAGTGACTTGCCCAAAGTCATGCAGCTAGTAAGTGTTAAGTGTCTGAGGATGGATTTGAACTTAGGTCCACCTGTCTCCAGGGCCTGTGCTCTATTCACTGTGCCACCTAGCCACCCCTTTATTAATTTTTTTAAACATTTGTTTTTAAAACTTTGAGTTCCAGATTTTTTCCCTTCTTCCCTCCTTACCCACCCACACTGGGAAGACAAGCAAGTCAATATAGGTTATACATGTGTAGTTTTGCAAAACATTTCCATAGTATTCATATTGTAAAAGAGTATATTTCCCTCCATCCTATCCTGCCCCCCATTTATTCTATTTTCTCCTTTGACCCAGTCCCTCTTCAAAAGTGTTTGCTTCTAACTACCATCTCCCCCAATTTGCCCTCCCTTCCATCATCCGCTGTCTTATCCCCTTCCCTCCTTTCCTGTAGGGTAAGATACCCAATTGAATGTGTATGTTATTCCCTCTTTAATCCAAACCCCATGTGAGTAAGGTTGACTTCTCTTTCCCTCCATTGTAACAGCCTTCTCCTGCCTCTTTTATTGGAGATAATCCATCCCATTCTAGATTTTCCCCTTCTTTTCTATTTTCCCAATATATTCCTCTCTCATGTCTTTATTTTTTGATATCATATCTTCACATTCAACTCACTCTATGTATAAATGTACACACACATATGCACGTATACACCACACACACACACACACACACACATATATATATATATTTATTTATACACACATAATCCCTTCAACTCTCCTCATGCTAAGAAAAGTCTCATGAGTTATGTATACTGTCTTTCCATGTAGGCATGTAAATAGTTCAACTTTAATAAGTTCCTTATGATTTCTCTTTCCTGTTTACCTTTTCATGCTTCTCTTGATTGTTGTATTTGAAAGCCAAATTTTCTGTTCAACTCTGGTCTTTTCATCAAGAATGCTTGAAAGTCCTCTATTTCATTGAATGACAATATTTTCCTCTGAAGTATTATACTCAGTTTTGCTGGGTAGGTGATTCTTGACTTTAATTCTATCTCCTTTGACCTCTGGAATGTCATATCCCAAGCCCTTTGATCCCTTAATGTAGAAGCTGCTAGGTCTTGTGTTATCCTGATTGTCTTTCCAAAATACTCAAATTGTTTCTTCCTGACTACTTGTAATATTTTCTCCTTGATCTGGGAAATCTGGAATTTGGCTATAATATTCCTAGGAGTTTTCTTTTGGGGATCCTTTTCAAGAGGCGGTTCGTGAATTCTTTCATTTTCTATTTTTCCCTCTGGTTCTAAGATACCAGGGCAATTTTCCTTGAAAATTTCTTGAAAGATGATGTTTAGGCTCTTATTTTGACCATGGCTTTCAGGTAGTCCAAAAAATTTTAAATTATTTCTCCTGGATCTATTTTCCAGGTCAGTGGTTTTCCCAACGAGATATTTCACATAGCCTTCTATTTTTTTTTCATTTGTTTGGATTTGTTTTATAGTATTGTGATTTCTCATAATGACATTAGCTTCCATTTGCTCCATTCTAATTTTGAAGGAATTCTTTTCTGTGAATTTTTGAAATTCTTTTTTTTCATTAGGGCAATTCTGCTTTCTAAGGCATTCTTATCCTCATTAGGTTTTGGACCTCTTTTGCCATTTGAGATAGTCTGTTTTTTTAAGGTGTTATTTTCTTTAGTCAGGCTGTTGACTCATTTTTCATGATTTTCTACCATCATTTACATTTCTCTTCACAATTTTTCCTCTACTTCTCTTAATTGATTTTCAAAATCCTTCTCTAACTCCTCCAAGGCCTGTGACCACTTCATATTTTTCTTGGACGCTTTTGATGCAGGAGTTTTGACTTTGTTGTCTTTTTCTGGTTCTATGTTTTGATCCTCTTTGTCCTCCCAAAAAGATTCTGTAGTCTGATTGCAGTTCCTCTGTTTGGTCATCTTGCCAGCCAATTACTTGACTTTTGAGCACTTTGCCACAGTAGAACTCTGTTTCCAGAGTGGACAGAGCTGTGTCACAAATTGCTGGGGTTTTGTGCAGCTGTTTTCAGAGTTTTTCAGGCACCTGCCTCAGAACTGTGAGGAGGGGGGGCAGAGTCAAGATGGCAGAGTAGAAAAAGGACTTCCTTGTGGCTCCACCTTCCACCTCCTCCAATTCATGTAAAAAATGACTCTACACAAACTTTGGAGCTACGGAACCACCAAAATGGCAGAGCAAAGCTAACCTCCCACTGAAGACAGCCTAGCAGGCCGGCAGGAAGGGGCCAGCAGAGAGCTCTGGGAGCCAAGCCCAGCCCCATGAGCCAGAGGTTTTAGCCTTAGGGTGGCCACAACCAGTCATGAGCTGGAGGGACTTCAGATCATCAGCAGCTGCGGTGGTTTCCAGAATTATAAACCCATAGATGCTAAGGACAAAGTGAGAAGTCAGTGCAGTGTGGACTTTGGGAACAGGTTGTTCAGGAATTCAATCTGGATTTTGCCCCTGGGATGAGAAGCACCCGAGATGTGCTGGCCCTGCAAACACTGACAAGTGGCTGCTTCAGAGCTCCTGGTCTGCAGACTGTAGGGGGACCAAGCAACCAGTCTGAGGGGGTAATCACTCTTGCTTTAACCTGCTTGGATGTGTATCCCTGTCCTGGGTGGAGGTCCTGGGGTGCATGACCAGTTTGCCAGAGCATGTGGAGGCTTCAGAGAGGGCTGCCAACTAATAACTATAGCAGGTGAGAAAACCCCAGCAATTTGGGACAAAGCTCCCCTCTCTGGTATCAGAGTTCTACTGTGGCAAAAAGCTCAAAAGTCAAGTAATTGAGTGGCAACATGAGCAAAGAAGGAAAAGCAAGGAAAAAAAGGAAGGAAAGCAAGCTCAGCAGTCCCACTTTGCACTCCCATTTTGGGGACAAAAATTATCAAAGCATGGAACAGGAGGAAGACAACAAAGTCAGAACTCCTGCACCAAAAGCTTCCAAGAAAAATATGAGCTGGTTACAGGCCATACAGGAGCTTAAGAAGGATTTTGGAAACCAAATAAGAGAAGTGGAGGAAAAATTGGGAAGAGAAATGAGAATGATGCAAGAAAATTATGAAATGAGAGTCAACAACCTGACTGAAGAAAATAACACCTTAAAAAAATAGATTAACTCAAATGGCAAAAGAGGCTCAAAAAGTAATGAGGAGAAGAATGCCTTAAAAAGTCGAATTTGCCAGATGGAAAAAGAATCTCAAAAGCTCACTGAAGAAAATCATTCCTTCTGAATTAGATTGGAGTAAATGGAAGCTAGTGACTTTATGAGAAATCAAGATACTATTAAACAGATCCAAACAAATGAAAAAATATAAGGCTATGTGAAATATCTCATTGGGAAAACCACAGACCTGGAAAATAGATCCAGGAGAGGTAATTTAAAAATTATTGGATTTCCTGAAAGTCATGATAAAAAAAAGAACCTAGAAATTCTCAAGGAAAATTGCCCTGATGTTTTTAAACCAGAGGGCAAAACAGAGGTTGAAAGAATCTACCAATCACCTCCTGAAAATGTAAACTTTGCTCTACTTCACAGACATGCAGTGAGCTACAAATGAGACAAGGATTGCAGAATGCAAACCATAAAGTTCTATCTAACTATAAAATTTTATTATTAATTATTGCAATGGTATGCAAAGTATATCCTGATCACACAGTTGTGGGGTTTTTTATTCTTATATTGTCATTTATCTGCAATTTCAGATTTTAGAGTTTCCAATGTGCTAGCAGACACCTTGTCATTATCTTCAGGAGAGTCACTGTCAACTGTAAGGTCAGTTCAGACACCAAAGTTTACACTGGTACAAACAGAAGCAAGGACAGCCATTCAGGCTCCTTATCAAGTCCCTTCAACTTGACCTCTGGGGTCCTAGCCCAGGTCAGTGACTATGACACTGCCAGGGATTTCTCTAGCTACTTACTCACTATCAACCCTGTGGAGGCTGCTGCCTCTTAGTGTCAGCAGGACTGTAGCAACCTGTAGTAAATCATTCTGAAGCAGACCTGAACAAAAGCCTCTATAGGTTTGTGGCTCAATAATTTCAGCTGCTAATCTTTCAACCCGTCATCTGCGACATAGGCCCTACTTTTGTTTTGTCAGATATGGCCACTGAAAGATTCCAGGGATTGGAGTCCAAGAGCTTTTCTGTATCTCATGAAAGAGACACTGTGACATGTGGGTTGTCTATGGTTGCATGAGAACAGCAATACATTCCATTTTTAAAGTTATAGTGGGCATACTTTAATATTAGGAGACAGTTGTTTATATATCACCTCACTCTGGGAGGAAGCAGTAGAGCTATTTCACATCCCAAGAAAGAAATGAATCTGAATGCAGATCAAAGCAGACTATTTTCTTTTTTTTTTCCCTTTCTCATGTTTCTTCCTATTTGTTCTAATTCTTCTATATAATGTATGTTTAATAGGATTATATAAAGAGAGCTTTATATCAGATTTCATGCTGTCTTGAGGAGGGGG
Organism: Petaurus breviceps papuanus; assembly: GCF_028583685.1. Classification (NCBI taxonomy): domain Eukaryota; kingdom Metazoa; phylum Chordata; class Mammalia; order Diprotodontia; family Petauridae; genus Petaurus; species Petaurus breviceps. The sequence continues at coordinate 1,402,847 of NW_027186338.1, forward strand.
GAAGGAGAAAATTTAAAACTTATGGAAGTGAGTGTTAAAAACTAAAAGTAAACAAATTAACTTTTTTAAAAAGAACCTAGTACTTGGCACATGAGTATTTAATAAGCGTTTATCTAAAAAAAGTAGAAATATCTGCTTCAGCATACATTTCTGCAGAGAAATCTTGGCAGAGCATTCCAAGTGCACCAGAAACCAGTAGGCTTCATTATCAGCTAACAGTTTAAAACTGTATTTCAGACAAAAATCCTTGAAACACTCTATAAGTGCTATTTACTGTATTATTGTTGATAGATTGTTCCTGGGTTTAGTGCCCCCCCCCAATACTTCCTAGCTATTCCTTGTGTTTTTCAATGAACTTTGTTCCCTTTCTTTAACTCCTACCAACTGTGTGACCCTGTGCCAGGCACATAAATGCTTGCCTGCTTTGGTTTCCTCAACTGTAAAATGCCTATGTACACTCCTTCTGACTGCTTTAATAGAGATATATTTCTCAAGATTTACAATGATCTTCTTCCCTTGTAGGGAAAATAGTTTAAATTTATTTTCATATTGAAAATTTTTCTTTACTGTTTACCTTTTTATGTTTTGCTTGATTCTTGTATTTGAAGATCGAATTTTCTATTCAGCTCTGTTCTTTTCATCAGGAAAGATTGAAAGTCTCCTAGTTCACTGAATGAACTCCTTTTCCCCTGAAAGATTATGCTGAATTTTGCTTGTAATCCAAGCTCCTTTGTATTCTGGAATATAATATTCCAAGCCCTCCAATCCTTTAATGTAGAAGCTACTAGGTCCTGTGTAATCCTGACTGTGACTCCTTGATATTTGAATTATTTCTTTCTGGCTGCTTGAAATGTTTTCTCCTTGACCTGATAATTCTGGAATTTGGCTACAGTACTCCTTAGACTTTTCATTTTGAGATCTCTTTCAGTGGATTCTTTCAATTACTCTGTTGTCCTCTTGTTGTAGGATTATCAGGGCAGCTTTCCTTGATAAGTTTCTTGAGAGATACTGTCCAAGCTCTTTTTTTTATCATGTCCTTCAAAGTTGTCCAATAATTCTTAAATTACCTCTCCTGGATCTATTTTCCAGGTCAGTTGCATTCCCAATGAGGTATTTTAATTTTCTTCTATTTTTTCATTCTTTTTATTTTTGTTCGACTGATTCTTGAAGTCCCATAGAGTCATTACTTCCACTTGCCCCATTCTAATTTTTAAGGAATTCTTTTTGGGGGGAGTCAAGATGGCGGAGTAGAAGCAGGACCTTCCCACTGCTCTGGCTTCCACCTTCCCCAATCCATGTAAAAAGGGGACTCTAAACAAACTTTGGACCTGCAGAACCCACAAAATGACACAGAGAAGCTAACCTCCTGCTGAGGACAGCCCGGTAGGCCGGCAGGAATCGGCCAGCACAGTGCTCTGGGAGCCGAGCCCAGCCCCACGCCAAGGCTTTAGCCCCAGGGCAGGCCTGACTAGCCACTGGGCCAGAGGGACTCCAGATCAGTAGCAGCTGTGGCCGTTTCCAGATTTATCAACACAGATGTGAAGGACAAAGTGAAAAGTCAGTGCAGTAGAGACTCTGGGACCCAGTAAGTGGGAGTGTGTGGCTTTTGCCCCCAGGGCGAGAAGCTGCTGAGAGGCAGGCACAGCCAGCCAGCACCACGTGGCAGCTTTAGCTCCTGGCCTGCAGAGTGTAGGGGGACCAAGCACCAGTCTGAGGGGTAATTGCTCTTGCTTTAACCTGCTTGGATCTGGATTGCAGTCTAGGGTGGAGGTCCTGGGGTATGTGTCCAGCTTGCCAGAGCATGTGGAGACCTCAGAGAGGGCACCCATCTAATACCTCTGGCAGCTGAGAAAACCCCAGCGTTTGGGACGTAAGCTCCCCTGTCTGGTGGCAGAGTCCTACTGTGGCAAAAAGCCCAGGGGTCAAGTGACTGAGGGGTGACATGACCAGGCAAACGAAACAGAGCAGACAGAAGATTCCAACATTAGACTTCTATTTTGGGGACAAAAAGGAGCAAAGCATGGGACAGGAGGAAGACAGTGAAGCACCAAAAACTTCAAAGGAAAATACAAGCTGGTTACAGGCCATAGAGAACCTTAAGAAGCAGATAGAAGAAGTGGAGGAAAAATTGGGAAGAGAAATGAGAACAATGCAAGAAAATTACAAAATGAGAGTCAACAGCCTGACTGAGGAAAATAACACCTTAAAAAAACAGACTGACTCAAATGGTAAAAGAGGCTCAAAAAGGCAATGAGGAGAATGCCTTAAAAAGCTGAATTTGCCAGATGGAAAAAGAATCTCAAAAGCTCAATGAGGAGAATCATTGCTTCAGAATTAGATTGGAGCAAATGGAAGCTAATGACTTTATGAGAAATCAAGATGCTGTTAAACAGATCCAAACAAATGAAAGAACAGAAGGCAATGTGAGATATCTCAGGGGAAAAAGCACTGACCTGGAAAATAGATCCAGGAGAGATAATTTAAAAATTATTGGACTACCTGAAAGCCATGATCAAAGTAAGAACTTAGAAATCATCCTCCAGGAAGTTCTCAAAGAAAACTGCCCTGATGTTTTAGAACCAGGGGGCAAAATAGAGGTTGAAAGAATCCACCAATCACCTCCTGAAAAAGATCCCAAAAAGAAAATTCCTAGGAATATTATAGCCAGGTTCCAGAATTCCCATATTAAAGAGAGAATATTACAAGCAGCCAGGAAGAAACAATTTGAATATTGTGGAAACACTATCAGGATAACCCAGGATCTGGCAGCTTCTATACTGAGAGATTGAAGGGCTTGGAATATGTTATTCCGGAGGTCAAAGGAGCTGGGATTAAAACCAAGAGTCACCTACGCAGCAAAACTGAGTATCATGTTTCAGGGGAAAATATGGTCATTCAGTGGAATAGAGGGCTTTCAAGAATTCTTTCTGAAAGAACCAGAGTTTAATAGAAAATTTGACATTCAGATACTGTAATGGACAACCGAGAAAGCAAGACAGTGAAACCAATTATAATTTGATAGGAGTGTTTATTAGCTGGCTGGTGACTGCTTCTCAGAGGGAAAGACAGCCCCAAGCTTTCTGTTAGACATCATTTTATAGAAAATGTGATATAGAATATGTTTCTAAGGGGGTGCAGTGCCTTTAGTATTGTTTCGATTGAAGCTAAGCCTTCTCAGTATTATTCCTATTAAAGCAAAGCCTTCTCAGTATTATTCCTATTAAAGCAAAGCCTTCTCAGTATTATTCCTAGTGAAGCAAAGCCTTAGTAATATTTCTACTGAAGTGAAACAGACATGAATCTAGTAGGGGTCCCCTCTAGCACGTTTAAGGGGCATTGGTGTATGATTTCTGGTGGTCACTTCAATACAAAAAGCAAGAGAAGCATCAGGAGGTAAATAGGGAAAAGAAATCATAAGGAACTTATCAAAGTTGAATTATTAACATTCCTACATGGAAAAACAATAATTGTAACTTATGAGACTTTTCTCAGTAGTTGAAGGGAATAGAAATATATGTGTCTATATATGATGGTATATGAGCATATGAATACATATGTGAATGTGTGTATATATGTTTACAGGTATACATAGATAGAGGGCACAGGACCAATTTAACAGGAAGGGATCATACTTAAAAGGTGAAATTAAGAGGTGAGAGAGGAATATAATGAGAGGAGATGGGGAGAGACAGAATGGGGTTAAGTATCTCACATAGAAGAGGCAAGGGAAAATGGTTACAATGGAGGGGAAGAATAGGAAGGCAAAAGGGAATGGGTCAACCTTATTCCAATTGAATTTGGCTTGAGGAGGGAATGAAATACACACTAAATAGGGTATCTTACCCTCCAGGAGAGTAGGGGTGGAAGGGGATGAGAGGGGGGATGATGGAAGGGAGGGTAGGCTGGGGCGGGGAGGGAAGTTGGTAGCACCCACTTTTGAAAAGGGATGGATTCAAAGTAGAGACTAGACCAAGTGGGAGGTGGGATAGGAGGGAGGGAAATATAGTCAGTCTTTTACCATATATCTACTATGTTATTGTTTTACATTAGCCACACATGCACAACCTATACTGAACTGCTTATCTTCCTAGTAAGGGTGGGAGACCAGGGAGGAAGGGAAGGAATCTGGAATTCAATGTTTTAAAATCAAATACTCAAATATCTATCTATATCTATATATATAATTAATACTATTTTACATGTAATTGGGAAATAAGATATACAGGCACTGGGGCATAGAGATCCACTGGAAAAGTCGAAAGGGGTATGGGACAAAATATGGGAGAGAGCAGATTGGAGGAGGAGATATCCTGTGGGACTGCTCTTTGGGGGTGATGGGTAAGGGAAAAACGGGGAGAAAATTTGTAACTCAAAATCTGGCAGAAATGAATGATGTAAGTCAGAAGTTAATAAAGCATTTGGGGAAAAAAGGAAGTCTTTTCTTCAGTTATGTTTTTATACCTCGTTTTCCATTTTGCCAATTCTAATTTTAAGGAGTTGTTTTCTTCAGTGGATTTTTGTTCTATTTGACCAATTCTATTTCTTAAGGAGTTGTTTTCTTCAGTCAGTTTCTTTGCTTACTTTCCAAGTTGTTAACTCCTTTAAAAAAAATTCTCCTGCATAACTTTCATTTCTTTTCCCAGTTCTCCTTCTAGCTCTCTGTTTTAAAAATTTTTTTTATTATTTTGCTTTTTGGAGGGGGGAAGGTAGGGTAATTGGGATTAAGTGACTTGCCCAAGGTTACAGGTCTAGTTTTTGTGTTAAATGTTTGAGGCTGAATTTGAACTCAGGTCCTAACTCCAGGGACAGTGTTATAGTCACTGCACTTCCTAGATTCCCCCCCCCCCCCGTCTCTCTTAATTGGTTTTTAAGATCCTTTTTGGGATCTTCCAAGGGGATTTTTTGGATTTGAGACAAATTAATATTCTTCTATGAGACTTTACATGTGGGCATTTTGATGTCCTCTTCTGAGTGTGTTTTGATCTTTCCTGTCACCATAGTAGCTTTCTCTGGCCAGGACTCTTATATTTCTTACTCATTTTTTGCCTGTTTCATGACTTTTAAAGTTGAGCTTTGCTTCTGGGGCACAGGGGGCACTAACCCAAGCTTCTTATGCTGGGGTCAGGGCCCTGATCACTGGCTTTCCATGTTAGGGCCTCAGGTGCTTGTGCTTGTGGCTTGCCCACTGCACTAGGGATGGCCCAGCCTAGTAGTGACTGTTGTGCTGGGGTTCCAGGGATCACAATTTGCCTTCTGTGCTGGGCCTTCTTCTGCTGGCCTATGGAGGTAGGACTGAGGGGCTTCAGTTGCTGATCTGTACGACAGCTAAGAATCTCCTACTGGCTTGCACATCTGTGCTGGGCTGTGCTCTCCTTTTACACAAATGAGAGACCTTTCCTGAAGTTCTTCTAAGTTATCTTAACCTGGAAAATTATTTCACTCTATCTTTTTGTGGGTTCTCTTGCTCCAGAATCCATTTAGATATTTGATTTAATATTGTTTCCAAGGGAAATTGGGGAGAGCTCAGGTAACTTTCAGGCTTCTTTCTGCCATCATGGCTCTGCCCCCTCGAGTCTGGGGGGGGGGGGGGGAGCAAGTCTTGATGGCAATATAATCCAACTCTCATATTAAATGAATCCTCCCTGTCAGTTCTCCAAAAAAAAAAAATGACCAAAGAGCCCATAGAGGTTGTAGCAAAAAGCTTTACACCACCTATCAACTCAGAAATATAAAAGAAAATGAAATACCAAAGAACTCACAAAGGTTATAGAGACCTTTATTTCATTGTAGGAGGGAAATTAGACATGTACACCAGCATCTGCTCTAGGACCAAGAAGACACAAAGCAGAGAGGCTAAGCCTTGATGTGTATATTTAGACAAAAAAAATCAAGCAGTGTGGTGGAATAGCTGCAGGGGGGTAGGATTCATAGCAAGGCTTTGTGTCTGGGACATGGTTCCTGCTGGTGCTTGCTCAGTTCTGTGATTTATCTGTAGCAGAGTTCATCTAAAGGGTGAGCACAAGGGACTGTTGTTATGCAAGCTCAGAGCACAGCTTTCTTGCTGGGCATTAGCTGGTAAAATAAAGTGTCTTCTAATAATAAAAAGGGAGGAGCGTTCCTGGCCTAGGGATCCTGATAAGTGGTAGTTCAGCCTCTGCTTGAAGACCTCAGCCTCTCAATGCAACTTATCTTTTTGTTGTTCTTGTCAAGTCATTTCAGTTGTGTCTGCTTCTTTGTGACCCTTCATTTGGGATTTTTTTGGGGTAAAGATACTGGCATGATTTGCCATTTCCTTCTCCAACTCTTTTTTACAGATAAAGACACTGAAGCAAACAGGATGAAGTGACTTGCCTGGGTTTAAGTAAGTGTCTGAGGCCATATTTGAACTTGTCTTCCTGACTCCTAGTCCTAAGCCACCTAGCTCCCCTCATGTAACTTTTAGAAAAATTTCTTGACTAAATTTCCTACTTTGCATCATTTACCCACTGCTCTTCCTTTTGACATTTGGGGCCAAAGAGGAAATGTCTAATCCCTTCTCTACATGACAGACCTTTATATTCTTGAAGACAGCTATCATATTCCCCTAGTCTTCTCTTTAGACTAACCATCTCACTTCCCTCAATTCATCCTCTTATGTAATACAGTCAATGCCCTCCACCAACCCTGCTGCTTTCCTCTGGAAAGTCTCTAGTTTATCAATATCCTTCTTAGATTATAGCACCCAACACCTGAAAGATGTGCTCTGACTAGGGGAATGGGATTACTTCCCTACTCTGGGAAGTTATGACCCTCTTACTGCAGATCAAAGTTGCATTCACTTTTTTGGCTACTATATCCCATTGCTGACTCCAGCAGCCTAATAAATCCTCTACATCTCTTCCACAGTTATAACTGATCTGTGCTTCTCCCTTCTTATGTGTACAAAGTTGACTGTCTGAGTGCTAGATTCTTTTTCCCTTTTGAATGCCATCTTATTGGATTTAGCTAAGTACTCCAGCTCAACAAAAGTTTGATAGATCCTGACTTTGTCATCCCAAGTTACCCATTCTTAGCCTTGTGTCATCTGCAGAATTGGTGAACATGTTATCTGTATATTTATCTAAGTCATTAACATAATGTGAAATAGCACAGAGTTAAGCACAGGAGGACTTCAGGTACTGCATTGGCAATACTGTTCAACCAGTTCTGAATCCATTTGGTTTTTATTAATTGATCTATATTTTCCTTTTTCTCCACAAGAAGAGTATGGAGATACTTTGTCAAAAACTTTTCTGAAAACATAAACTATACCTTCAGAATTCTTCTTAGGTGTTGGCTTAGCAATCTTGTCACAAAAAAAAGAATGAAATGAAGTTAATCAAGCATGTTCTATTCTTGCTGAAGCCATGTTGACTCTCTGTGTTCATTCCTTCCCTTTCTGCATACCTACCTTGCTACCTACCTATTTAATGATCCACTCTAGAATTTTCCCGGGAATCCAAATGAAGCTGACCGGTAATAATCTGCAGACTGCTCCTACCTTTAGGAAATGTGGGAAAGCATTTGGCTCTCCTCGATATTTTGCTACTTCTCTTATTTTCCACACTTTCAAACATCTCTGCCCGTAATTAGCAACATGTGTAGTTCATCTTGTCCAAACAACTTGAATTAATCAATAGCAGCTACATAATGTACCCCCCCATCCACTCTGAATCATTTCTGTTCTGAAATTTAAAGTACAGCTGTCACTCTTTTCGAGAGAAAACAAAATAAAAACAAAAACTGAGATCTTCACTGTTGTCAGTGATCATTCTTTCTCTTCTTTGATCTTCCTTTTCCTCTCAACTGTCATCTCATCTTCATTACTAGCCTCAGCTTATTCTGAGTTTTAACATTCCTAATAGTTTTTTCCATGACCATAAAATAGTCATGTATTTATTCCTTTTTTTTTTTTTTTGCTAGTATGGGAAGTGAGAAATTTAATTTTAACCTCTTAACTTTTACAGTGTTTTTTCCCCCCTCTGAGCTTAACCTACTATGCTTTGTGTGCTCTGGCATAACAGACATGCTTTGCTTTGCTCTCTGAATGAACCCAAAATGCCCTGTCTTGTGTCAGCAACTACAAGACCAGATGAAACTGATCAGGAGCAGTCTTCTGTTTATGACTATCAAGGACAAGGTGCCTTGAACCAGACACTATCTTGAATGGGATGTTTCTTATCTTGGTATTTTATGGACACATGTTATGCTATATATATCTCTGTGTGTGTGTGTGTGTGTGTATACACATACATATATATGTATATACATATAGTCACATTAATAAAAGAAACACATTCTGAATGTATTGACACTTTATCACTTTCATCTTATTGTATTTGCAATCTGTTCTATTATTTCTTTCTCTTTAAATGCAATGAGTCAGGATTCCTCTAAGTGTATAAAGGGTCTCCTTCAGCTTCTTTACCTCTGAGTTCAAAATTATTTTCTGACTCTATGCATACAGGATTCTCTGGCTTACTGAGAACAAGCATGTTATAGCATATGTACAGCCTGACTCTGCTTGTTTGTTAGTCAATCCTTTAGTAAGGTCAACCCCACTGTGTTCTTGAACAAACTTTCAGTTAAGGGGGACCCCATTCTATTTGTTCTTAGGACAAACCTTCAGTTAAGGGGAAAACTGATCCTGCTTTTTTCTTTGGACCAAACCTTTGGTAAATGGTTGACATTTCTATTGTCTATTGTAGCAGCAAGCACCCCAAGCATCCTCAGGGTTTGCTGCCAACACAGGTTCTTAGATCTGCTTTGTTAAAGGAAAGCAACTCAAAATGGGTTAACAAGCTTACTTTAATCAGTCAACCATATATCATTTACCTCGTTCAGGGGAAAAAGGTCAGCACCCTGAACTTCAAAGTATACAAGCAGAATTATCAAGACAGAAACAGATCAAGTAGACAGCTTTCCAAACTGTCCAACCATTACATCCATACCAAACAACATCTGGTTTTCAAAGCTGGGGGGCTCTGGACAACGGCTAGCCCAGAGTTTCATCAAATCACAGAACACTTCTCAAAGTGAGCCCCAAAACAAAGCTACACATCAGGGTTTATATAGCCTTCTCCTGGCTCAGAGAATGTAACAACCTTATTAACTCACTGGCCAATCAAGAAGTATCTACTGAAAAACAAGCCTCTCACCCCAGGCTCCAGGTGCACTTTAGCCTAGGGGCAGGGAATATCTTCAAATTTATATACCCATTACATCTATACATTTCTTTTTTTCAGTCAAACTTGGCTAGTGAATTTGTCACGGTTACACTTTGGTCTGTCCAGACAAAATAATTTTTCCACTTGATTGCTTTAAAAAAAAAGCTATAGTGTAAGCTCTTTTCTTTTTTTTTTTTTTCAATAAAGGCTTTATTTTAGGATAAACAAAATTTTGAAGCTTCGGAACAGCTTTAGAATGGCAGATTATAGCAGGCCATTGCCAACACTGCTTTAAAGAGTCAAACAAAAATAAAGAGATGGGGACGCTGGGTAGTGATGCAAGGCTCAAGTCCTGTCAGACCCAGGTGTACACACACATCGGCATTCTCCACCCAGTTCCTGTCATCAAGTCCTATTTAGCATCAGACAAACAGGTTTGTGACTAAACACCCCCCCAGGCATGTGCTGCTGGACTTGCCTGATTCATTTGAAAGTCAGCAAATCTTCCACTTAATCCCCCTGGAGTAAAATGTTTCAAATACAGAAGTTTTTTTGTGCCTTTCTAAAAAGGCAAAATTATGAAAACGCACACATACATTCCATTGCAGGCTCAGCGGGCAATACTTCCAGCAATTTAAAAGATGTCAACATGCAAATAGTAGCCAGCCATTTAGCTCAGAAAGAAGACAATACAGTTAATCGGTTACAGTAAACAGCAAACTGCAGGTGACCGAATCTTTGCTCTATTCTAGATGAACATAAAAAGAGAAGTTCTTTAAGACACATGGGAGTGGATCATGCTTGCCCTGAGAGCAGAGGCTTTCAGCATATAAATGCACCACCTGCCTTGAGCCAGCCCCTGGACACAATGGAAGATGAAAAGCCTTCAGAAAGACAAGATGGTCTTGTTGATAATTTCCACCAACTCTCGGATCTCATCTTCCTTGATCACGAGGGGCGGCGCCAGCCTGATGATGTCCCCGTGGGTGGGTTTGGCCAGAAGTCCATTGTCCTGCAGCTGCAGACACACTTTCCAAGCATCACAATCTTTTGTTTCTCTGATAACAATGGCATTTAACAGCCCTTTTCCTCTCACAGCAGTCACAACGTCAGAAGGCAGTTTCATCAGTTCCTTCCTCAAGATGTTGCCCATCACATCTGCATTTTTGGCCAGCTCCTCCTCTTCCAAAACCTCCAGGGATGCCATAGCCACCCGGCAGGCCAGGGGATTGCCTCCATAAGTTGACCCGTGCTCCCCAGGCTTAATGGTCAGCATGATTTCATCATCACATAATACAGCCGATACAGGGTATAAGCCTCCAGAAAGGTCCTTTCCAAGGAGGATGATGTCAGGCCTGACATTTTCATGATCCACAGCCAGCCACCTCCCAGTCTTGGCTAATCTCGTCTGTATTTCATCAGCAATGAAGAGAACCTGGAACTTGGTGCAGAGCTCTCTCACTCCGGAGCGATAGCCCGGATCAGGGACAACGACACCAGCTTCCCCCTGAATGGGTTCCACCATGAAAGCGGCCACATTGGGATCCTGGAGGGCACGCTCAAGGGCAGGTAGGTCGTTGTACGGGATAATCTCAAAGCCAGGCATAAATTGCCCAAAGCCTTCATAACTGGAGGGGTCGTTGAACTAGAGACAGCAGATAATGTTCGGCGCCAGAAGTTTCCAGCTGCAAAAATAATCTTTGCCTTGTACTTCTGAATGCCTTTCACATTGTACGCCCATTTCCGAGCTAATTTGCAGGCAGTTTCTCCAGCTTCCACTCCTGTATTCATTGGCAGAACTTTGTTGTAGTTGAACAACTTCGTGACATACTCCTCATATTCACCAAGCACATTGTTATAGAAAGCTCTAGAAGTTAAGGCTAACTTATCAGCTTGACTTTTAAGGGCATCCACAATCTTGGGGTGGCAATGGCCTTGGTTCACAGCACTATAGACACTCAGGAAGTCAAAATATTTTCTGCCTTCCACATCCCACACATAAATGCCTTTTCCTCTTTCCAGGGCTACAGGTAAAGGATGGTAGTTGTGGGCACCATACTTAGCTTCTCGTTCATAGATCTGCTCCGAGGATAGAGGGCCCTGGATGGTTCTTTTGGTTGCGACTGATGCAGCAGAAGTCACCGAAGAGTGAACACCCCGACGGAACAGAGCCAGGGTTTGCAAGTTTGCGAGTTTGGAAAACATTTTCTATTTCGGGAGAATCAGAGCTTCCTGACAGCGGCTTGCGTGGGCGGAGGGGGAGGCAGAGGCGACACGCCGCACTGGGGGCGACGACGACAGAGCCAAGCTCTTTTCTTTTATAGTATTTAAAATCACTTTAAGGTCTGTGTGCAGTCTTATACTTTTTTTTTAAAGCAATCGGGGTTAAGTAACTTGCTCAAGGTCACACACCAGTTATTTTGTGTGGGTGTTAAGTATCTGAGGCCCCAACTGGGCCAGCACTTACTCACTCCACCACCTGGCCACCCCAGCAGTTTTATACTCTTTTTTTTTTTTTTTAAAGCAATCGGGGTTAAGTAACTTGCTCAAGATTACACGGCCAGTTATTTCTGGGTGTGGTGCTGAGTATCTGAGCCCGGATTTGATCCAGGTCATCCTGACACTGGAGCCGGTGCTCTTACTCGCTGAGCCACCTGGCCGCCCCTGGTTTTATACTCTTACAAAAAAAATTGAAATATATTTTTTTGCACCCAAATGAAACATCACACTACCTATGTTGTTACAACAATGAAATTTTCTCCAGCAATCAAACATACCTTAATTTCATTAGGAAAATTTTATAGGGGAAAACCACATAAATTGTTGAAGACAACTGAAGGGAAGAGGAGGAGGTTACTTTATTTTTTGTCTTTTTGGAGAGGTGAAGACAGGCCAGTTGGGGTTAAGTGACTTGCCCAAGGCCACACAGCTAGTTAAGTGTCTGAGCCTAGATTTGAACTCAGTTCCTCTGGACTGTGCCACCTAGCTGTCCCTTTATTATGGCTAATTTATTCCTAAGAATCACTTAACACAGCAAAGTAATTGTAAGTTTTTGCTTGTTTCTTTTAATAAATCTAACATATTAAAAAATACCTCACAATTTTTAGAAAAACACTTTCATTAACCTAGGGAAATAATTTTCCAGACCTTTCTGGAAGCTTATGTCTCTGAATGGCACTAGGTTTTCCCTTACACATACAGCCTCTTTCAGATATTAGTATCAGTGGGTCATGTATATTGAGTAAGCAAGCAGGGTACTGCCACTGTCCACCATGCATGCCTTCTCTCCATTCCTTCCTGCAAAGGCAGAATAATTTTCCTATTATGCAACCAAAAGATAAATGGAATGTTGCTAAGAGGGATTAAGGCACTGCTTCACCTACCACTTAGATCAGAAGTTGGCTGGCCTCCTTTGTTTTCACAGAAGAATCAGTGTGGGAGTGGAAGACCCGAAGTTTCTCTATGCAGTGGATAGAGTTCTGGGTATGGAGTCAAAGACCTGAGTTCAAATCCAATTTCAAGCACTTTCTGTATGACCCTGACAAGTCACTTCACCCTAGCTTCCACAGCTATAAAATGGGGACTATAACAGCACCAGCTTCCCAGGGTCTGTTCCAGGACCAGATGAGATAGTGCAAAGTGCTTAACAGGACCCGGAACACGGGAAGCTGCAGGTAAATTCTCCAAGCGCGGCTTAAACGCCCTCACTCTCTCCTGCCTTCCCTTGGGTCCTTCTTCTGGACTGAGGAAACAGACACAAAGCAGGCACGTCCTGGGCCCCGCCTCTTCCCCTCAGCCGTGATCCTCATCCCACGGAGCCCACACGGGGCTCGACCCTTCTCGGATCCCCGGTTTTCCCCCAAAATCGCTTCCCAAACACACAAGACCTAGGCCACAGCAAAGCCTTCCGTCTTCCCGATGTCCCCGCTGGTGGCCGGCGCCCTCTCGACCTCTCCTATTGCCCCGGGTTCCGTCGTGTCCGTCTCCTCCCGCCTGGAAGCTCCGAGGCTGAGCAAGCGCTCCGGGCCTCTAGCCCCAGCTCGAGGTTTCCTTCCTCCGAGCCTCCACTTCCCTGCGTGGTCACGTCACTTCCGCCAAGAAGATGGCAGTTCACAAGCAGCATTTACTTGAGAGTGGCGGCCTGTTGGGACTGGTTGTCGGAATGAGAGACTGTGGGGTGGATTTGACTGAGAGGACCTCCAGGGCCCCTCCAGGTCTGGAATCCCACGGCTGGTGACTCCCCGTGCGTTCTGGGGCTGCGAGGACAACGCACAACGAGGTAAGGAAATGAGACGAGGGACCGGGGCTCCCAGGCAGAAAGGGCCAGGAGGGGCGGGGCAGGCAAGGAGGCAAGACCGTATTCCATGCCGAGGGAGGGGCCGAGCTCCAGGCATGCGCAAAAGGCGTCTCAGCTTTTAGACTACGATTCCCAGAAATCTGTGCCCGCCGTGGGGGACATTTTCCAAGTCCAGGGGTGGGAGGACTAGACATCCATCTTTATGTCACTTCCACCTTGTTTCCTCCCGGCCTTTACTTGTTTGCTGGTGCCAGCTTCCCTTCCTTGGTACTGAGTTCAAGTGTGACCGGGTGAGGGGCAGCCGAGAGCCGGACCAGGCCCAAGCAGAGGTCGGCAGCAGGGGTGTGGCGCGGTCGGGGCTCCGGGGACTGCTTGAGTCACCGAGAAGGGGAGGGGCATCCGCCAGAGTCGGAAGTAAGCCCTGGAGAACTTCCAGGGGTAGCTAGGGGGGAGGGCATGGAGGAGGAGCAAGCGGAATCGGGGGGACCTGGGGGCGGGTTCTAATCCGCCTATCACAGCCGTTTCCCTTGACCTCGTCTGGTCCTGCCATCCAGGCCTCAGCCCTTCCTCTGCGTCCAGGGTCTGAGGGCAGATGCTCCCGGTGTGGTCGTTTTGTCCTTGGTCCCCATAGCCTCATGACCTCTCGGAAGCCTTCCCTGGTTCTGCTGGGGCTCCCTGCTCCACCGCCCCCCCTGCCCTCCATCCTTCTGTCTGCCCAGACTTCCTTGGGCCTCATCTCCTTCTCTTCCCCCTGGCTGCCCCCTCCTCCTCTGGGAAGCCTTCCCTGATGCTGCTGGGGGTCGATCAGAGCTCCCTGTCTGTAAAGAGATGGTCTCCAGAGCCCCCCCTCCCCGGTCCCTCCTCGACAGGGAGGTGGGGATTTCCAGCCTCGGGCGGGGGCCCCATAGAGCCTGCCCTGAGTGTCTCCTCCCCAGGGCCTTTGCCTGGGGGGGGGGGGCGCTGCTCTCCCCCATAAGGTGGTTTCATGGTGCCCAAGGGGAGGGTCCCCGTGCCCCTGACAGCCAGGACCCGAAGGGCGAGCGCCAGCTACTGCTTCCCTGAAATTCCGTGTCCCTTTGGAGACCATGGCATGTGTTTCTCTCTCCTGTAGCCCTAGAAATTGTGGGGATCAGAGCATCCCGCATGTAGAGCCAAAGGAGCACAGAGAAGCCAGCTCTTTGTCCTCCCCTTACAGAGAGATTGTCTGACCTTTACTTTGAGTTCTTTCAGACGTTTTAAAGCTTTGAGTCCAGAATTCTTCCCCTCCATCCAGCTCTTCTACTGCTTATTGAGAATGCAAGCAAGAGGATGCACATTATGCATGTGAAGTCAGGCAAAACATTTCCATATTAGTCATGCTGCAGAGAAAAAAGAAGGTAAGAGCAATAAAAGGAAAGAAAACCCAAATAACTGGGATTTTTTTCTTGGGGAGTTTATTTATGACGTGTTTAATTTCCTTTCCTAAGATAGTATTCTTGAAGTATTCTGTTACCTCTTCTGTTCATCTGTGCAATTTGCATTTTTGTAAAAATGCATCCATTTCACTTAGATTGTCAGTTTTATTGACATATATTTGGGCAAAATAACTCTTAATAATGACTTTTATTTCATCATCATTTTTTATGGATCTGCCCTTTTCATTTTTGATTCTGGTTAATTTTTTTTTTAAATCAAATCAACCACTGGATTATTTATTTTATTGTTTTTTTCTTTAAACCATCTTTTAATTTTATTAGTCGAGTGACTTTTTTACTTACAATTTTATTAATTTCTCCTTTGATTTTCAGGTTTCTGTTTGATATTTATTGGAAATTTTAAATTTGTTATTCTTTTAGTTTTTATTACATTCCCAATTCATTGATTTGCTCTATCTCTGTTTTTTTCATGTAAGTATTTAGAGATAGAAATTTTTTTGTAAATACTACTTTGCCTGCATCCCATAAATTTCGTTATGTTGTCTCATTGTTGTCATTCTTTTTATTGAAATTATTGATTGTTGTTATCATTTGTTCTTTGATTTCCCCCCCCATCCTTTAGGATTAAGTTATTTAGTTTTCAATTAATTTATAACCTGTGCTTTAAAGGCCTTTTATTGAATGTGATATTCATTACATTAAGGTCTGAAAAGAATGAGCTTAATCTTTCTGCTTTTCTGTATTTGTCTATGAGATTTTTATGCCCAGTACATTTAGAATTTTTGTGAAGGTGCCATGCATAACTGAGATAAAAGTATACTCTCTGTTCCCAGTCAGTTTTCTCCAGAAGTCTATCATTGCTCACTTTTCTGGAATTCTATTTAGGTCCTTAACTTCTTTCTTATTTATTTTATGGTTAGATTTGTCTAGTTCTGAAAGGTAAAAGTTGGAAGTACCCCACTAGTACAGTCTTACTATTTCCTCCTGTAACTCATTTAGTTTTCCTTTCATTATTTGAATGCTATGCCTTTTGGTAAATATGCAAATGTAATATTAATAGTACTTCATAGTGTATAGTCTCTTGTAGCAGTTCATAGTTTACCTGATTAACTCTTTTAATTAGGTTTATTTTTACTTTTTTTTTTGTCTGAGGTCATGATTGCCATCTTTTCCTCTTTTACTTCAGCTGAAGCATAATAGATTCTGCTC
Organism: Petaurus breviceps papuanus; assembly: GCF_028583685.1. NCBI lineage: Eukaryota > Metazoa > Chordata > Mammalia > Diprotodontia > Petauridae > Petaurus > Petaurus breviceps. The sequence goes on from NW_027186338.1 coordinate 1,418,953, forward strand.
CAGACCCTAATAACTCCTTATCTTTTTTTCCAGATGTTTTTCTAGCAAGCAATATATTGTTAGATTCTAGTTTCTAATCCGTTATACATTCACCTTCTGTTTTATAAGTGAATTGATTCCATTCACATTTACAGTTGTGATTACTAATTGTATACTTTCCTCTATATTATTTTCTTTTGTTTATCCTTCTCTTTTTTTCTTTTCTTTATTTTTAAATTTAATCTCTCTTTTCTTATGCTGTCACTGTTTAAAAGTTAGTTTATTTTTTTGCTTTTGACTACTACCGTCCTTAATCTGCTGTACCTCTTATCACCTGTCGCTTTTCAGAGGTCTTTTTTGCTTCCGATTACCTCCTCTCTTAATCAGCCCTACCTCTTATAACCTACCACTGTTTTTATTAATCCCTTCCCATTCTTCTTTCACATTGAATAAGATAGGTGTGTGTACCCTGAGTTTGGATACATTCTTTTTTTTCTTCATTTCCTAGTCATTTTAAACTTAAATACAAAATGAGAAAAGGGAATAAAAAAGAACTTTGCCATGTACACAGCAGAACATATGAGAAGATTCAAAAGATAAAATAATAAATTTCCATTTCAAGAAGACGTAAATAATATATACTGCACATTGTTTTTCAAGCTACCTGCTTTTCTTTGCTTCCTAGTAGGTTTTCTTTATATACACTCGTTCATATATATGTGAGACTGTACTGTATACATATTTCTTCTTGTGATCTCTTTCACTGAAGGTGGACAACATCTTTCTTCATAGGTCCAAGTCTTTCCATTTTTTTCAGAATCAAGCAGCTCATTATTTCCTACACCACAGCAATATTCCAACAAAATCATCTGCTATCTGAGAGATTGTAAAAATTTTTTCCCAGTTTTCTGAATTCTTTCTATTCTTGGCTATGTTGGTTTTATTCATACAAGAAAATTTTAATTTGAAGTAATTGAAATTTTCCCTTTTACATTTCAACAATGTTTTTACCTTATAATATAGTTATGCTTTCCTCCTAATCTCAGTTACATTGGCTTTGTTTGTACAAAAACTTTTGAACTTAATGTGATCAAAATTATCCATTTTGCATTTTGTAATGCTCTCTATTATTTAGTCATAAATTCTTCCCTTCTCCATAAATCTGACAGGTAAATTACGCCTTACTGTCACAGATTGCTTATAGTGTCAGCCTTTATATCTAAATTGTGAACCCATTTTGACTTTATTTTGGTATACAGTGTAAGATAATGGTCTCTGCCCAGTTTCTGCCATACTGCTTTCTAGATTTCCCAGCAGTTTTTGTCAAATAGTGAGTTCTTATCCCAGAAGCTAGAGTCTTTGGGTGTATAAAATAGTAGGTTACTATAGTCATTGACTACTGTGTCTTGTTCTGTTCTACTGATATACCCCTCTATTTCTTAACCAGTACCAAGTAGTTTTGATGATTGCTGCTTTATAATACAATTTAAGATCTGGTATGGCTAGGCTACCTTTCTTTCCATTTCTTTTCATTAATTCCTTTGATATTCTGCACCTTTTGTTCTTCCAGATGAATTTTGTTATTATTTTTTCTAGCTCTAAAAAATAATTTTTTGGTAGTTTGATTGGTATGGCACTAAATAAGTAAATTAATTTAGGTAAAATTGTCATTTTTATTATATTAGCTCAGCCTAACCACGAGTAACTGATGTTTTTCTAGTTATTTAGATCTGACTTTATTTGTGTGAAAAGTGTTTTCTAATTGTGTTCATATAGTTCCTGGGTTTGTTTCGGCAGGTAGAGTCCCAAATATTTTTTAATGTCATAGTAATTTTAAATGGAATTTTTCTTTCTATTTCTTGTTGTTGGGCCTTGTTAGAACTATATAGAAATGAAGAGGATTCATGTGAGTTTATTTTGTATTCTGCAACTTTGCTAAAGTTATTTATTATTTCAAGTAGTTTTTTACTTGATTTTCTAGTATTCTCTCAGTATGTCATCATATCATCTTTGCCTCTTCTGATTTCTTCAATTTCTTTTTCTTATTACTACAGCTAACATTTCTAGTACCAAATTGAATAACAGGGGTGATAGTGGACATACTTGTTTCACCCCCAATCTTTTTGGAAATGCTTCTAGCTTGTCCCCATTACACATAATACTTGCTGATGGATTTATGTAGATGCTACTTATCATTTTAAGGAAGACTCCATTTATTTCTATGCTTTCTAGTGTTTTTAAGAGTAATGTATGTTATATTTTGTCAAAAGTTTTTCTGTAACTATCAAGATAATCATATTGTTTCTACTAGTTTTGTTTTTGATATGATCAGTTGTACTGATAAGTTTTTCTAATATTGAATCAGCCTTTGCATTCTTGGAATAAATCCTACCTGATCAAAGTGTATTATTCTCATGATAAGTTGCTATAATCTTTTTGCTAATATTTTATTTAAAATTTTTGCATCTATATTCATGAGGGAAATTGGTCCATAATTTTCTTTCTCTATTTTGTCTCTTTGGGATTTAGGTATCAGTTCCATATTTGTATCATAAAAAGAATTTGGTAGGACTTCATCAGTTTTCCTAAATATTTTATAAAGTATTGGAATTAATTGTTCTTTAAATGTTTGGTAGAATTCACTTGTAAATTCATCTGACCCTGGAGATTCATTGATGTTTTGTTCAGTTTCTTTTTCTGAGATGGGGATATTTAAGTATTTTGCTTCTTCTGTTAATCTGGGCAATTTATATTTTTGTTATTATTCATCCATTTCACTAAGATTGTCAAATTTATGGGCGTATAATTGGGCAAAAGAATTCCTAATTATTGTTTTAATTTCCTCTTCACTGGAGGTAAATTCACCCTTTTAAATTTTTTTTTTTTTAAGCATTCGGGGTTAAGTAACTTGCTCAAGGTTACACGGCCAGTTATTTCTGGGTGTGGTGCTGAGTATCTGAGCCCAGATTTGATCCAGGTCATCCCGACACTGGAGCCGGTGCTCTTACTCGCTAAGCCACCTGGCCACCCATAAGCAATTGGGGTTAAGTAACTTGCTCAAGGTTACACGGCCAGGTGTTTCTGGGTGGGTGCTAAGTGCCTGAGCCCAGGATTCGATCTCCAGGTCTTCTCGACACTGGAGCCGGTGCTCTTCCTCGATGTGCTACCTGGCCGACCCCTTTTAATTTTTGTTACTAGTTTTCTTAATTTCAATTTTATTAATCTCTCATTTTCTTTTCAGTATTTCTAATTCTGGTATTTAATTGGGGATTTTCAATTTGTTCTTTTTATAGTTTTTCAGTTGCACGCCCAATTAATTTATCTCCTTTTTCTCTATTTTATTTATGTCAGCATTCAGAGATATAAAACTTTCCCTAAGCACTGCTTTTGCTGCATCCATAAGTTTTGGTATGTTGTTTCATTATTGTCATTCACTTAAATGAAGTTATTGTTTGTTTCTATGATTTGTTGTTTGACCCACTCTTTAGGATTAGATTGTTTAATTCCCAGTTAGTTTTTAGTCTGTCTTTCCATGGCCCTTTGTTATAAATAATTTTTATTGCATCCTGATCTGAAAAATATGCATTTAATATTTCTGGGATTATGAAGTTTTTATGCCCTAGTACATGGTCAGTTTTTTTTTTTTTGTATGTGCCATAAGAAGAAGGCATATTCCCTTTTATCCCCATTCAATTTTCTCCAGTGGTCTATCCTATCTACCTTCTCTAAAATTCTATTAATCTTCTTACCTTCTTTCTTGTTTATTTTGAGGTTAGATTTATCAAGTTCAGAGAGGGAAAGGTTGAGGTTCCCCACTAGTATAGTTTTGCTATCTATTTCTTCCTATAACTCTCTTAACTTCTGCTCTTAAGAATTTGGATACTATACCACTTGGTGTATGTTTGTTTAGTAATGATATTACTTCATTGTCAATAGTGCCTTTTAGAAGGATATAGTTTCCTTCCTTATTTCTTTTAATTAGATTTATCTTTGCTTTTGCTTTATCTTAGGCTAGGATTGCTACCCTTGCTGTTTTTTGCTTCAGCTGAAGCATAATATATTCTGCCCAAGCCTTTTACCTTTGCCCTGTGTGTATCCCCATTTTATATGTGTTTCTTGTATACAACGTATTACATGATTCTAGTTTTTAACATTCTGCTGTCTGCCTCCATTTTGTGGGAGAGTTCATCCCATTCACATCTGCAGTTACAATTACTGTCTTTCTCTCCATCCTATTCCCTCCCTATTTATGCTTGTTTTTCCCCTCCCCTCCTCAAGAGTTTTTTGATCACTGTTATGGGAATCTGAAGATCTTCCCTGCTCCTAGGCCCTTTGATAGGCTTAAGTGACTCTGAGAACCTTCCTTGATTTGAAAATATACTCTTCCCCCTACTAGGCTGAATGTAGCCTGTGGCGGGAGGCTTGATTTTCATGAATGCCAGCACCTTGTTGCTTTGTGATTGGGCAGTGGGTCAAGAGGGTTGTGGCATTCTCTGAGCCAGGAGAAGGCTATATATACCTGATGTGAGATTTTGCTTTGGGGCTCATTTTGAGAAGAGTTGTGTGATTTGACCAGATGAGACTCTGGGCAGCTGTTGAGCCCCCTGGCTTTGAAAACCCAGATGTTGATCCTTCCCTCTCTGGTAACTGAGTAATTATGGATGTAATGGTCAGACAGCTGGGAGCCTATCTGCTGATGTTTCTCTTTCTGTATTTGTTGTCTGCTTGTAACCTCTGTTTGCATTCTCTGAAGTTTGGGGTGCTGACCTTTTTCCCCTGAATTAGGTAAATGACACATGTTTGATTAAGTAAGATTGTTAACCCATTTTGAGTTGCTTTCCTTTAGAAAAACAGATCTAAGAGCCTATGTTGGCAGCCAAACTGGGTATGCTAGGGTGCTTGCTGCTACAATCACTGCCTCCCTCAATATTCCCTCCCTATTAGCCCCTTTTCCTACATTTTTCCCTTACTACTTTTTCCCTCCCTTCTATCCCCCCCCCCTCTTTCTCTTTTCCCCTCCTACTGCCTATAGGCACATTGGATTTTTTATACTTAACAAAGTATGTTATTCCCTCCTTGAACAAAATCCGATGAGAATAAATCTCAAACAGTGCTCATCTCCCTCTCTTCTTTACCTCCGCCATGATATGTTTTTGTGCTTCTTCATATGTTGTAAGTTACCCTTTTCTGCCTCCTTCTTACCTCTTCTCTCATTACAGTCCCTTTGCACCCTTTAATTAGGTTTTTATTATGATCACATCAGTTAATTTATACTCACATCCTTGATCCATATATATTCCTTTTAAATGTCATAATAATTATACAGTTCTCAAGGTTAACAGGTTATCATCCTCCCATGTAGAGATGTAAACAGTTTATTTTTATTGAATAACAAGTTGTGCACACGTGTGTGTGTGTGTGTGTGTGTGTTTTCCCTGTTTACCTTTCTATGTTTCTCTTGAGTCTTGTATTTGAAGATATAAATTTCCACTGAGCTCTGGCCTTTACATCAGGAAGATCTGGAAGTCCCTTATATCACTGAATGATCATCTCCTAGCCTGAAAGATTATGCTAAATTTAGCTGGGTAGTTGATCTTTGGTTGTAGTACAAGCTCCTTTGCTTTATGATATATGCTATTCTAGTCCCTCTTATCTTTTAATGTAGAAGCTGCAAGGTCCTGTGTGATCCTGACTGTAGTTCCATGATATTTGAATTGTTTCTTTGTGGTTGCTTGCTGTATTTTCTCCTTGACCTGATAATTCTGGAATTTGGCTACAATATTCCTTGGATTTGGGATCTCTTTCAGGAGGTGTTTGGTGGATTCTTTTGATGACTATTTTACCCTCTGATTCTGGGCCCTCAGGGCAGTTTTCCTTAATAATTTCTTGGAAAATACTCTCCAGGCCATTTTTTTTTCCATTATGGCTTTTCAGTAGACTAATAATTCTTACATTATATCTCCTGGATCTATTTTTTCAGGTCGTTTGTTTTTCCAGTGAGATATTTTACATTTTTTTTTCTGATTTTTCATTCTTTATATTTTATTTGACTGATTCTTGATGCCTCATAGAGTCATTAGCTTCAGCTTGTCTAATTCTGATATTTAGCAAATTGTTTTCCGCAGGTAGTTTTTGAACCTCTTTTCCATTTGACTAACTTTTCACTTTTAAGGAATTATTTTCTCCATTTAGATTTTGTACCTCATTTTCCATATGGCCAATTGTTCTTTTAAAAAGTTGTTTTCTTAAAAGGAGTTGTTTTCTTCAGTGAAATTTTTTTTCCCATTTTGTCAATTATATATTTAAAATAGTTGGCCAACTTAACTTCTCCTTCTCTAATTTGGCTTTTAAAATCCTTCTTGAGCTCTTCCAAGAATGCTTTTTAAACATGAGACCAGTTCATATTCGCTTTGGAGGTTTCAAATGTGGATATAGGGTCAATGCTGACCTCTTCTGAATTTGGTTCTTCCCACTCACCATAACAGGATTCTATGGCCTTTGTTTTTCCAATTTGTTTTTGTCTATTATGATCGCCTGTTTGTTGGCTTTTAAAGTGGATCTTTACTTCTGGGACACTGAGGGCACTCTGGGATACTGAGGGCACTGACCGACACTTCTTGTGCTAGGAACTAGGGACCTGGCTACTGACTTTGTTTGCTGAGGCCTCCAGTTCTGTCAGTTAGAGGCTATACAATGCTACAGCTTACCTGGTGCTGAACTGGAGCTGGCTGGTGAGTGCCGTGGCTGAGGCTGAGGCCAGGACTTTCTGCATTTTCCTGGGGTTATACTGAAGCTCACATTGTGAGGTGTGGAGAAGGGGTGGTCTGGCTGCTTCAGGTTTTCACCTCCCTGCCTCTGGGCTAGATCTCAGGCTAGATCTTAGCTGCCAGCTCTGTGCTGATGTCTATTGATTCCCTTGGTTGTGCAAAGGCACACCTGAGGTTCTGGTGTTGGTGCTTGCTGGTTGCAGCCCCCTGGGGTTCAGGATCTCTGACTGGGATGCCTCCCGCCCTGCACTGGCCCCCTACAGCCACAGCACAGCCATAGCCATACCCTTCCTGTAGATCTCCCAAGCCTCCTGCTGGTTCCACTACTTTAGAATTTTACTCTGGGGCAATATTCTCTGAGTTTTCAAGGTCGGGGGGCAGGGGGAGGGGTGGGGGAAGGGTGGAATGAGAACACCTAAGGTTTACTCCACCATCTTGGCTCCCAGAAATTCAGGTAGGTGATTTTTAAACATCTAGAGCCTGGGCTGATAGCCCTAGGAGTAGTTGCTGCTGCTGTTCTTGTCTCTTACCCAGCTCTGACAGACTCCTGTCCTGCAGTGAGAGGTTTCAGAATTGATCCTGTGGTGGGTGAATCAATTTGCCCCGGCTCCCCCCAGCTGTGTTGTGGTTGGGTCTATGCTGGTATAGCCTGCGTGCTCCCGAACTGCCCTCTGTGTTTCCCCTACCTGGTGCAACAAATCCTACCTGTAGATTTTTCTGCGTTTTCCTGGGCTGGAAATCTTCTATAACCTGTCTCCTAATGGATTCTGCCACTCTAAAATTTGTTCAGATTCAGTGAAAGAATTTATGTACGAGCTCAGATGAGTTTCTGGTTTCACCCTGCCATCTTGGCTGACTCCACTCCTGTATTTTCTTCTTTCCAATTTTTCCTCACTATCCTTCGAACTATTTAACCTGTCCTCCACTCCTCTACTTCACAACTACCTGCTACTTGGTCCTCCTGTTCCTGAAAGTACCTACCCATCCAAGAATGATTCTTTTATCCTTTCCCTGCATTATCTTCTTGCCCTCTTATTTCTTTCTGAATTTAGAAGACTTTTATACCCTTCTAGATATATGTATGTTGTTCCCTTTTTAACCCATTCCCCAAAAAGTAAGATTCAAGCACTTATCTACTCTCTCCCCTACTTCCTCTATATCAGTTCTTCCTTTTGTGTCTCATTTATGAGAAAAGTACTCCTTTTTATCTCTCCCTACAGTTGTTTTTAGAATCATCCCAAGTCAGCTCAGCCCAGGTCTTTCCTTCAGACTATCCATATAAATCATAAAAGTATAGATAATATTTTCACATATAAGAAGTCAACAATTTGTCCTTCATTCTTTACCTTTTATTTCGCCTGAATCTTCTGTGTCGAATTTTCCACTAAGTTCTTCTGTTTTTGCCACAAAATGCCTGAAAGTCGTTCAGTTCATTAAATGTCTGGATTTTTTCTTTCAGGATCATACTAGCTTTGCTTGGTGAGTTACCCTTCGTTGTAACCCCAGCTCTTTTGCTGTGTAAAATATAGTATTTTAAGGACTATGGTCCTTCAGTGTAATAGCTGCTAGGTCTTGTGCAATCCTTATTGTAGCTCCATGATATTTAAATTTTTATTGTTGCTGCTTGCCATATTTTGTCCTTAACCCAGGAGCTTTGAAACTTGGCTATGATATTCCTGTAAGTATTCATTCTGAGATCTCTTTGAGGTAGTGTCTGGTGGATTTTTTCCTATTTCTGCTTTGCCTTCTTGTTCTGGAAATTCAGGACAATTTTCCTTGATAATTTCTTGTAATGTTGTACCAAAATTTTTTTTATTTTATCTTCCAAGTAGCCCAAATATTCTTATATTATTTTTCCTTGATCTGTGCTCTTGATCATTTTTTTCCATTGAGATATTTCACAATTTTTTTTTTTTACTATTTCTTGGAGTTTTTATTTTTGAATTTTTTTGTAGTTTATTTATTTTTTATTTTTTCAGTTTCATTTTTTCATTATTTCATTATTTATTTTTTCAGTTTCAGTTTCAGTTCATTTGTTTCCATGAGATTTTGAGTTACAAATTTTTTTCCCCATTTTTCCCCTACCCACCACCCCAAAACAGCAATCCCACTGAATATCCCCTGCTCCAATCTGCTCTCTCTTATATCTACCCCCATACCCCCTCTGAATTTCTATTAGGGCATGGTGGATCTCTGTGCCCCAGTGCCGGTATATCTTATTTCTCAGTTACATATAAAATAATAATGATAATAATAATAATATATAATTTTTTAAACATTTGAATTCCAGGTTCTTTCGCTACCTCCCTCATCACCCACCCTTACTGGGAAGATAAGCAATTCAATATAGGTTGTACACATGTAGCTATGCAAGACATTTCCATAGTGGGTATATTGTGAAAGACTGACTATATTTCCCTCCATCCCACCCACCCCCCACTTGTTCTATTCTCTGCTTTGATCCTGTCCCTTTTCAAAAGTGGGTGCTTCCAACCTCCCTCCCCCACAGTCTGCCCTCCCTTCCATCATCCTCCCTCATCCCCTTCCCCCTACCCCCCTGTAGGGTGAGATACCCTATTTAGTGTGTATGTCATTCCCTCCCTAAGCTAAATTCAATGAGAATAAGGTTGACCCATTCCCTTTTGCCTTTTTGTTCTTCCCCTCCATTGTGACCATTTTCCCTTGCCTCTTCTGTATGAGATATGCACAGCCACAGCGTCTCAACTGTTTCCCCCTCCAGGGGGTAAAGGCCTGACTTCACTCCCAAACTCCAGGTTCACAAAGTCCACACTGCACTGACCTCTCACTTTGTCCTTAGCATCTATATAGGTTGATAATTCTGGAAATTGCCACAGCTGCTGGTGATCTGAAGCCCCTCCAGCTGGTGGCTGGTTGGGCTGCCCTGAGGCTATAACCCCAGGCTCACATGGGGCTGGGCTTGGCTCCCAGAGCACTGCGCTGGATTCCTGCCGGCCTGCCGGGGTGTCCTCAGCGGGAGGTTAGCTTCTCTGTGTCATTTTGTGGGTTCTGTAGCTCCAGAGTTTGTTCAGAGTCACCTTTTACATGAATTAGAGGAGGTGGAAGTGTGAGCCCGGCGAAAGTCCTGTTTCTACTTCGCCATCTTGACTCCACCCCTTTTTTGGTGTTTTAAAAATGTCATTAGCTTCCCCTTGCTCAATTCTAGTTTTCAAAGAACTATTTTCTTCCTTAACTTTTTGATTCTCTATTTCAAGTTGGTTAATTTTCTTTTTATAATTTTCTTGGACTGTTCTTGGTTCTTTTTTTTGTTTTTCAATTTTTCCTTAATCTCTGTCGTTTGATTTTTTTTTTTAAGCAATTGGGGTTAAGTAACTTGCTCAAGGTTACATGGCCAGTTATTTCTGGGTGTGGTGGTAAGTATCTAAGCCCGGATTCGATCCCAGGTCATCCCGACTCTGGGGCTGATGCTCTTACTCACTGTGCTACCTGGCCGATCTGAAGATTATCATCTTTTTTTTTTTTTTGCTTTTTGGAGGGCAATTGGGGTTGAGTAATTTGCCCAAGGTTACACAGCTAGTTTCGTTTTTGTGAGGGTGTTAAGTGTCTGAGGCTGGAACTGAACTTGGGTCCTCCTGACTCCGGGGCCTGCACTTTACTCACTGTGCCACCTAGCTGCCCCTCATTTGATTTTTGAAGTCCTTCCAAGAACTCTTTGTACTTGGGACCATTTGACACTTCTCATTGAAAAAGGAGTAGCTTTTTTAGCTCTATTATCTTCCTCTGAATATGATCCCCGATCTTCCCTATCCACATAGTAGCTATCTATGCTTGGATTTTTTTTCCTTCCTGGCTTGCTCATTTTAATTTTAATTTTGTTTTTAGCATCTATTAGCATAATTAAGTTTTAGTCCTAGGGTGTAGGGAATGATGCCACAAGTCTCAGGATCTTTTTACTGTTATTTTCTGAGGACTGTCTCGGGTTTCAATCTTAGGCTCTCCTCTAAGCCATGGCTCAAGGCCCCACTCTGCTGTCCTGCACATGCTCTTGCTCCCTGCAGTCCCTTTGGTGGCTGCAAAGTACAGCTTCCCTCTCTGCTCTGGAACTGAAATCAGGGACTCTGCTCTCCTGCAAGTGCCCACAGCCAGCAGGGGCCCTGCAGCGCAGCCTCTGTGATGTGTCTGGTCAGCACAGCTGTGTTTGACATCTCTTGTCAGTGAAAGGTCCTTCAATCTTCTCCTACTAAACCTTCAGATCCCCACACTGTCCTTAAGGTGAAAGCTCCTGAGACTGAAGCTTCCACCCAACCCCTCCCAACTCTTCCAACAGGAAGAGTTGTCCTGGAGGTGTTTACACTTCACTTAGGCTGAACTTCTCCTCCTAGGGGTCGAGTTCCTGGGGACTTCTTGGATTGTCTTAGATGGACAACTTTGTTTATTTTTGCTGCTCTATATTCCCTCTCAGGTGATGTTCTGTCTTTTTTTTTTTTTTTTTAGGAAATTTGGAGAGCCAAAATTTTTCTGACCTCCATCTTCCTAGAATCCTCTCTCCCATTTGTATGTATTCTTACCTGTTTGAACCACATGAGAGGGCAGTTCTAGCTTTGCCACCCCTCTTCCTTTTCCTTTACAATTTAATTGTTCCTTCTTTTTTCTCCTATAATTTACCCCATTTTCCTACTTCCTTCCCCCTTTTCCTAGTACATCCCCCTTTCTCATCTATCTGTTTTTTTTTTTTAGATCATCTCAACATTATCCACTCACACCAGTACCCTCTGTTTATGTAGGCTCTGCCAAATGAAAGACAGTTTTTGCCCTAAGGAGTTCATAATCTCATGGGGAATGAAAACTTAGAAAACGGAACTGAAAAAATTCCGAGTTGAGGAGCAAGGTGGGAGCAAGGTGCTCCCACAGTGATATATCAGGATTAGGAAAGGCAGAAGCAGAATTGTCAGGGGAATGAAGCATAAATGGCCTCGACCTTTCGTAAAATGGAGGCCCCCAATTTTCTTTACTTCTTTAAAACTGTCTCATGATTTCTGTGTTTTAAAAAGTTTTAAACACATTTTTATTTAAAGTTTTGTGTTCCAAATTCCTTCCCTCCCTTCCTTCCCCCCTCTAAGGCAGTAAGCAATCAAAGATAGGTTATATAGGTGAAATTATGTAAAACATTTCTGTATTAGTCATTTTATATAGAAGACTCAATTAAAAAAATAAAATTGAAAAATAGCATATAACAGCCTGTATTCAGTCAATATCAGTTCTTTCTCTAAAGGTGGATATTATACTTTGTTATTAGTCCTTTGTGATTTTCTTGGATTATTGTATGACTGAGAATAGCTAAGTCAGTCACAGTTCTTCATCAAGTATAATATTGTCACTGTGTACAGTGTTCTCCTGGTTCTGTTCACTTCACTTTACATTAGTTCATAGAAAGTCTTTCCAAATCTTTCTTTTCTTTAGAAAAAGTCTTTTCCAATTTTTGGAAATTGTCCTGCTTGTCATTTTTACAGCACAATAATTATACCATTACAATCATATATCACAGTTTGTTTAGCCGTTCTCCAATTGATGGGCATCCCTTTGATTTCCAATTCTTAGTCACCACAAAAAGAGCTGCTATCAATATATTTGTACAAATAGGTCCTTTTCCCTTTTTCTGTATGTTTTGAGAATAGAGATCTAGCAGTGGTATTCCTGGATCAAAGGATGTGTAGACTTTTATAGCCCTTTCGGCATAGTTCCAGAATGCTCTCCAGAACTGTTGGATTGGTTTACAGCCCCACTAGTAGTGCATGAGTGTCCCAGTTTGCTCACATCGCCTTCAACGTCCAACATTTTCCTTTTCTGTCATATTAACCTGTCTGGTAGGTGTGAGGTGGTACCTCAGAATTGTTTTAATTTGCATTTTTCTAATCAATAGTAATTTAGAATATTTTTTCATAAGTCTATAGATAGCTTTCATTTCTTTGTCTGAAAACTGCCTGTTCATATCCTTTAACTGTTTATCAGCTGGGGAATAACATTGTATTTTGATAAATTTGATTCAATTCTCTATATATTTTGGTCCTAAATTCTTCCCCTATCCATAGATCTAACAGCTAAATTATTCCATGCTCTCTTAATTTGCTTATGGTTTCACCCTTTATGTGTAAATTGTGTGTCCATTTTGACCTTATCTAAGTAAACAGTGTGAGATGTTTGTCTATGCCTAGTTTCTGCCATACTGTTTTCCAGTTTCCCAGCAATTTTTGTCAAATAATGAGAAGCTTGGATCTTTAGATTTATCATATACTAGATTATTATGGTTATTTGCTATAATGTAATTTGTACCTAATCAATTCCACTGATCCATTACTCTTTTTCTTAGCCAATAATTGCCGCTTTGTAATATTGTTTGAAATCTGATACAGCTAGACCACCTTCTTTTGCAGTTTTTTTATTGATTCTTTTGATATCCTTGAACTTTTGTTTGCTGCTAACACACAGCCATTCTTACAAATAAAACAAATATTAATAACTTCATAAGCACTGCATATTTACATAAATAATGAGTGGTGTTCCAAGAAATAACTATTTTTGAAAGCAAAGTGAAGTCTTTAAATTGACAAGCGAAACACGTGATTACATAATAGTGTTACTGACATGGCTAGGAGGTAAGATCATTACATTATTTGAGTATCAGTCAATAATGTTCATAGATGTGTTCCAGGGTGTCAATATCCACTACAGTACTACAGCTCTCTGAAACTACTAGTAATAAGAGCACCAGCCCCAGAGTCGAGAGACCTGGGATCGAATCCGGGCTCAAACACTTAGCACCCACCCAAAAACACCTGGCCATGTAACCTTGAGCAAGTTACTTAACCCTGATTGCTTAAGGATGGCCAGGTGGCACAGTCAGTAAGAACACGGGCCCCAGAGTCAGGATGACCTGGGATCGAATCCAGGCTTAGATACTTAGCACCACACCCAGAAATAACTGGCTCTGTAACCTTGAGCAAGTTACTTAACCCCAATTGCTTTAAAAAAAAAACTACTAGTAAACTTCAAATTTATTATTTATTAAACATTTCTGAAAACTACTGGAAGCATAAGAGAACAAGAGTCATTCCCAAAGTTAGTCAAACATTAAAAACAGACAGTTATAAGAAGAAAAGTAGGCCCCCAGGCAAGTGAGCAGACTGTGCATCCCACCCTCAGCAAAAGCCACCAGCAAGGCTTTGACCCCACTGCTGGCCAGTACTAAAGCCCTGCCCTAGGATTTACCAACAGTAAGACCCCAAGTCTAGGGCCTAAAAGCAGAGAAACTCTGTTTCCCCAGCAACCCAGCAGCAAGGCACCAACCCCCCCCCCCCCAGGCAGATCAGTAACAAAATTACTTTTCAGAGCCTGCAAAGCAGAGAGGCCCCAATTCTATAGCAACTGCAGCAACAGGATCCCACCCCTAGAGCAGATGAGCCACAAGATTTCTACTCCAGAAAGTAGACCAGCCACCACTCCGTTGCCATAGTAACATAGCAGTAAATTTTTAAGATCTTCCCTGCCCCTAGGCTAAAGTGCACCTGGAGCCTGGGGTGGGAGGCTTGTTTTTCAGTAGGTACTTTTTGATTGGCCAGGGAGTCAATAAGGTTGTTACATTCTCTGAGCCAGGAGAAGGCTATGTAAGCCCTGATGTGTAGCTTTGTTTTGGGGCTCACTGTTCTGTGATTTGATCTGGATTCTGGGAAGCCCTTGTTGAGAGCCCTGCCTCAGCTTTGAAAAACCCAGATGTTGAAACCCAGATGTTGATTTGGTATGGATGTAATGGCTGGACAGTTTGGAAACTGTCTACTTGATCTGTTTCTCTGTCTTGATAATTCTGTCTGTATATTCTGAATTTCGGGGTGCTGACCTTTTTCCCCTGAACTAGGTAAATGATATATGTTTGACTGATTAAAGTTCAATAAAAAAAAACTGCAAAAGAAGGTGGTCTAGCTGTATCAGATTTCAAACGATATTACAAAGCGGCAATTATTGGCTAAGAAAAAGAGTAATGGATCAGTGGAATTGATTAGGTACAAATTACATTATAGCAAATGACCATAATAATCTAGTATATGATAAATTCAAAGATCCAAGCTTCTCATTATTTGACAAAAATTGCTGGGAAACTGGAAAACAGTATGGCAGAAACTAGGCATAGACAAACATCTCACACTGTTTACCTAGATAAGGTCAAAATGGACACACAAGATGAATTTTATTATTCTTTTTTTGTTAATTTTTAATTTTGTTTTTTGCTTTTTTGAGGGGGGAAGGTAGGGCGATTGGGATTAAGTCACTTGCCCAAGGTCACACGGCTAGTTTTTGTGTTGTGTCTGAGGCCAGATTCGAACTCAGGTCCTCCTGACTCCAGGGCCTATGCTTTATTCATTGTGCTACCTAGTCATCCCTGAATTTTATTATTCTTTTCTAGACCTATAAAATACTTTTTTTTATAGTTTGATTGGCATGGCCCTGAATAAATAGGTCAGTTTAGGTAGAATTGTCATTATTATTATGTTGTTATATTATTATGTTGGCTTAGCATACCTGTGAACAATTAATATTTTTACAATTGTTCAGATCTGACTTTATTTGTGTGAAGTGTTTTATAGTTGGGTTCATATATAGTACCTGGGTTTGTCTTGGCAGGTAGACCCCCAAGTATTGTGTAATGTCTCAGTTATTTTAAATGAATTAGAAATACTGATGATTTATGTGGGGTTTTTTTGTATCCTGCAGCTTTGCTAAAGTTGTTAATAATTTCACATAGTTTTTTAGTTGATTTTCTAGGATTCTCTAAATATAATATGTCAGCAGAAAAGAGTGATAGTTTTGTTTTATCATTGCCTATTCTAACTCCTTTAATTTCTTTTTCTTCTCTTGTTGCTATAGCTAACATTTCTAATTCAGTATTAAATAATAGAGGCGATAATGGGCATCCTTCTTCACCCCTGATTGTATTGGGAAGCCTTCTAGCTTATCCCCATTATAGATAATGCTTTCTGATAGTTTTAGATAGATATTTCTTATCAATTTAAGGTAAGCTTCATTTATTCCTATGCTCTCTAGTGCTTTTAATAGGAATGGATTCTTTTTTTTATCAAAGGGTTTTTCAGCATCTATTGAGATAATCATATGGTTTGCTTTGTTTTTTCATAAAATTGATATGATCAGTTATGTT
Source organism: Petaurus breviceps papuanus (assembly GCF_028583685.1). Lineage (NCBI taxonomy): Eukaryota > Metazoa > Chordata > Mammalia > Diprotodontia > Petauridae > Petaurus > Petaurus breviceps. Next base: position 1,434,883 of record NW_027186338.1, read on the forward strand.
GAAAGTTTTCCTAATATTGAACCAGCCCTGCATTTCTGGTATAAATTTCACCTGGTCACAGTGCATAATCCTTGTGACATATTTCTATAATCTCTTTGCTAGTATTTTATTTAAAATTTTCCATCAATATTCATTAGGAAAATTGGTCTGTAATTTTTTTGTTTTGGCTTTTCCTGGTTTAGGTATCAGCACCATATTTGTGTTGTAAAGGAAATTTGGTAGGACACCTTCTTCACTTGTTTTTCCAAATAATTTATACTGTGTTGTGCTTAATTGTTCTTTGAATGTTTGGTAGAATTCACTTGTGAATCCATCTATCCTTGAGGTTTTTCCTTAGGCAATTCATTGATGGTTTGTTCAATTTCTAAGATTGGGTTATTTAAGTATTTGATTTCTTCTGTTAATCTGGGTAATTTATATTTTTGTAGATATTCTTCCATTTCATTTAGATTGTCAAATAATTGGTATTCTGTCTCGTCATTTTCTTTAATGAAATTTTCAGTTGTTTCTATGATTTGTTCTTTGACCCACTTATTCTTTAGCATTAGATTTTTAAATTTCCAGTTAATTTTTAATCTCTTTCCATTGTCCAGTACTAAATGTAATTTTTATTACATTGTGATCTGAAAAGGATGCATTTACTATTTTTACTTTTTTGCGTTTGGTTGTGAGGTTTTTCTGCCCTAATACATGGTCAGTTTCTGTGTAGGTGCCATGTACTGCTGAGAAAATGATATATTCTTTTCTATTTCCATTCATTTTTCTCCAGAGATCTGTCATATCAAACTTTTCCAGAATTTTATTCACCGTCTTTACTTCTTTCTTGTTTATTTTTTGGTTAAATTTATCTAGTTCTGAGAGGGGAAATTGAGGTCTGCCACTAGTATAACCTGATTATCTATTTCTTCCTGTAACTCATTCAAGTTCTTCAAAAAGTTAGATGCTCTACCATTTGGTGTATATGCTTAGTATTGATGTAACTTCATTGTCTGTGTGCTTTTCAGTAAGATATAGTTTCCTCATTTATGTCCTTTTATTAGATCTATGTTTTGCTTTTGCTTTGTCTGAGATAATGATTGCTTTTTTTACTTCAGCTTTTTTTGCGTCAGCTGAAGCATAATAGATTCTGCTCCAGCCCCTTTCTTTTACCCTGTGTGTGTCTCTCTGTTTCAAATGTGCTTCTTTTAAGCAATATACTATAGGATTCTGGTTTGTTTCTTGTGTTTTTTTGGAGAGGAGAAGGCAAGGCAGTTGGGGTTAAGTGACTTGCCCAAGGTCACATAACTAGTTAAGTGTCAAATGTCTGAGACCAGATTTGAACTCAGGTCCTCCTGACTTCAGGGCCAGTGCTTTATTCACTGCACCACCTAGCTGCCCCAAGGATTCTGGTTTTTAATGCATTCTGCTGTCCACTTCCATTAAAGTAAGATAGATTTCTATATGCAACTGAATGTGTATGTTATTTCCTCTTGGCCAATTTTGATGAGAGTAAGGTTTAAGTTTTACCTGCCACTCTCCCAACTCCTCTTCCTCTCCATTATAATAACTTTTTCATGACTCTTTTATGTGGGATAATTTACCCCATTTAATTTCCTTCTCCTTCCAGTGCAATTTTCTTTCTCATTCATTTATTTTGTTTTACATGGTATCATTCCATCAAAGTTGCCTCATATCCACACCCTCTGTCTATATATACTCCTTCTAATTATTATTATAGTAATGTAGTTGAGTTACAAAAATTATCATGCCATATGGAAATATAAACAGTTTAACCTTATTGAATTTCTTATGTTTTCTCTTATTTCACTTTTACCTTTTTACATTTCCCTTGAGTCTTGTATTTGGAGGTCACATGTTTTATTCAGCTCTGTTCTTTTATTTAGAAATTCTTGAAAGTTTTCTGTTTCATTAAGTATCCATTTTTTCTCCCTCTGAAAGATTGTATTCACTTTTGTTGGGTAAATGATCTTTAGTTGTAATCCTAACTCCTTTGCCTTCTGATGTATCATATTTCAAGCTCCTGATTCTTTAATGTGGATGCTGCCAAATCCTGTGTAATCCTAACTATAGCTTGTGATACTTTCTCCTTAATCAGTGAGTTGAAGAATTTGGCTGTGATGTTCCTTGGAGTTTTCATTTTGGGATTTTCAGGCAGTAATTGGTGGATTCTTGTAATTTCTATTTTACCTTCTGGTTCTACTATATATCAAGGCAGTTTTCTTTGATAATTTCATGAATGATGTTTTACAGTCCTTTTTTTTATGATCATAGCTTTCAGGTAATCCAATAATTCTTATATTATTTCTCCTGAATCTGTTTTCTAGGTCAATTTTTTTTTCCCAATAAGAAATTTCATATTTTCAATTTTTTTCCTCATAAACTTTTGTGTATCATTTCCCATGCTATTGACTCTATTTTCATAATTCACTTGTATTACTCTCAATTTTTTTCAAAATTTTTCTTCTACTTCTCTAAGTGGCTTTTAAAAATTCTTTTGAAGTTCTTTCAAGGAATCCTTTTTAGGTCTGAGAACAAATTACATTTTTCTTTGAGACTTCACATGTAGCCATTTTGATGCTATTGTCCTCTTCTAAGCTTATGCCTTGATCTTGTCACCATAGTAACTTTCTATAGTCAAGCTCTTTTTCTTTTTTGCTCATTTTTTCCTGCCCTTTTTTTTTTTGTTTTTTTGTAACTTGGCATTTTTATATGAGTTGGCCTCTTGCCCCGCATTGTCCCCAATTTTTTGTGCTGGGGATATGGGTCTTACCAATGGCTTTCCCTAGGCTTCAGGGCTTAGCTGCTTACTTTCTCTAGAGAATAGGCTTCTCTTCTGGCACAATGTACTGGGGGGTTTGGGTTTTTAGTTGCTGGCCTGCTCAAGGATTGGGGCCTGTAGCAGCAAGCACCCCAGCGTCCCCAGGGTGTCTGCCAACACAGGTTCTTGGATCTGCTTTGTTAAAGGAAAGCAACTCAAAATGGGTTAACAAGCTTACTTTAATCAGTCAAACATATGTATCCTTTACCTAGTTCAGAGGAAAAAGATCAGCACCCCGAACTTCAGAATATACAGACAGAATTATCAAGACAGAGAAACAGATCAAGTAGACAGTTTCCAAACTGTCCAGCCATTACATCCATACCAAATCAACATCTGGGTTTTTCAAAGGCGAGGCAGGGCTCTCAACAACGGCTTCCCAGAATCCAGATCAAATCACATAACAGTGAGCCCCAAAACAAAGCTACACATCAGGGCTTATATAGCCTTCTCCTGGCTCAGAGAATGTAACAACCTTATTGACTCCCTGGCCAATCAAAAAGTACCTACTGAAAAACAAGCCTCCCACCCCAGGCTCCAGGTGCACTTTAGCCTAGGGGCAGGGAAGATCTTAAAAATTTACATTCCCATTACAGGGCCTTGCTGCTATGTTACTATGGCAACGGAGTGGTGGCTGGTCTACTTTCTGGAGTAGCAATCTTGTGGCTCATCTGCTCTAGGGGTGGGATCCTGTTGCTGCAGTTGCTATAGAATTGGGGCCTCTCTGCTTTGCAGGCTCTGAAAAGTAATTTTGTTACTGATCTGCCTGGGGGGGGGGGTTGGTGCCTTGCTGCTGGGTTGCTGGGGAAACAGAGTTTCTCTGCTTTTAGGCCCTAGACTTGGGGTCTTACTGTTGGTAAATCCTAGGGTGGGGCTTTAGTACTGGCCAGCAGTGGGGTCAAAGCCTTGCTGGTGGCTTTTGCTGAGGGTGGGATGCACAGTCTGCTCACTTGCTGGGGGCCTACTTTTCTTCTTATAACTGTCTTCAGTGGGAGGTTAGTTTCTCTGTGTCATTTTGTGGGTTCTGCAGCTTCAAAGTTTGTTGAGTCCCCTTTTACATGGATTGGGGAAGGTGAAGCCAGAGCCGAGCAGAGGTCCTGCTTCTACTCTGCCATCTTGACTCCAACCCCTCCAAGAAATCAACTTCTTAAAAGTAGAATTGACCAAATGGAAAAAAGGTCCACTGAAGGAAAACAACTCCTTGAAAAGTAGAATTGGCCAAATGGAAAAGGGGGTGCAGAAGCTAACTGAAGAAAATAATTCCTTAAAAATTAGAATTAGGCAAGTAGAAGCTAAGGGCTTTATGATACATTGAGAACCAGTTAAACAAAAGCAAAAAAAAAAAGAAAAAAAGAAAATGTAAAATACCTCATTGGGGGAAAAAAGCCACAACTGACGCAGAAAAAAAAACCTGACCCAGGGAAAGTAAGTAATTTAAGAATTATTGGACTACCTGAAAGTCATATTTAGAAAAAAGCCTGGACAACGTCTTTCAAGAAATTATCAAGGAAATTGCCTTGATATTCTAGAATCATAGGATAAAATAGTAATTGAAAGAATCTACCAATCACTTCTTAAAGAGATCATGAAATGAAAACTCAAATCAGTGTTGTAGCCGAATTCCAGAAATATGTCAACAAGAAAATACTGCAAGCAGCCATAAGGAAACAATTCAAATATCCATGAGCTACAATTAGGTTTACACAGGATTTAACAGCTTTTACATGAAAGTATTTAGAGGGTTCGGAATATGATATTTTGGAAGGCAGAGGAACTTGAATTAATTAATTCTTGGATTAAGAATCAACTACCCAGCAAAACTGAGCATAATCTTTCAGGGAAAACAGTGGACATTCAGTTAGATAGGGACTTCCAAAATTTCTTGATTAAAAGACCAAGGATAAATAGAAAATTTGATCTTCAAATACAAGACTCAAGAGCAGCCTAAAAAGTTAGGGGAAAAATGTTATTCAATAAAGTTAAACTTTTTACATCTCTCCACATTAAGATACATAAAACTCTTAAAAACTGTATCTCTATTAGGGCAGTGAGAAGGCAGAGGCTGAGGGTATAAGTTGACTTTGATGTGATATTAAAAAAATTTGAGGAATGAATAAAAGGATTGTACTGGGGAAGAGGAAAGGGGCAGACAGCAGAATGAATTAAAAACCAGAATCCTATAATATGTTGTTTATAAGAGATACTTTTGAAGTAGAGATACACACAGAGACTGGAGCAGAATATATCATGGAAGGAAATAAAGAGCAGGGAGTTAGCAATCTTGATCTCAGACAAAGCAAAAATAGATCTAATTAAAACCCACAAAGAAGGAAAGTACATCTTGCTAAAAGGTACCATAGATGTACTAAACTTGTATGTACTAAATGGTATAACATCCAGAGTTCTAAAGAAGTAAAATAAGTTACAGGAGGAGATAGAGAGTAAAACTATACTAGTGGTGAACCTCAGTGTACCCTTTTCAGAAGTAGATGAATCTAACCACAAAATAAACAAGAAAGGCAGTAAGGAAGTGACTGTAATTTTAGAAAAGTTAGATATTATAGACCTCTGAAGAAAACTGGATGGGCAAAGAAAAGAATATACCTTTTTCTCTGTGGCATTTGGCACCTACACAAAAATTGACCATGTCTTACAGCATAAAAACCTCACAATCAAATGCAGAATGGTGGAAATATTAAATACATCCTTTGAAGTGGGATTGAGAGACCAAAAATTGTCAGTAGCCAAGTCCTTCTTAGTACACTGTGGCTGTTACTATGCACAATGTTTTCTTGGTTCTGCTCACTGCGCTTTATATTGGCTTGTGTATGTCTTTTTAGGTTTTTCTGAAATCATCTTACTTGTCATTTCTTATAGTACATATATTTCTTATAGAATTTAATATTTCTTATATTCCATGATAATCATATACCACAACTTTTTTAGCCATTCCCTAATTGATGGACATCCCCTCAGTTTCCAATTCTTAGCCATCACAAAAAGAACTGTCATAAATCTTTTTGTACAAAAAAGTCTTTTCTCTTTTTTTGGATCTCTTTGGGGTACGGACCTAGAAGTGGTATTGCTGGATCAAAGGGTGTGCATAGTTTTATAGCCCTTTGGGCATAGTTTCAAATTGTTCTCCAGAATGGTTGGATCAGTTCATAACTCTACCAGCAATGCATTAGTGTCTCAGTTTTCCCACATTCCCTCTAACTTTTATGATTTACCTTTTTGGTCATGTTAGCCAGTCTGATAGGTGTGAAGTGGTACCTTAGAGTTGTTTTATTTTGCATTTCACTAATCAATAGTCATTTGGAGCATTTCTTTTCATATGACTACAGATAGCTTTGATTTCCTAGAAAGTTACCTATTCATATCCCTTGACCATTTATTAATTGGGGAATGCCATATATTCTTATTTTTTGCTTCTTGGAGGGCAGTTGGGGTCAAGTGACTTGCCCAAGGTCACACGGATAGTTTTGTGTTAAGTGTCTAAGACTGGATTTGAATTCAAATCTTCCTGACTCCAGGGCCGGTGCTCTATTCACTGCATCCCCTAGCCACCCCAATGCCATGTATTCTTATAAATTTGACTCAGTTCTTTATATATTTGAGAAATGAAGCCTTTGTCAGACACTTGCTGTAAAATATTTTACATTTTTCTGCTTTTCTTCTAATTCTGGTTGAATTGGATTTAGTTGTGCAAAAACTTTATAATTCTACATAATCAAAATCATCCATTTTATATTTCATAATGTTTTATATTTTGTTTGGTCTTAAATTCTTTCCTTCTCCATAGATCTGATAGGTTAATGTCTGATTAAGGAGATTTGGGATTCGCATGAACAGAACACTCAACACTTCAAAAGACCCAATATAGTTTATTTAGAATATAGGCAAATGGGAAGGAAAACTAAAATAACAGAGTAAAAGGCTTAGAAATAGCAGAATAAGAGCAACTATGATTACACATACACACACACACACACACACACATAGATAGAGTAACACACACACTGGATAGAGGCCAGTCCCTCCAAGGGCACCCTCCCCCTCCTCCCCAAAAGCCATATCTCATTGGAATGGCTAATTCCAGGAATGGTGAAGTTCCTATCTCTTCTCAAGGACCTAGCCAGGGTCCCAGAAAAAGATTAGCCCTCACATTCTCAGGATTCTCTGTTCCAAAACAGCTTGGGGTAATAATAGAAAGGTCATGTTGAGTTAGGGCCTTGGTTTGTCTAATCTTATTCCTCACAGAGGGGCTTTATTTTGCCCCTTCAGTTAACTCTTCAGTGCTCTCCCAATTTGCTTATGACATCAGCTTTTGTCTGTAAATTATCTACCCATTTTGACCTTATCTTAATGTATGGCATGGGGTGTTGGTCTTTACCTAGTTTTTCCCATGCTGTTTTCCAGTTTTTCCAGCGCTTCTTGTCAAATAATTTTTGTCCTAAAAGCTTTTGAGGTTTATCAAATACCAGATTACTGTAGTCATTTACTACAGTGTCTTGTGTACCTAATCTGTTCCACTGATCCACCACTCTTATTTCCAAGTTGTTTTGGTAATTATCACATTATGATATAATTTTTGATCTGTTATAGCTAGGTCACCTTCCTTTACCTTTTTTTTTTCTTCAATTTCCTTGATATTCTTGACCTTTAAAAGTTCTTCAAGATGAATTTTTTATTACTTCTTTGGCTCTATAAAATAATTTTTTGATAGCTTGATTGTATGGCACTGAATAAATAGATTGATTTAGGTAGAATTGTAATTTTTATTACATTGGTTAAGCCTACCCCTGAGGAAGTAAAATTTTTCCAATTGTCTAAATCTCTCTTTGTGTGCAAAGTGTTTTGCAATTGTTTTCATAGAATTCCTGGCTTTGTCTTTGTAGGTAGATTCCCAGAATACTTTTTGTTGTCTTCAGTTATGTTAAATGGAATTTCTCTATTTCTTTCTGCTGGACTTTGCTGTTAATATGAAGGAATGCTGATGATTTATGTGCATTTATTTTGTATCCTGAAGTTTTACTGAAAGTGTTCATTATTTCAACTAGGTTTTTAGTTGATTCTCTAGAATTCTCCAAGTATACCATCATATCATCTGCAAAGAGTGACACTATATTTTCTTATATGTCCATTTTTTCCACCTAAAGTATTAAACTCGGTTTTTCAGGGTAGATGATTCCTGCTTGTAATCCTAACTCCTTTGCCTTCCAGAATATCATATTCCAATCCCTTTGGTTCTTTAATGTAGAAGCTGCTAAATGTTGTGTAATCCTGACTATGGCTCCATGATATTTGATTTATTTCTTCCTGGCTGCTTGCAGTATATTCTCCTTGACCTGGGAGTTCTGGAATTTGGCTCTGCTATTTCTTGTAGTTTTCCTTTGAGTATTTCTTTAGGTGGTGATAGGAGGAGTCTTTCAATTTCAATTTTACTCTTTTGTTCTAGGATATCAGGGCAGTTTTCCCTGAAAATTTCTTGAAAGATGATCTCCAGGGTTTGTTCTTGATGGTGCCTTTCAAGTAGTGCAATAATTTGTAAATTATCTCTGCGGGATCTGTTTTCCATGTCAGTTGTTTTTCCAATTAAAAGTTTCAAATTTTCTTTTTTTAAATAAAGTTTGTTTATTTTTAGTTTACAACATTCATTTCCACAAGATTTTGAGTTACAAATTTTCTCCCCTTCTTTCCCCTACCCACCATCCCAAAACAGCGATCCCACTGAATACCCTCACCCCCAATCTACTCTCTCCTATATCTTCCTCCGTACCCCCTCCGAATTTCTGGTAGGGTGAGATGGATCTCCATACCTCACTGCCTCTATATCTTATTTCCCAGTTGCATGTAAAAAAAAATAAAATATATTTTTTAACATTTGATTTTAAAACTTTGAATTCTAGATTTTTTTCCCTTCTTCCCTCGTTACCCACCTTTACTGGGAAGATAAGCAATTCAATATAGGTTGTACATGTGTAATTATTCAAAACATTTCCATAATGGATATATTGTGAAAGATTGACTGTATTTTCCTCCACCCTGTCCCCCCCTCCCCACTTGTTCTCTTCTCTACTTTGACCCTGTCCCTCTTCAAAAGTGTGAACTGCCTTCCCTCCCAATCTGCCCTCCCTTCTATCATCCCTTCTCTCATCCCCTTCCCCGCTACTTTCCTGTAGGGTAAGATATCCAATTGATTGTGTTTGTTATTCCCTCCTTAAGCCAAATTCAATGAGAGTAAGGTTGACCCATTCCCTTTCACCTTCCTGCTCTTTCCCTCCATTGTAACAGGTTTCTCTTCCCTCTTTTATATGAGATAATTTACCCCATTCTGTCTCTCCCTTTCTCCTGTCATTATATTCCTCTCTCACCTCTTAATTTTATTTTTTAAATATCATCCTTTCCTATTCAATTGATCCTGTGCCCTTTGTCTAGGTATGCCTGTACACATATATACACACACTCACATATATATGTACATATACATACACCTTCCTATACATACATATATATGTATACATGTATATACATATATATTCCCTTCAACTATCCTTATATGGAGAAAAGTCTTATGAGTTACAATTATTGTTTTTCTATGTAGGAATGTAAGTAGTTTAACTTTGATAAGCTCCTTATGATTTCTTTTCCCTGTTTACCTTCTCATGCTTCTCTTGCTTCTTGTATTTGAATGTAAAATTCTCTATTCAACTCTGGTTTTTTCATCAAGAATGCTTGAAAGTCCTCTATTTCATCGAATCATCATATTTTCCCCTGAAACATGATACTCAGTTTTGCTGGGTAGGTGATTCTTGGTTTTAGTCCTAGCTCCTTTGACCACTGGAATATCATATTCCAAGACCTTCAATTCCTTAATGTAGAAGCTTCTAGATCTTGTGTTATCCTGATTGTGTTTCCACAGTATTCGAATTGTTTCTCCTTGGCTGCTTGTAATATTTTCTCCTTGATCTGGGAATTCCAGAACCTGGCTATAATATTCCTAGGAGTTTTCTTTATGGGATCTTTTTCAAGAGGTGATCAGTGGATTCTTTCAACCTCTATTTTGCCCTCTAGTTCTAAAACATCAGGGCAGTTTTTCTTGAGAATTTCTTGAAGGATGATTTCTAGGTTCTTTCTTTGATCATGGCTTTCAGGTAGTCCAATATTTTTTACATTATTTCTCCTGGATCTATTTTTCAGGTCAGTGGTTTTTTCCAGTGAGATATTTCACATTGCCTTCTATTTTTTCATTTGTTTGGATCTGTTTAATATTATCTTAATTTCTCATAAAGTCATTAGTTTTCATTTGCTCCAGTCTAATTCTGAAGGAGTTATTCTCTTCAGTGAGCTTTTAAAACTTTTTCCATCTGGCAAATTCGGCTTTTTAAGGCATTCTTCTCCTCATTGGCTTTTTGGGTCTCTTTTGCCATTTGAGTTAGTCTTTTTTTTAAGGTGTTATTTTCTTCAGTTAGGTTGTTGACTTGCTTTTCATGATTTTATTGCATCCTTCTCATTTCTCTTCCCAATTTTTCTTCCACTTACCTTGATTTTCAGAGTCCTTCTTGAGCTCCTCCAAGTTTTGTAACCAGTTCATATTTTTCTTGGAAGCTTTTGATGCAGGAGTTCTGACTTTGTTGTCTTCCTCCTGTTCCATGCTTTGCCCCTTTTCGTCCCCAGCAAAGGAATCTAAGGTTTGATTGCTGTGCTTGCTTTGCTTTCTTTGCTTGCCCATGTTGCCACTAATTACTTGACTTTTGAGCTCTTTGCCACAGTAGTACTATGCTTCCAGATAGGAGAACTTTGTCCCAAATTACTGGGGTTTTCACAGCTGCGGGAGCTTTTAGTTGGGTGCCCTCTGCGGCTCTCACAAGCTATGACTCACTAGTCACATACCCCAGGACCTCCACTCAAGACAGCAATCCAGATCCAAGCAGGTTAAAGCAAGAGCGATTACCCTCTGAATGGTTGCTTCATCCCCCTACAATCTGCAGGCTAGGAGCTCTGAAGCAGCCACGTGGAGGCAGCTGCATGGCGCTGTGCCTCAGCCACTTTTCTCCCCGGGGTCTGGGGCTGAACCTTGCTCCTTACCCCCAGTTCCAACAGAGCTCCACATTGACCTTTTACTTTGCCTTTGGCATTTATGGGTTGATAATTCTGGAAACCACCACAGCTGCTAGTGATCCACTCTCCTGAAGTCAGCTCCAGCTGCTGCTGTTTGGGGCTGCCCTCCGGCTAAAATCATGGGCTTACAGGGGGCTGGACTTGGCCCCTGGCATGCTGCAATAGATCCTCCCTATCCACCTGCCAGGCTGCCTTCAGTGGGTGATTTGTTTCTCTCTGTCACTTTATAGGTTCTGTAGCTCTAAAATTTGTTTAAAGTCATAATTTATAGGTATTTGAGGTGATTATGTGGGGAACTCAAAGAGTTTTCCTGCTTCTATGCTGCCGTCTTGGCTCTGCCCCCTCAAAGTTTCACCTTTTCTTCTTTTGGTTGTATTGTTTCTTGAAGTCTCATACAGTCATTAGCTTCCACTTGCCCAATTCTAATTTTTAAGGAATTATTCTTCAATGGACTTTTGTACCTTATTTTCCATTTGTCCAATTCTGTTTTTAAAGAGTTATTTTCTTCTATAATATTTAACATCTTTTTCCATTTTGTGTGTGTTTTTAATGAAGCTATAGACACTTTTTTCTTGAAACTTTCGTGTAGATCATTTCCCAGTTTTTCTCCTACTTCTTTTACTGTTTTTTTAATACCCTTTTTAAGCTTTTCTAGAAGTTCTTTTGGGAACTTTGAGCTATTTATAATTTTCTTTTAGGCTCCACATGTTGGCATTTTGACACTAAATTTGTGCCTGTGATCTCTGTCATCATAAAACTTTATATACTCAGATTTTTTGTTGTTGTTATTGTTTTAATTTTGATTGTTTTTTGTATCTCTTTTGTGATTTTGTCCTTTTATGTAAGAATTGGGCTGTGTTCCTTCACTGTCCCAAGTATCTTGTGCTGGGGCTCAGGGCCTTACTGTTGCACTTAACTGGGTCTCAGAGTCTCACTTCCTACCCCAGTGAGATAGACCTTTCCTGATGGCCTGGTAAATTGCATTCCTGCTCTTAAATTGGGTTTGAGGCTTTTTAAAAATGTTATTTTTAGTCAGATTCAGGAGGGCTCTAAGGAGCTCATTCTTCACTCTGCCATCTTGTCACTTGAATTCCCTTAATAGTTGTTTTGTATATACAATTGCGAAAAAAAAATTTTTTTAAAGAGAGGAAGTGACTAGGGATGAAGAGATCATGCTGATACATCAAAGCAACTGAGAATGTTAGCCTGTAGACTTAGGTCCATATGATAACTACATTTCACTATTTCATTTTCATTGTTTTATTTCAGCAGGTAGAAAAAGATTAGGCATAATACTGCATGAGTTCAGAGGGCAAAGGTAGGAACTATGGGTATAGGTTGTAAAATTTATTTTATTGGAAACACTGACAGCAGTAAGCACTAATTAAGCATCCTACATGTGCCAGGCATTGTGTTGAATTCAAAGATACAAAGGAAGGCAAAAATAGTCTCTGTTCTCAAGGAACTTGCAGTCTAATAGGAAAGGAATTTTTTTTTTTTTTTTTGCTTTTTGGAGGGGGGAGGGCAGGGTAATTGGGGTTAAGTGACTTGCCCAAGGTAACACAGCTGGTAAGTTTTAAGTGTCTGAGGCTGGACTTGAACTCAGGTCCTCCAGACTCCAGGGCCAGTACTCTATTCACTGTGCCTAGCCACCCCATAGGACAGGAATTTTTAAGTACCTGCTCTATACCAGGCCCTGTACTGTGTGACACATAAATGAATAAAAAAATCCATACCGTGAAGTACTTTTCATTCACACTTTATACTAGTCAGAGCTATACCTTGGTAACCCATATATTTTTGGTGTTTCAGGAATCAGTGACATTCAAGGATGTGGCTGTGGAATTCACCTGGGAAGAGTGGCTACATTTGAACCCTTCTCAGAAAAACTTGTACAGGGATGTGATGCTGGAAAACTATAGGAACTTGGTCTCTTTAGGTAAGAACAGCTACCCTTTTGGAGTCTTTGGTATATACCACAGGGATTTTCAAGATTTTGCAGTTATTCTTTCACATACAAAAGGAAGATATTCCTAGTCCTTTTTTAACCAAGAGACAGAATACTTGTACTACTTTTTTTCTGGGGAAAAAGGTCTTTCTTTAATAGGAATGGAAACTGACTTTTTGATTTATTATTGTCCTAAATCCTCTGTGTTGCTTCAACTCAACATTTTCTGTTTAATCCTGGAGGTATCATCATACACAAAGTATTCTGATTGTATAATCAAGGAGTGTCAAATGAACTATTTTTCCAAAGTCCTACTCTGTAACCCATTCCTGAATAATATAGACTATCCTACAATGGTCACTTTTACCATCCTTGAGAACTTCCTAGGATGCCTGTTTTTTTCCCCTCCAAAAGAGTTTAAGCTAGTCTTGGATCCTTTTATTAAATTTGATGGATGTTTTATTTGATGTCAGTTCTCCTTTCCTCCTCACCACCTTAAAAGAAAAATCCTGTTTTTCCCCTCAACCAGTATGTTGAACTCTCCCTGGTTAAAACAAAACAAAACAAAATTCCAGATTCCAGACAAAATCAGTTAACATAGCGTCCTTGATGATATAAGAATGATATACCCTCATTTCCACACCTCTGTAATGAGAGTATGGTGAGTATTTAAATCATTTAAGATAGAATTCTTAAATTACCATCGCTAGCACTTTTTTCTTTTTGATGATCAGGATTTTCAGTTTCCAAACCACATGTGATCCACCAGTTGGAAAGAAAGGAAGCATTTGGGATTCCAGAGACGGATCTCCCAAGAAACTGCTATCCAGGTGACAAATGAGTCATAAACTATTGCTCTGTTGATCATTTTAGGGTAAAGTTGTTAGAAAATTTTTATCCAGTGAAATATTTCACATTTCCTTCTATTTTTTCATTCTTTGGGTTTTGTATGATCATTTCTTGATGTCTCATAAAGTCATTGCCTTTCACTTGCCCAGTTCTAATTTTTAAGGAATTATTTTCTTCAGTGAGCTTTTATACTGCCTTTTCCTTATGGCCATTTCTACTTTTTAAGGAGCTCTGTTCTTCAATGATTTTTTGGTGCCTCTTTTTCCATTTGACCAATTCTGCTTTTCAGGACATTCTTCTCCTCATTGGATTATTGTGCTTCTATTACTATTTGGCCTGTTTTGCTACTTGAAGTATTTTTTTTTTTGTGCCTCCTTTCCCATGCTATTGACTCTTTTTTTTTTTTTTAAGCAATTGGGGTTAAGTAACTTGCTCAAGGTTACACGGCCAGGTGTTTCTGGGTGGGTGCTAAGTGTCTGAGCCTGGGATTCGATCTCCAGGTCATCTTGACACTGGAGCCGGTGCTCTTACTCACTGTGTTACCTGGCTGCCCCTATTGACTCTTTTTTTTTCATGGTTTTCTTGCATAATTTATATTTTACTTTGAGGCTTTGAATGTAGGAATTTTTACTTTGTTATCTTATGAGTGTGTCTTTTAATCTTCCTTGTCACCATAACAACTTTCTCTAGTCAGAATTTTTCTTTTTGTTTGCTCATTTCCAGCCTATTTCTCAACTTTTAATTCAACTAAAGTGGGGATCTCATTGTAGGGTAGAGGCCACACTGTCCTAATCTTCTGGGGTTTCAGACAAATGTTTTCAGAGATACTTCTGGGGACTTGAAAGGTTTCAGTTCTTCCAAGGTAGTGTGATCTAAGGAGAGGTGTTTTTACTACTTTCTTGTCCTGTCCTGAGGGACTCTTCTCTGCCTGGAACTGTGACCAGGGTCCCTACTCCACTGTGGCCTCAAGCTCTGGTGTGCTAGTGCTCCGCTTCGCCTAGGGACTTCCAGCTAGCATTGTGACCCAGAACCAGTGTTCAGTGAAGCAACAGAGTCCTTCCCCCAGTTCTAGCAAAGAGACCCCTGTAATCTCCTTCTGACCAGTTTTCTGATCCCCTTACCATCTGTGGTCTGAGAACTCTAGAGAAAGCCACTACTGCTGCTGATTCAGTTGCACCCAGCCCCTCCTGCTGGTTTTCAGGAACTAGTCTGTGCCAGTACGGCTTGTGCAGGACTGTGCTCCATTCTCACTCTGCTGTAACAGACTTTTCCTACCAGCCTTCTGAGTTGTCTTGGGATGGAAAATTGTTTCACCCCCTCATTTTGTGGGTTCTGCTGCTCCAGAATTAGTTGAGGCATTATATAAAGTTCAGAGAGTTTTGGAGGAAAAGTCAGGGGGAGTCTCTTCCTTTTCTCCACTGTCTTGGTTCCACCCATCAAGTTCTTCCACAATGTTGAATGTGATGGTCTTTATTAAAGCTTGTTAGTCCCCTTGAAAAGAGCTAAGATTTTTTTTTTAAGTTACTTTTTTATGTATCTCTGCTCACATGTACCTTTCCTCTCAAAGAAAGTTGTTTCTTCTGTATGGGGTGGGTATTCTCTTATGTCCTTTGAAGATTATCTTATGCAGACATTCTTCTGCCTCACTTCCATCAATTCTCCCTTTAAAAAATAAGTATATTATTTAAAATAATAACAATATGCCTGTTTTTCTGATTATGTTGCTTTGATGCTGTCACTTTTTTAAAGCTTTTACTCATAACACAGTTCCCCTTTATTCATTCTGCCATTTTACATATCATCCTATTTTTCTTAATGCCCTGAAATTATTTTTACAAAGGCACAGTGATACATTTATATGACACAATTTTTCTAGCTATAACCCTGTCACTGAACCTATTGGTTTTCAGTATTGTGCATTTTCACAGCTGCTGTAAATATTTCTGAGAGAGATCTGTGTTTGCTTTCAGTAAAATTTTAAGGATGTAAACTTAGTAAGATCATTGGGTCAGTGGATATGAACAGTTTTGTAGCTGTAGATTAAATTGCTGTTACATTTCAGAGAAGTAGCAACAGCAGCTGAACAAGTACCTATTTCAGCATAACTGCCAACATTTCTTATCATTTTAAAGTATCTTTGCTAATTTGATCGCTATTTGTTAATAAATCCAAATTGTTTCATTTTGACAGCTTTCCTTGAGTTTGAGTAATGTTTCAGGTAACTATTGATAATTTCTGTAATGAAAAATACCTGTATGTCTTGATCACTTTTATTTTGGGAATTGGATCTTACTCTTACAAATTTTTATCTGTTCTTGATAATGTAGATAAGTTGTATTTGTAGCAGAAATTAATGGCAACAATTTTCTGTTCTGACTCCCTTTTTTCTCATGTTTCTTCTTTATTCAGCTTTCTTGATAGAGCTTCTCTCTCTCCTCCTCTCTCTAAATTGTTCGATTGTCCTTATTCTTTCTTTTCAGTTTTTTCCCTTCCTATTTTCACGTCACTTAGTAAACAAGTATTTGCAAACTCTTCATGTTCTCTACTTTTCGTGGATAGCCTTTCATTTTCTTATTCTCTTCAGATGTGATCTGTTTACAGTAGAGTAAGACTTATTCTTCCCTCCAGGAATTTTATCATAAGTCAATTTATTTATATGTGTTAACTATAAGTCCTAATATTTTCACATAAAATGAATTGTAGACCTAATTGAAAGACCAGGGAGACTAGCCCTTTCAGCTGGGAAGGCTAGAGAATAGATCTAAAACCTTTGAATACCTACAACCCTGGGGAAAGGGGAAAAAGGTACAGTTAATCAGCCCTTTGTTCTTCCTTTCAGAAAGCAAAGAATTTACTGGAGAAAGACCTTATGAATTTAATGGATGTGCAAAATCTTTCAGCCTGGATACACAGCATAGTCAACATCAGAGAATTTATACTGGATCAATTCCTTATAAATGTGAGGAATGTGGAAAGGACTTCCATTATGTATCACAGTTTACTGAACATCAAAGAATTCATACTGGAGAAAAGCCTTATGAATGTAGTGAATGTGGAAAGACCTTCAGACAGAGGATACAGCTTACTCATCACCAGAGAATTCATACCAGAGAGAAGCCTTATAAATGTGATGAATGTGGGAAAGGTTTCTTTTGGAATTCAGATTTCATGCAACATCAGAGGATTCATACCGGAGAGAAACCTTATGAATGCAACAAATGTGGAAAGGCCTTTAGAATGAAGACGCAGCTTACTCAACATCAGAGAATTCATACTGGAGAAAAGCCTTATAAATGTGAAGAATGTGGGAAGGCTTTCAGAGTGGGGACACAGCTTACTCAGCATCTGAAAATTCATCCAGGAGAAAAACCATTTGTATGTAATGAATGTGGAAAAGGCTTCTTTTGGAATTCAGATTTTATGCAACATCAGACTATTCATACTGGAGAGAAACTTTATGAATGTAATGAATGTGGCAAGTCCTTCAGATTGAAAACACAACTTACTCAGCATCAGCGAATTCATACTGAAGAGAAGCCTTATAAATGTGATGATTGTGGGAAGACCTTCAGTAGCAATCCTTCACTTAATGCACATAAGAAAATTCATACAGGAGAGATGCGTTATGAATGTAAAGAGTGTGGGAAAGCCTTCTACTACAACTCTGAACGTAATCGACATCAGAGAATTCATACTGGAGAGAAACCTTACATATGTAAGGAATGTGGGAAAGCCTTCCGCCTTACTGTACAACTTGCTCGACATAAAAGAATTCATACTGGAGAGAAACCTTATGAATGTCATGAATGTGGGAAGGCCTTTAGACGAAGGATAAAACTTAGTATGCATCAGAAAATTCATACTGGAGAGAAGCCTTATAAATGTGACGAATGTGGTTTGGCCTTCAGAATGCAGAGGCAATTTATTCAACATCAGAGAATACACACTGGAGAGAAGCCTTATGAATGTAATCATTGTGGGGAGGCCTTCAGACTGAGGCCACAGCTTACT
>NW_027186338.1:1452639-1457115 GCF_028583685.1 Petaurus breviceps papuanus
AATGTAATCATTGTGGGGAGGCCTTCAGACTGAGGCCACAGCTTACTCAGCATCAGAGAATTCATACTGGAGAGAAGCCTTATAAGTGTGATGAATGTGGGAAGGCCTTCAGAGTAGGACAACAATTTATTCGACATCAAGGAATACATACTGGAGAGAGGCCTTATGAATGTAGTTATTGTAGAAAGACTTTCAGATTGAGACATCAGCTTACTCAGCATCAGAAAATTCATGCTGGAGAAAAACCATTTGTATGTAATGAATGTGGGAAAGGCTTCTTTTGGAATTCAGATTTCATCCAACATCAAAGTATTCATACAGGAGAAAAACCTTATAAATGTGATGAATGTGGGAAGGCCTTCAGACTGAAGAAACAGCTTGTTCAGCATCAGAGTATTCATACTGGAGAAAAGCCTTATGAATGTAATGAATGTGGGAAAGCTTTCAGACTCAGAGCACAACTTACTCAGCACCAGAGAATTCATTCTGGAGAAAAAGATTTTGAATACAATGTTGAAATACCTTCTGCATGAGTTCAGAAATAACTCTGCATCAGAGGGTTCATATGAGAGAAAACTTAAAAGAGTGTAACAAATGCAGGAAGGCTTTTAAGAATCCAGCTTACTGCTCATCAGAGAATTCTTCCTGGAGGGATTCCTTATGAATGTAAATTATGTGGGAATGGCTTCCACTACAGCTCATAACTTTATCCAATGTCAAAGAGTCATTATTAGAAAGAAAACTTTGACCTTCCTTCCTTCCTCCCTTCCTCCCTTACTCCCTCCCTCCCTCCTTTCCTTCCTTCCTTCCCTCTCCTTCCTTCAGAACTTATTTGACATTTGGTAGTTCATGCTGCTAAGAAATGTTACAATTGTGGGAATGTCTTCAGTTATACCACAGAAGTTACTTGACAGAGAATTCTTACTGGAGAAAAACTTTATGATAGCAATTAATGTGCCAACATTTTCAGATTGTGGGCACATCTTACTATGCATCAGATAAATCATACTAAAGAGAACTATTATTCATTTAGTGAATATGGAAAGGCTTTCAAAGTGAAACACAGGGCAGAGCCACAATGGTGAAGACGGCATTTTTTTTTTTTAAAGATTCTCCCAATATACTCCTTCCATAACACCTTTGAAAAAAATGCAACAAACTTAATCCTGAGTGAGAAAAGTGAAAGAAAAGTCACAGTGACTCATTTCCAACAGGAACTTAGGAAGTCAAGAGAGGTATATAGGCAGGGAGGTGGGGACTGGTCAGGAATGTAATTGATAGGGTGTAAACCCAGCAATGCTAAGCAACCTAGTGCCCAGAGAAGATAAGGGGCCCAAATATTTGGTCAACAAAATTCCAGGAGGAACCTGTGCTAGCACTAGGTGCAGGATCAGATGCCATTTTCAGCTTCATCACTTATTTACCTACTTCTCAGTTTTCAATTCCAGTACAGAGAGGAGCAGTTAAAGTGGCAGGGGATCAAAAAACCTTACCTGGTTATGGTAAGATACCAGCTTGTAGACCCAGAAGACAGCGACCTGACTTCTCCCTGGATCACACTACCTTAAAAACAACAAAAATTTATAAGTCCCTAGGCTTAACCTCAGGAAGCAATAGGACATAAAAATAAGATCAGATTGGAAAGCTGCCCACAGAGGTCATCAGAACCCAATGCTAATAAAATGTTGAAATTCAAAGAAACAGGTTAGAAAAAGGAGCAAGCTACAAAAAAAAAAAAAAAAGAATAAGAATAATAACCTGACAGCAAAAATCTTCTGTGGGTCCAGGGAAGCTTGAGACAAACTGAAAGCCTCAAAGCAAAATGGAGATTGGACACAAGTCCACAAAGAACGGTATTTTTTGAAAGGGGGAAGAGTAGAAAATTGGGGTTAAGTGACTTGCCCAAGGTCACAATGCTAATAAGTGTTAAGTGTCTGAGGATAGATTTGAACTCAGGTGCTACTGACTCCAGGGCCAGTGTTCTATTCACTGCACCAACTAGCTGCCCCCCAAAAAGTATTTCTTGACAAGCTCAAGAAAATTTTTTTTTAGAAGAGCTAAATTTAAATCAGCTATCTGAGGTCATCAGAACCCAACACTAACAAAATGTTTAAATTCAAAGAAACAGCCTAGAAAAATGAGCAAGCTAAAAAAAAACAAAAACAAATAAAAATAATAACATGACAGTAAGACGTGTCTGTGGACCCAGGGAAGCTTGAGACAAACTCAAAAGCAAAGACTTATAGATATGTATGATGAAAGCTTCAAAGCAAAATGCAGATTGGACACAAGTCCAAAAAGAATTTCTTGACAAGCTTTTTTTTTTTTTTTTGCTTTTTTGGAGGGCAGTTGGGGTTAAGTGACTTGCCTAAAGTCATAAGGCTAATTTTTGTGTGTGTGTTAAATGTCTGAGTCTGGATTTGAACTCAGTTCCTCCAGACTCCAGGGCCCGTGCTTTATTCACTTCGCCACCTAGCCGCCCCAAGAAATTTTTTTTTTTTAATATAGCTAAATTTAAATCAGCTAAGAGTGGAAAAGAAAGTTTGGGAGAAGAAATAAGAGTAGTTACAATGCAAGAATTAATTTGTGTAAAAGATAAAAAAGTCCTGAAGAAAAGAATTTCTTACAAATCAGAATTGACCAAATGCTTAAAAGTGATACAGAAATCTCACAGAAGAAAATTATGTCTACAAATTAGAATTGGTCAAATGGAAATTAATGATGAGAGATCATCATGCCATGAGATATCAAAAAACAGTAAAATGATGTCCAAAGGCTGAAAATTTCGAAGAAAATTGAAATATTTCATAAGAAAATAACTGGAAAATAGGCCAAGGAAAGACAACTTAGGAATTATTGAACTACCTAAAAACCATGATTTAGACTAAATAAACTAGACATCATATTTCAACATTATAAAGGAAAATTGTTCAGATATATTAGAGCCAGAAGGCAAAGTAGGAATGGAAAGGATCCACCAGTTTCCTCATGGAGATGCCAAAATGAAAACTCATATTAATGACAGCCAAAATCCAGAGCTTTCAGGTTGAAGAAAAAATACTGCAAGGAGCCAGAAAGACAATCAAATGCCATGGAACCACAGTTAAAATCACATAAGCTTTTAGGAGCAGAAAATTTGGAGTATAATATTCCATATAGTAAAGGTACTCAGTTACAACTAACTTCAGTAAAACAGTATAATATTATGGGGGGGGAAGGGGGGAGAGAATGGATATTTAATTAAATAGAAGATTTTCAAGCATTCCTGAAGGAAAAACTACTTCTGGATAGAAAAAAAAATAGCACTTAACCACAAGACTCAGAAAAGCTTAAAAAGGTAAGCATGAGTGAGAAAGAAATTAACAAAGTTTGATTGTTTTTCTTCCTAAATATACTTCTCAGAATCCCTAAGAACTTTTTCATTCTTAGGGCATTTAGAAAGAGTCTACTTACACAGAGGGCATGGGTGTGAATCTAGTATATTGGGATAATTTGAAAAGAAAAATGGACAGTTGAGAAAGGGATGCACTGGGAGAAGGGGGAAAGGAGAGGAAGAATGGGGGATATTTTCTCAAAAGATAGGCGAATGACTGAGTGAAATGTGTCTGTTGAAGACTTCCCAGAAACAGCGTACTGGCTACTCTAGAAGAAGTACAAAACCTGGGACCCCGGCTCCCCTTCCTTCTTTGTCCTCCTTTTTCCCCGGCATCTCTTTCCTTAAGAAAGATTCTCTGAAACGTTCAAACTTTTTACTCTGCCTACCAGTTGTCTCAAGATGGTGAGAATAGACTCCTAGCAACAAGGGGCTCCTAGACAATGAGAGGAAGTTGCGTGACACTAGGCAGCGAGAACAGGGGCAGCTAATTCTTCCCAATCAATGGGAGAGAAGAATAGTCCCAAAAGGTGAACTCATCTCAGCCAATGAGAGAAGAGAATAATGGCTAGAGGAACTGCTCACAGCTTCCTCAATTTAGGTTCCAAACTCCTGGCCACACCTCCTCATCAATGAAGATGAGAAATGACCCTGCCAGTCGCAGGATCCAGCCCCTCACTGGTCAAATACGAGGCAGGACTATTCAAGTCCAAACCCCCCCCCCCCCCAGTCCCGTTTTAAGATTGTGAGCCCTCCCCTGATCCTGTGGGAACAGAGAGAGAAACCTGATCCTACTGGATCAGGATTTAAAAAGCCTTTCTCTCCAAACCTCAGCCGCTTTCTTCATTCACATTTCCTTCGTGAAGGATACCCTCCTCCGGGGTGATTTTTCGATCAATTACATTTCCCTCTTCATCACAAGCCTGCTTCTGACTTTGTTTCTTTGGGTAAATGGTTTATTTTGTCTCACACATGACTTTTTACGGTATGGGGAAAATGGGGGTGGAGTAGGCCATGCTTGAACCTCACTTTAATCTGAAATGCCTCAGAAAGGAATCTCTCTCTCTCTCTCTCTCTCTCTCTCTCTCTCTCTCTCTCTCTCT
>NW_027186338.1:1457215-1503648 GCF_028583685.1 Petaurus breviceps papuanus
TTTTATATTAAGTAATACCTTTCTTAATCTACCCTCTTTCTTTTCACCCCCCCCCCCAATTGCCCGGAAGTAGGCTGGGAAGAGGTTCAGAGAATGATGGAGGGTGTGAAAAGAAAGAGGGTAGATTAAGAAAGGTATTACTTAATATAAAAACAGACTCTTAAAGAGGAGGGAGGGTACATACAATAAGAAGAAATAGAAAAGAATAGAATGAATGGAAGTTCATAGCAATCATAACTGCATGTGAATTGAACTCACTAGGAAGACTATATATTCAGTAACAGCAATATTGTAAAGATAACTGAAAGACTTGGGCACTGGTATCAATGGAGTGGTCTGCCACAACTCCAAAGGGCTCATGATGAAAAATGCTCTCCTACTGTGGATAGAGAACTGATTGATTCAGAGGGCATGTCTAGAAGCATATTTTTCTTTCTTTTTCTTGCTTTCCCCCTCAGAATATGGTTCAAGACGAAATATGTTTTACACAACCATTTATATAATTTATATGATCATTTATATTTATAATTTACGTGACTATATGCTAGTTATATTACTTGCCTTCTCTGCGCTGTGGGGAATGGGTGGAACAAGGGTGAAAATTTGGAACTGAAAATTGAAATAAAATTTAAATGCTGTATCAGTGGGCTTCTTGTATTAAGTGAGGCACGATGAAGAGACTGAGGCCCTTTCATTGTCCACCATGCATGTTTTCTCTCCACTCCTTCCTGTATAATAATCTTCCTAGCCCACAACTAACATAAATGGAATGTTGCAAAGAGGGATTATGACCTTGCCACTACTATTCCTGGGCTCAGAGATCTGCTATATGCTACTTCTCTGGCATCCAAAAGAAAAAGGGCACCTTGAACTATGACTATGTATCCCCTAACACTTATAGAGATCAATCATTCCCTAAAGTTTATAGTTGTGTGATCCACAAGACAGTGAAATGTTTGATTTTCACAGTCAGCTACCTCACATCAATTTAAAAAGCATATGTGTCAGATAAACAGTAATTAGAATTAAAATTTCAAGTTAAAACAGAAAGAGCACCCAAGATAAAAGCCTCATGAAATGATATTGAGAAAGTGAAATACTTGGAACTTCCACTTAGTGTTTTACTCCTCACCCAATATACCATGCAAGACAATGTGGGCAAGCCATTATGGGATTGATCATTGGCATCAAGCTACCTGGGTGTCTGAATGGTTCTTTCCTGGAAGTGACTGTGAACATGAGATAGCTCATGACAGATGAAAGCCTAAATCTGCACAGCCACCAGAAAGAAAGGAAATGCTTTTGGTGTGGAGAATAGAAGATGGCACTAAAAAGCTGCCTGGATATAAAGCCCCAAAGGTTTTCATGTTTGTGGGACAGGGGACTAAGAAACCAGCTATCCTCTAAGAATTGACTAGGGCCAAGGAAGTATGCGTCAAAGGTGGTGCAGAATGCTGTTTTTCTGACACAACTAAGGTAGTTTTATTTATTTGTGGACACAAAGGAACAAGTGGACCATGGACACACAAGCACATCCAACAGCTGTATTCTTAGATCAGAGAGAGGTATTGCTATCCAATTTATAGTCTTAGAGTTTGGTCAAGATGAAAAAAGATAAATTGGGCATGGTCTAAAAGTCAAAGACAAATGAATGGATTAGTAAAGTTGAGAGGGGGAGGACCAAAGCTAGGAGACTGATAAAAGGTACCCTTAATGGAGCAAAGTGACTGAATTCTGAGTGGGGTATTCTGGGAACAAGTACTGCGAGTAGCGTAGGAGCTACCATTGTCCTTCCTAGAGAGAGCATTCTCCATGGGAATGAATTTAGCCATTGTTTCTTCCGGACAGCTATAACTAGGCTACCAATGGGCTTTTGCAGCAATGTCATGCTCTCTTGAGACCCAATGACAGCAATCCGAGGCTCTTGATTTTCAAGTAAAAGGAGGAGGAGCCAAAGTGAGAAGTGGAGCCAGAAACAAACTACTAGGTGATGAGAAAAATCAGGGGAAATAATGTAAGAGAAAGTCTAGTTAGAAAATAAGAATTAATATTAAGTTCTTATAGTGTGCCAGGTTATGTGGAAGTTAGCTATGAAAATCATTACATCAAAAGTCTTACAGAGTCAAAATTACCCTTTGTCCTCCCTTAAATTGCCCATGAAATACCTGCAGAAACTTTAAATATATGGGCACTACCTGGAAAGAGACTAGGAAAATCCTGATTTCAGAAGCTTGACAATAAAGCCTTACTGCCACCTCTTTGCAGAGAGCTGATGGACCAGAGGTTTAGAATGGGACATGCATCTTCAGACATAGTCATTATTTTGATTTGTCTTGCTTTGTTATACTTACTTTTTTAGGTGGGGGTTTGACCTGGGATGTGGGGTGAATTAGTGGGAAGTGACAGGGATAGAGACTGAATCTGTGACTTCATTGACATAAGGAATTCTCAGATGAATAAAATTCTCTCTCCTAGTGCAGGTCAACACTTTCTTTGTGACTCCTAGTCTTAGAAAGTTGCTTGTGGTACCTCAGACACTTGATACAATTCTTAGCTGTGTGACTTTGGGCAAGTCACTTAACCTCAATGGCCCTCCAAAAAGCAAAAAAAAAAACCCCAAGCCCCCCAAACCCAAACCAAGTTGCACTGAATTAGAGTTCATGGCTTTGTCCCCCATCCTTGTTTGGTTCTTTGTGAATCAGATTAAACACCAGGATAGAAAGAGATCTCAGGAGACCCTCAGAACTAGGAGCAGGAATGGGGGCCAATTGTAAGGTCTGTCTCTCATTACTGAGTCTCAGGTCGTGGTTTTAGGGCAGAGAGGAGCAGTTACAAGGGAGTAGGGACCCTATGTATGTAAGGAGCAAATTTCAGAAACTTACCTGTGTGACTTTGAACCTAAGAATAGAGAGAGGACTTTGGCCTTGCATAGAAACCTTTGGTGGAATGAACTAGAACGGAAAGCTAGCAATTCAGTTGATCTGAACCTACAGAACCTCCCAGGGTGAGTCCAGCAGTAGTCTATGGAAACAACTCATACAAGCCAATTGGCCCAAACCTGGATGAGGAACTTGCTACATTCATATCAAGAAAGCAGTGAACCAGCCTCTCTGTGGATCCCACCACTCTGAAAACACCAAGAACTTATAGACCCCTACACTGAGTTGTGAAAGCAACAGAAGTAAAAAAAGAAAGCACCAGAAGTGAGAGGAGGAGCCAAGATGGGAAAAAGCAGGGGCACACTTGAATTCTCCCCTAAACCCCTCTAAATACCTTCAAATAATGTTTCAAAACAAATTCCAGAGGAGCAGAACTCACTAAAAGGTGGAGTGAAACACTTTTCCAGGCCAAGACAACTTTAAAGGTCGGAAGGAAAGGTCTATTGCATCAGGGTGAGAGTGGGCTTGCAGGGCACCCCAGTACATACCAGGTCTCAGCAAACCTTAGAGGGGTGACCTATTTGATGACAGCAGTCATGGTTCCTGTTCCAGCCACTTTGGTCACAGAAAGTAAGAGGATCAGACAACTGGTCAGGAGGAGATTATAAGGGTCCCTTTAGCACTAGGGGCAGTACTCTGTTGCAGTGCTCATGCTTGGAGCTTGGTCTCAGTGCTGGCTTTTAAACCCAGAGCAAATAAGAGCACTAGCACACCAGAGCTAGAGGCCACAGGGGAGTGGGGACTCTGGTCATGGATCCAAGGTGAAAAAGAGTGCTTGTAGTCACTCACAGACCAGTCAATGCACAGTACAGAAGAGCAGTAAACAGGTCTCTCCCTAAATCATATCACCTTAGAAGAACAAGATTACAGGTCACCAGAATTACCTCCATGTTAAGGGCCAGCTCTGAAAAAGTCCATTTTAGGGAGTCCAAACCAGAGTTTTTTCATGTTCTGTCCTTTATTTTATGGGCTTAACTATTTTAGGTTTGTTGGCTAGCCATCTCATTCCTGGTGCATTCCTTGATTAAGATAGGGATCTTGCTTTTGTTTGTGTTTGTCCATGGAATTCAGATCACCCATCCTCCTGAACTTTGACCACCATGCTAGGAGTCACTCACAGTATTGGGAAATGTCCCGTGGGAGTGGCCATAAAACAGTACACGCTTTGCCTATATAATTCCTGACCTTCAGATGAACAAATGAATTTGCTTGTAACTTTCTGGCAATTTCCACCTGGCCCATGTTTGTGATTTATGCCTTCCCATGAGGTGGCCCACGTGTAGCAGGCTACACCTCTAGAAACAACCGCACACACAAAAAAACCCTTGAAGCTTGAGACAGTGCCCCTTCCACTCTGGCAGCAGAGCTGCACTTGAGAATGGAATTAGAAGTCAAGAAGTGGAGTGGAAATGAGCAAACCACAGAAAAAGATCCTCACTAGGAAGTTACTGTGGTGACAGGGAAGATCAAAGCAAACTCAAAAGAAGATATTAAAGTCAAAACTCCTATATCCAAAGCCTCCAAGAAAAATTTGAATTGACCCCAGGCCATGGAAGACCTCCAAAAGGATTTTTAAAATCAAAAGAGGTAGGGGAGAAATTGGGAAGAAAAATGAGAGTGATGCAGGAAAATTATGAGAGTCAAGAAATTGTTAAAGGAGGCACAAAAAATAGTGGAGAAAACACTTTAGAAAACAGAGTAGACTAAATGGTAGTGGAAACTAGTGACTGTATGAGACATCCAGAATCAATCAAACAGAATCAAAAGAACAGGGGAAAAAATAGAAGTAAATGTGAAGTATCTCATTGGAAAAGCAAATAACCTGGAAAATTGATTCAGGAGAGATAATTCAAGAATGATTGGACTATGTGAAAGCTATGACCAAAAAAGAGCCTAGACATAATGTTTCCCCAGTACTGAGCACAATGCCTGGCATAAAGGAGACAATAAACACTTAACTAACTACATCTATAAGCATAAAAATGATTAAGTGACTGACCCAGTGACTGACAATGATTGCCTCAATGACTGACATTGAATGAATGACCTCATACACCTATGGGTTTATGAAAAAGAGACTACAGAGAATAAGTATGATATAGTGTATAGAGACACAGACTCAGAGTCAGAAAAACCTGGATCCCAGGCCTTTCTCTGACCTACTGACTGTGTGATGCCGGGCAAGGTGTTTAACCCTTTGATTCTGCCTAGGATAACTCTGTACCTACAAATTGGGGAGCAGGTGCTTATCTGTTGAGATATCTCAATCTCAATGGGAGAGTTCATTCTATGTGTTCGCTGATGTATTCTCATCTCCATGTTCTCTCTTTGCTTGTACTAAATTATCTCTGAGGTAATTTCCAACTCTACAATCTTGTGTTTTGATAGTTCTGTTCTTCATTGTTTAGTGTAGCTCAGTCAGGAATTTTCACCCATATGTTCAAATCACTTCCTCTCAGGTATCTTGTCTTTAAGCCTGGAGATACTGGTTTGGACTTTTCACCCGTATAGGTATCCCAGAAGAAAAATAGATCTGATATAGTATGAAGTTGGTAACTACATTTCATATAAATATACAATAGTGGCATTAGGTGGCACAGTAGATATAGTTTGGGTCTGAAGTCAGGAAGACTCATCATTCTGTCTTCAAATCTGACCTCAGACTCTAGCTGTGTGACCCTGGGCAAATCACTTAACTCTTTGCCTCAGCTTCCTCCTCTGTAAAAAGAACTGGAGAAGAAAATGGCAAACCATTCCAATAACTTTGCCAAGAAAACCCAAAAAATGGAACCATGAAGAATCAGACACAATTAAAAACACTTAATAATAATAAATGTATGTGTGCTTTGTACCCATTCTCTAAGGTTGAAAATGGTCATACCAAAAGTAACATTTGATAATAGTAATTACTAGCTTTTATATAGTGCTCTAAAATTTGCAAAACCTTTTCAATATGTTATCTCATTTGATTCTCCCAACAACCCTGGGAGATAGCTTCCACTAATATCCCATTTTAGAGTCAAAGAAACTGAGGCTGAGAAAAAGATAAATGCTTTGCCAATGGCTACATAACTATTAAATGTATATAGCAGCAAACTCAAATTTTCCTAACCCCAAGTCCAATATTCTCTCCACTGCACCATTTGTCTGCCTCTATGGCACCATCATTTCATGGCTCCTGTATACTTTTGATTATTCGCTTTGTAAAATTGTCCTCATTAATAACTGGCAATATTTTAGCCACTTGCCTAAGACTGCCTAGTCCAATGGAAGGACAACTATAATGGAAGCCTGTGAACATGAAATCTATTAGTCCTGTGGGACTTTAGGCATGTCCCCAAACTTGCCAGGTCACCATTTCCTTGGTTTTAAAATGATGAATGATATGGAATGGGATGAATAGAGTTTTCCAGGAGAAAAGGAAGAAGAGAATGGGGGCAACATTCCAAGGAAACTGAGAATGGATGAATTAAGACCAATACAGGAGAATAAATTTGTAGGGTCATTGATTCACAGGTTGCTTAGTCCAACCACTTCATTTTATAGTTGAGGAAACAGAGACCAAGACACATCAAGTTATTTTAGCCAAGGGGGTACTGGTAGTGAGTGACAAAGAAATGCCTTGATGACCGATAATCTAACTTCAAAGCAGTACACTCTGAGTTGTGGCAGAGCAAGGAGGGCAGGTGAAAGGAACAAAGACAGACACCATCTCTCTGAATCCGACCTGGCTCTGATCCCCCTGGACTCTGGGGACTGCTTGACTTCTCTGAGAGGGGAACAGAGTTCCTTCTCAAGGTACATCCTCTGCCCCTCCACAATTGGTCTTGGGCAAAGGTTTTAGCCCTCCAGGGAGTGGACTGCATCAAAAGGCTGTGAAGTTTCTTATAACTGCCTTCAATCCAGTCCTTCCATGCCCAGTAGAACTTCCAAGGTGCAGAAGGAATTGGCAGATATTGTTGAGAAGCCTTTTGGGGGGAGAGAAGAAAGATGTGAAGGCTTTTTGCTAATTTTTAAAGAACTGTCAGTTAAAACAGAGATCACACTTGGAGAGCAGAAAGAGAGATTATGGATAGAAGTGAGAGAAGCAAATAGGCTTGACATTAGAAACACTCCTAAAACTTGAATGGATTAACTCAGAAGAATGCATATTTCTTCTAATAAGAGACATTCAAGAACAGGCTCAATCACAACTTTTGGTTTGGGTTTAATGGCTGCTGAGGTCCCTTCCTTCTGTCCCTTCCAGGGCCACTCCCCTAAATGGACCTTCACTTTCACAGATAGCAACTGATTTCTCTGACTCAGGGTGCTAAAGACAGCTCTAAGAGGCTAAGTTTCTAGTACTGTCTATGACAAGCCCTCACCAGTGTGCTTCCCATTGGTGGTCAGACAGTAGCCTCAATTGGTTTTCAACAAATGTATTTACTAAAATGATAGAGCAAGAAAAGTAGCTACAAAAACACCGCCCCCCCCCCCCCAAATGAAACACTGAGGGAATAAGGTTCCTGGGGAGAGAGGGGAGAAACTTAAAAGTATAAAGGTATGTTGTGGGAAACATGTATGGTAAAAGGGTACCTTGTTGAGTCCTGGTACTGGGAGTTCTCTTCCCCCTATGTAATGGGAATGCAAATTTGGAAGATCTTCCCTGCCCCTAGGCTAAAATGCACCTGAAGCCTGGGGAGGGAGGCTTGTTTTTCAGTAGATACTTCTTGATTGGCCAGTGAGTCAATAAGGTTGTTACATTCTCTGAGCCAGGAGAAGGCTATATAAGCCCTGATGTGTAGCTTTGTTTTGGGACTCACTTTGAGAAGTGTTCTGTGATTTGATCTGAATTCTGGGAAGCCGTTGTTGAGAGTCCCCCGGCTTTGAAAAACCCAGATGTGGAAACCCAGATGTTGACTGGGTATGGATGTAATGGTTGGACAGTTTGGAAAGCTGTCTACTTGATCTGTTAATGTCTTGATAATTCTGTCTGTATATTTTGAAGTTTGGGGTGCTGACCTTTTTCCCCTGAACAAGGTAAACGATATATGTGTGACTGATTAAAGTAAGCTTGTTAACCCATTTTGAGTTGCTTTCCTTTAACAAAGCAGATCCAAGAACCTGTGGTAGCTGCAAACCCTGAGGATGCTTGGGGTGCTTGCTGCTACACCCTATCATGGAGTTCTTGTACCATTCTCTTTAGGTGTGTCCCTCTGCTAAGTTCTGAGGATGAGTGCCCTTTTAGAGTTCATACCCAGCATTCTCTCAACCATGTTAGGTCACATTCCCTGAACCTGCTTCCTCCCTCAAGTGACTATTATGTATCTGTCATGGGGCATCTCTGTCTTTAGTGTGTCTTTATTTACTCTAAGTTGGATGTATAGTTATCTGCTAGTATAGTCAACAGGGTCAATGGTGGGGAGCAGGGGAGGGAAGCATAACATTCCCTCTGGTCATGCTCCCACAGTTCATTGTCTTCTGAATCAGATGCAAGGATATTCCTCCTCAAGCTACACCTGGGTCTGGATTCCTCTACCTCTTGAGACAGATAGGTGGTACAATGGATTGAGTACCAGACCTGGAGCCCACACAGCCTCAGACACTTATTAGCTGTGGGACTCTTGGCAAGTCACTTAATCTCTCTGCCTCAGTTTCCTCAAGTGAAAAATGGAGACAATAATAGCGCCTACCTCTCAGAATTGTTGAAGATGAAATGAGATGTTTGTAAAATGTTTAGCATAGCATCAGGTGTGTATTAAGTGCCTGACAGTAAATGTTTGTCCCTTCTTGATTGTCCCACTAATTAATTTAGTTCACCACTAGACTAGTGCCTCTTTGTATACATAGATGTATGACTTGATCTTTTCAGTCAATCATGAAGTGTCTCTTAGTGACTTTATCAGCCTTTCATCCTCATTTGCCTATGCCTGAACTCTGGGATAACTCAGCATCTCACTTCCCCAGAAGCTGCCCTCTTCTATTGGGGGTAAGGCATGTTAAGCATCCAGGACGAGGGGAGCCTTGTGCTCTAAGGGACAGACCCTGGTGGCCTTACAAAATCTTACTTTGTAATGGGTCAATATTTTTCTCTTGGCTTTTGTGATGGTGATTCCCTAATAATTACATATCCTTCCCTTTTGCCAAGGGCTCCAAAAGTCCTATACACTATAGAATCACACAAACCAAAATATGGAATAAAACAGCAGAAGTGAACAAATTTAACTTGAAACTGAACAAAATTCTCTACAGCATCTTCTGGCTTGGCTTCTGACTCTGACCTTCACTGTTCCCCACTCCTGCTTTTCAGCTCCCTTATATACATTGTCTTTCCCTATTAGAGTTTAAGCCCCTTGGGGCAAAAGTTTGCTTGTATTCATACTTCTAGCCCTTAGTAAATGTCTGGCACATATTAACACGCTGACTGAGTGACAAGGCTGTCTAGCTATTGCTTAAAAGTCTCCAATGAGAGGAAATGCTTTCCCTTTGAGGTAGCCCATCCCATTTTCAAACAGCTCTACTACTTATGATCCATGGACAGCTAGGTGGTGCAGTGGATAGAGCACTGACCTAGCATCAGGAAGAGCTGAGTTGGTTTGCCTCAGCTTCTCATCTGTGAAATGGTGACAATGGAGAAGGAAATGGCAAACCCCTCCAGTATCTTTGCCAAGAAAACCCCATGGATGAAAAGTCAGTCACAACTGAACAACAGCAGAGAGAGTTAGGTTGTCAGAGGAGGAATAGATAGGATATGCTGGGCTTCTAGCTTCAGAGATATGCAAAGGTTTACTTATTTGTTTCTGTTTTTTTTTAAATGGATGAGAGACTTGGACATGTTCACAGCTTAAACTTTAGCCAGTTTAAGAGAGCCATTGCCAAATGTTAGATCTGAGCATTCACATCTCAGAATTCAAGAGCTATAAATCAAATCAATCAACCAACCAATAAATCAAATCTCATTGATTTGTCATTGATTGTTCATCATTGATTTCCTGGACTTAAGAATGTGTTAATAATGACAACTAAATTTTAAAGCCTGTGTGCAAACAAGTTTTTCCCTGAGGCATTGTTAAACGTTAACTAGAACACCTTGTATCACTCTATAAACATTGCTTGAGCTCAGTAGGAGCTCAATTGAAGGTCCAGGGAAAGAAATCATCAAAAGACTGGAGACCTGGTGACTGGAGGCTGCTAATTATAATATATAAACTAAACTAATATTATATATAAATATATAATATATAAAAAATTAGGGTTTATATACATTTACATGTATACACTCAAGTGTTAAGGTTTACAAAATGCTTTACAATCTCATTGCACTCCTGGTTCAAGGTCATTCTACCTTTCCAATCTTGCTAAGCAAAGCCTCTAGGATAATTTTATTGACACAGGCTAGTGACCAGGGCCATGATGTGTTAACCCTAAAAAATGAATTACAAAGAGCTGCAAAGGTTATATACCAACTGTCAACTATGGAAAATAAAATAAATATCAAGTAAATAAATAATAAAATAAATACCAAAAAACTCACAGAGGTTATAAGTAAAAAACTTTCTTTATTCCCTTGTAGGAGGGAAGCTAAATACACGTGCTAGGGTCTCCTCTAGGACCAAGAAGCCCAGGGCATCTAATACATCTATCTATCTGGGGCTAAACAAAGAATCAAGCAGTGAGATATAACATTGATGAGACAAGGTTATTAGTGACAAAAAGCCTATTCATAGTGGGGCTCCATGACCGAGACAGGGTTCCTGCTGGTGCTTGTCCAAGCTCAGGGACCATCAGTACTGTGATTTAGCTGCAGCAGAGTTCATCCAGGGGGTGAGTGCAAAAGACTGTTGTTATGCCAAGCTCAGAGCATAGCTTGCTTGCTGAGTCTTGCTCCTGGAAAACAAGGTATCTTCCAATAGTAAAAAGAGAGGAATGAAAAGAGAGAAGTGGTGTTGGCATGAGGATCCTGATAAATATTATTAACTTACATAATAAATAAAGGGAGGGAGGGAGGGAGAGAGAGAAAGTTTAGGACTTTTCCTGGATTGGAGACTTTTACTGTTCTTCTAACTCATAAAAAACTGAAATAAATTTTTATTTTGCATTTTGGAGGGCAGTTGGGGTTAAGTGACTTGCTCAAGGTCACACAGCTAGTTTTTTTGTGTTTAAGTGTCTGAGGCCAGATTTGAATTCAGGTCCTCCTGACTCCAGGGCCAGTGCTCTATTCACTATGCCACCTAGCCACCACAAGAACTGAAATATCTTAAGGAGGCCACAAAATCAATGAACAAAGTGATTACTTGGGAGAGAAACTGGATTCATATTCTGCCTGGCATTTACTACATGTGCCATTGGGCAAGTCACTTCTTTGTAGGCCTCAGTTTCATCATCTAAAAATGGGATAGAAGGGGGGTGGGGTGCTCTATGTGACTTCTAAGGTCGCTTTTAGTTCTAAATTTGTGCTCTTGACATTCTTTGAACAATGACCCCTCCCTTACAAAGAAGTCCTATAGAAGATGAAATTCAACAAAGAACCACTAGGTGGTGACATAGAGTAACTCAGTAGAGAACTACAGGGAGTAATTCAAAGAAGTACCCAGAGATGGAAGGAAAGGAGACGTTCAGTAGAGACATCAACATCTGACAACCCAGTGAAGAAAATCACAAGGGTCAATGTCAGAGGGGGAATGGGTTCCAGGTAGAGTGACTCCCTTGGAGCTCAGGTCTCTGTAGTCCTGGTGCATACATAATGCCTCATCTAGGAGAACTCTGCAGGCACTAACGCCTAAAGCTACAGCCAAGGAGCCCCGTTTCACTGTCAGCATGCAGGAAGACGTGGGGATAACCCAGGGCTGAGATTTGGACATGTGCAAGCACAAATATGACACAGAGGTGAAATATCCATGGATAGAGAAAACACAATTGAACCAGTCAGCTATACAGTCCAGATTAAAATGGGAATAAAGTAAGAACAAAGCTGGGGTGATAAACTGGGAGAAGAAGGTAGGACTGGAGAAGGGGTGTGTGTGTGTGTGTGTGTGTGTGTGCGCATGCGCTCATTTTCCAGTCATGTCTAACTCTTTATGATGCTGGAGTGGTTTACCATTTCCTTCTCCAGCTCATTTTACAGATGAGGAAACTGAGGCAAACAGGGTTAAGTGACTTGCCCAGGACCACACAGCTAGTAAATATCTGAGGTCATATTTGAATCCAGAAAGATGAATCTTCCTGACTCCAGGCCTGGCATGAGAGGTCATGTCTTTAGAGCATGTACAATAGGTCCTTCTGGTTCCAACTCATAGGGAATGTGGATGAATCTCATCAGAACATGTGTAATGAAAGAGCCCGTCTTCCCATTTCAGAGAATGTGAAAGTATGCTTTTACCATTTCCTGCCAGTATAATTTATGGAAGTAAAAATTTTATTTATTTTACTGCTGGGTCTGAATTGAATGTTCATATAAAAGGCTTAAGAGAATGGTCTCTTGATCTTCCCTGATGGCTTTAGGGGGATAGAACTACTATAAACTTTTGGGAAGGAGGGAGGGACAACAACTTCTAGAACCTTGAGTGAATATGTAGTGAACTGACCATCTGCGGACCCTGCCCCATATTTGCCAGTACAGATTAGGGAGGTAGCCCTAGAGGGATCACTACAATACTCCATTATAGTCTCAGTAGTTTATATTATAATAGCTTCAGTAGTACTAAGGCAGAGACTGGAAGGACAGAATATTATGATCAAAGGAAGGTAATTTTAAAGTTGAGGAACATGAAAGTAGCATAATAGTGGATGATAGCAAGGGCTAAAATATGACCATCCCTGTGGATAGCTGAGGAGGAATGAAGATAGAGGTGATGGGAAGGAAGGACGATGGCCTGTCCCCCAGACAAGCAAGTCAAAATCTCTTCAATACATTCAAAGACCCACCAAAAGTAAGTAAATTAGGAAAGAGGCATCAGTTGAGTTGAGGGATGGAGGAAAACAGGTGGCAATTGGGGGAAGGGAGTTCCAAGAGGGCAATGACAAAAGATCTTGGAGGTAGCTGCCCAGGGCTAACTAAATGAAAGAACAAGACAATCTTTCCTTCCCACACTATACAAGGCAGAGAACCTTGAGGTTCAGGAACAGATTACAGAACAGAAGTGTCCAACTTGCCACTCATGGCCTATGAAGCTAGCAAGACCCCCAAGTAAAGTCCAACAAGATTAAAGTGTATTTTTCATTTGCATATAAAATGTATAACAAAATAAATAAAAATACAATACAACAGAAATCATGTTAATTTATGATTTTTAAGTCAATCTGTAGCCCACAAGGATCCATTTATATTTGAGTTTAGCACAATTTGGAACCTCTGAGAACCACAAAAAGGCAGGAGTATCCTTTACCTTGGATGCCACATCCTGTGACCACATTTGTCACTACACCCTGATTATGGCCCCACAGGGGATAGGAATGTTTTTATAATGAATTTGGTCCAGGTGAAGAGAACCCAACCCACCCCACTGCCCCAGAGAGCTTTCTTCTAATACAATAGAGAAACTTTTGTCTTTTCCTCTTCTTGGAAAGGTAGTTTTGATAAGATGGCCTTGGAAAATTGTTGATTTCAATTAACTCATTATAAAAGATGTTCAGAAATGAGCAAGTTATTTTGAACCTAGATGCTAATCATCATGTCCAGTTAGAGAGGTCTCAGGGGGAAATATCCCATCCAAAGGTTCTTAGCCATTTTTGTATCATGGTTCCCTTTGGAAGTCTGGTAAAGGCTTAGGACCCCTTCTCAGAATCATGGTCATTTGCCTACATTCATAATGAAAGGAAATGCTGAATATCAAAGATTCATGAAATAAAGATGTAATTTTCCCCCTAAGTTCATGGTCTTCATGAAATCTACCCAAGAGGCCCCAGGTTAAGAACCCTGGAACTAGAACCAAGAAAGGAAAGTTCAGTATGATTCCTATCAAAGATCAGAAGGGGAGGAAGGCAGAGAAAAAGCCTTCCATGCCAGACTCTACTGAGGACATATTGGTTCCTGTTCTTTAAGGTTCCTTTCTAGTTGTGTCAATGGTGCTTTTGAAGTATTACTAAGTACACTTGGGATCTGTCTTGAACAAATCTTTATTTTTCCATTTTCACCACCAATATTGGGTCCAACCTTAGATATGATAACCTCTTTTGGTAATTTTTTATCTGTATACTTTCAATTGTTCTGTTGAAGATTTTTCTCAAGAAACCAAAGGCCCAAATTCATTTGGAGAGACATCCTTCATTGGCCACTAGCCATAATCCCCATTCGGGGAAAATATTCATGATACCCTTAACTGTACGGAGACAAACACTCTGATTTGCAAGCACATAGATCTCAATATTAAAGAAAAGATAGATAAGTGGAGCCAACATGGAGGAATAGAGGCAGCAACCCAGCTGAACTCTCCCAACATTCACCTCCAAACAACTTTAAAATAACTCCTCAAAGCATATTTTGGAGTGGCAGAGCCAAAAAAAGGTCAGAACAAGACATTTTTCCAACCGAAGACAACTCAGGAGGTGAGCAGGAGAGGTCTGTGACACAGGGGATAGGGGGTTGTCTGTAGTGCACATGTGGGGTAGCAGCACCAGCAACAGTAGTAAACCTTGGCCGCAGCCATGACAGTAGCAATGGCAGCTTCCAGAGTTCTCAGTCCAGAGATGGTTTAGGGGGCTGGACAAGTGTTCAGAAAGAGATTACAGAAAACCCTTTGCTAGCATGTGGTGCAGCTGGCACTGATGAACTCAATTCCTCATAAACTGTTCTGGGTCACAGTTCCAGGGTAAAGAGGATCACTGGGTATTGGTTATCAGGGAGCAGGGAGCCCTGGTCACAATGCTAAGTAAAAAAAGAGCCCCAGTGCTTGTGGCTGCAGGATAGCAGGGGCCCTTCCTGGGTAAAGATCAGAGCTTGGACCAGAAATACAGACACTACACCTCTCTGTGGATCACATCATCTTGGAAGCACTGAAAACTTGCAGATTCCTAGAACTATCTCTGAAAACAGCAACAAGAAAAAGCCTGAAACTTGGGACAGTGCCTCCCCACTCCCAGGTGAACAGAGTCCAATTTAAACATAAAGTTCAAAGTTAAGAAATAGGCTGGAAAAATGAGCAAACAAACAAAAAGAACTTGATCACAAATAGCTACTATGGTGGCAGGGAGAACAAGACATAAACTTAGAAAACAGCTATATAAAAATAGCTACAAAAAAGACTCAAAGAAAATTGCTAATTAGACCCAAGCCTAAGAAGATTTCACGAAAGAGTTAAAGAAAGAGACAAGAATGGTAGAGAAAAAAATTGGTGGGGGGTATGAGAGTGATGTAAGAAAATAATGAAAAGAGAATTAACATCTTGGTAAAACGCACAAAAAAAAAACCTGAAGAAAATAACACTTTAAAAAACAGAATGGGCCTAAGGGTAAAAGAGGCAAAAAAAAATTCACTAAAGAAAGGAACTTTTAAAAAATCATAATTAGTCAAATGGAAAAAGAAGTACAAAAGCTCACTGAAGAAAATAATTCCTTAAAAACTGGAATTGGCTAAGTGGAAGTTAATGACTCCATGAAATATTAAGAAGCAATAAAATAAAATCATAAGGAAAAAGTAAGTGAAAATGTAAAACATCTCTTAGGAAAAACAGTGACCTGGAAAATTATCTAGAAGAGATAATTTAAGAATTAATAGTACCTTAAATCTATGATAAATAAAAGAGTCTAAACATAATTTTAAAAGATATTATTAAGGAAAACTACCCCAATATCTTAGACCCAAAGGATAAAATAGAAACCGAAAAAATCCACTGATCACCTCCTGAAAGAGATTCCCAAATGAAAAGTCCCAGGAACATCATAGCCAAATTTCAGAGCCCCCAAGTCCATAAGAAAATATTGCAAGCAGTCAGAAAGGAAACATTCAAATATGGAGTCACAGTGATGATCACATAAGATTTAGCAGCTTCCATGTTAAAGGAGCAGATGACTTGAAATAAAATTCCAGAAGGCAAAGGAGCTAGGGTTAAAACCAAGAATATCCTATCCAACAAAATTGAGTATAATTCTTTGGCAAGGTGAGGGTGGTGGTGACATTTAATGGCAAAATTGAAAATTGATTCAAATTCTTTAAGTCTTAGTAAAACTAGGTTTAATATTCCCCTTTGCCCTAAATTTTACTCAGGTAACCTTAAGTCACTTGGGTCACAATTCTATTCTTGTGATTCAAGTAAACCAAGGTCTTGCCTTGCAATTTTTGTATTGTATCTAGTATCTGCACAACTGCAACTTCATCCACCACCTGCATCCCAAAGAAACTTGCCTGAAGGTCAATTTTTGTCTTGAAATTGCCTCCACCTTTGCAACCCTACCCATCACTTACTTTCCAGAGAAATGTGATTAACCTAAAAGGTCAAATCTCAACTCCCCTGCCTGGGAATCTTTATCTTGTGACTCTGTGTGTCTTGTCTGTGGCTAAGGAGGTTTTAGAAAGAGAGGTTCAGGGGCGGCCAGGTGGCTCAGCAAGTAAGAGCACAGGCTCCAGTGTCGGGATGACCTGGGGATCGAATCCAGGCTCAGATACTTAGTACCACACCCAGAAATAACTGGCCATGTAATCTTGAGCAAGTTACTTAACCCTGATTGCTTAAAAAAAAAAAAAACACTAAAAAAGGGGCGGCCAGGTAGCACAGCGAGTAAGAGCACTGGCTCCAGTGTTGAGAAGACCTGGAGATTGAATCCCGGGCTCAGACACTTAGCACCCACCCAGAAACACCTAGCCGTGTAACCTTGAGCAAGTTACTTAACCCCAATTGCTTAGGGGCAGCCAGGTGGCTCAGCGAGTAAGAGCACCGGCTCCAGTGTCGGGATGACCTGGATCAAATCTGGGCTGAGATACTCAGCAGCACACCCAGAAATAACTGGCCATGTAACCTTGAGCAAGTTACATAACCCTGATTGCTTTAAAAAAAAAAAAAAGAAAAAAAAGAAAGAGAGGTTCGGGGCGGCCAGGTAGCACAGCGAGTAAGAGCACCAGCTCCAGTGTCAGGATGACCTGGGAATCAAATCTGGGCTCAGATACTTAGCACCACACCCAGAAATAATTGGCCATGTAACCTTGAGCACGTTACTTAACCCCGATTGCTTAAAAAAAAAAAGAAAGAAAAAAAGATAGGTTCAAATTATGTAATATCAATTCTGACTATGTCATCAATAGCTAACCAGAAGAAGACAACTATGCAGGTCAGATTTTTGCTCTTTCGTACTACTAATTGCTACAAAAACTTTGTCATCTTTCACTCAGTGTCTCTGGCATTATTGAGGTATCCATTGACACACTTTGTTAGTAGATTCATGCTCTATTAATAAGCTGATAATGCTCAGAACTTTATGCTTTAGTTTACCTTAAACTGTAATTAGGACAAAAAGAAAGAGGATTATAAAGCATTCCTGATGAAAAGACCAGAGCTGAATAGTAAATGTGGAGTTCTAATGCACAACTTAATAGAAGCAAAAAGAAAAAAAAAAGAGGTATACATGAAAGACTAATCATAAGGGACTCCATAAAGCTAAACTCTTTATATTCCTATATGGGAAGATGATACATGTAACTCTTAAGAACTTTATCATTATTAAGGTCAGCTAAAAAGACTCTACATAGATGGAAGGTGTGTGAACGAATTGATTCTATTTGGGGTGATCTAAAAATGGATGGGTGAGAAAGATGGATCCATTGGGAGAGAGGAAAAGGACGAGGAAGAATTGGAAAAACTGTTTCACATAAAAGAGGCATGCAGCAAAGAGTTTTTATAGTGGAGGTGGAAATGGCATATTGAACCTCACTCATCTAAATTCTTTCAAGGAGGGGAATACACACACACACACAGATAGATAGTCAATTGGGTATAGAAATCAGTCTTTCTCAACAGGAAAGTAGGAGGGGAAGGGAATAAGTGAAAAAGAGGGGGTGATAAAAAGGAGGGTAGATTAAGAGAAGCAGTGGTCAGAGGTAAAACAAACTTTACAGGAGAGAGAGGATAAAAAACAAAGAGGAGGATAAACAGAAGAAAATCATAAAGAGGAAAATGCCCAATTAGTAAGTATAACTGTGAATGTGAATAGGATGAATTCACCCACGAAATGGAAGTGGATAGTAAAGTGTATTAGAAGACAGAATCCAATGATATGATGTTTATAAAAAACTCAGTTGGAAAAGAAAAATACACACAGAGTTAAAATAAAGGACTGGAACAGAATCTATTCCACTTCAGGAATTAAAAAAAAGTAGCAGAGGTTGCAATTATAATCTCAAAGAAAGCCAAAGCAAAAAATAGGTGTAATTAAAAAAGATACGCAGGGAAATTGCATCTTGCTAAAAAGAAACCACAGACAGTGAAGCAATACCAATTTGACACATATATGAACCAAACACCTTGCATTCAAATTCTTTTTTTTTAAACTTATTTATTTATTTTAAAAAATAATTTGTTTGTTTCCTTTTAGTTTACAGGATTCAATTCCACAATTCCTTGAGTTTCACATTTTGTCCCCCTCCCTCCCCTTCCCCCCATGGCGGCATATAGGCAAATATAGGATCTGTAAATACTTTCACAATATACATTAGTCAGGTTATAAGTACAGATTGTACCAGCTGGAATGAAAAATGGTAAAGAGGACATAAAACCAAATAAGAGAAGGAAAAAGATCAGGTATTTTAGTATTCAAATTCTTAAAGAAAAAGTCAAATGAATTATAAGAGGAAATAGACAGCAAAAGTATACTAGTGGGGATCTTCAACTTTCCCCTTTCAGAACTAGAAAAATATAAAATAAGTAAGAAAGAAGTAAAAAAAAAAGAATAGAATTCTTTTAAAAGTTAGAAATGATAGGCATCTGGGAAAAACTGAGGAGAGAAATATGGATAACATTTTCTGAGCTGTACTTAGCACCTATATAAAAAGTGGCCATGTATTAGGGTATAAAACCTCACAAATTCAAAGAAGCAGAAATATTAAGAATGCTTTTTTCAGACCATAATACAATAAAGATTACATCCAATAAAGCATAGATTAAAAATTAATTGGAAACTAAGTAATCTATTTATAAAAAGGAATGGATCAAAGAATAAATCATAGAAACAATCAATTTCATTAAGAAGTATGACAATGAGACAAGCTTCCAAAATTTGTGAGACATAGCAAAGCAATACTTAGGGGAAAATTTAAATATTTAAACACACACATCAATATCTAGGAGAAGGAGCAGATGAATTGGGCATGCAACTAAAAAAAAAAACTAGAAAGAGAACAAATTTAAAATCCCCAATTTTAAACACCAAAATGGAAATCTTGAAAATCAAATGAGAAATTAATATAACTGAAAGTAAACAAGAAGACTATTGAACTTATAAAAATAGTAGCTGATTTTGTGATGAAACAAACAAAATAGATAACTATTGGATTATTTGATTAAAAAAAAAGAAAGAATACCAAGTTACTAGTATCAAAAACAAAAGAGTTGAATGTGCTACCAATAAAGAATAAATTAAAGTAATTATTAGAAAGTATTTTTGCCCAATTTTATGCCAGCAAAACAAAAAATCTATGTAAAAGGGATGATTGGTTACAAAAATGTAAATTGCCCAGATTAACAAATGAGGAAATAATATCTTTAAATAACCCTACTATAGAAAAAGAGAAGTAATGTTCAGTGGAGCTGGAATGGTAGACTATACCCCAGTAGTGAAGGGTTTTAAAGCCTAAACAGTGTTGTTTAAATTTTACCCAAAAGGCAATAAGGTTAGCCACTGGAACTGTTATCAGAGGTTGGAGTTTTTTCTGAATGTCCTAGATTATGATTTGGACCCTTTGCCAATTTTGGTAATATTTATGCAAGATGTAAATACCAAGGTATGATGGTCTTTGTAGAAAAATAAGGTAAGATTAGTGTTGACTAGAGAGCACAAGCTAATTTTTTTAAAGCAATCTGGGTTAAGTAACTTGCTCAAGGTTACACGGCCAGGTGTTTCTGGGTGGGTGCTAAGTGTCTGAGCCCGGGATTTGATCTCCAGGTCATCCAGACACTGGAGCCAGTGCTCTTACTCGCTGTGCTACCTGGCCGCCCCAAGCACAAGCTATTTTGACAGAGGAAGCAACTGTACTGAAGCAGCTGAACTGCCTGGGGAGGTTTTTGTTCAGGGCTGGAGTACTGTGAGAGGAAAGTTTTTATGCTGCATACAGTAATAAACTCCAGCATCTTCAGTTTCCACACTGCTGATGGTGAGAGTGTAATCTGTGCCAGAACCACTGCCACTGAACCGGGATGGGATCCCAGAGTGCAGGTTGGATGTACCATAGATGAGTGACTTTGGAGACAGATCAGTTTTCTGTTGGTGCCATGCTAAATACTTGTTAATGTCTTGACTAACCCTGCAGGAGATGGTGACTGTGTCTCCTGGAGTCACAGACAGGGAAGTTGGAGACTGGGTCATCACAATCTGTCCATTGGCATCTATAATGAAAAAGAAAACTCAAGTGTCTCCAACTGCTTACTACATTTTTCACCATAAGACTTTTGAATAGAACCAACTAGACTAATTTGACTGGGATAGACATATTATATACTAAAAAATGAGAATATTAAAAAACCCCAGAAATAGGTTCTGAATTATCACAAATGATAACCAAAGCATGTGAATAATCCCATTGCACTCCCATGTGTCTTCTTTCTCACCTGGAAGTCCAACCAGGAGGAGGCA
Organism: Petaurus breviceps papuanus; assembly: GCF_028583685.1. Lineage (NCBI taxonomy): Eukaryota > Metazoa > Chordata > Mammalia > Diprotodontia > Petauridae > Petaurus > Petaurus breviceps. Next base: position 1,477,906 of record NW_027186338.1, read on the forward strand.
GAAGAACTGAGCTGGGGACACCATCTCCACACTGTGCTCTGTCCAGTGCTGATATCTGGGCAAGAGAATAAGAAGACCCTCTTAATAAAGGTTCTGTGCAGTAGGAGTAGGTTGGGGGTGGAGATAGAGGAGAGCATGAAAAACAACCTGGCCTTTTATAGGGAAAAGGAAGTTGGTTTGGGCTTTCAGGTGCAGAACTAGTTTGTCTCTAGAGCTGACCACATAGTTAGTACTTCTTTACATGTTTCTTGAGAAAAAAGATAATTCATCACAACTTCCTTCTCCCCAGTTACACATTTCAAATCATCTTAGATTTCCCTTCCTTTATTCTAGCCTCAGAGGAGGGAGTGTCCCTTCTCTGGGTCAATTCCAACCTCAACTTATGCCCTAATTCATATCTTTCCATAAATTCTATCAGCCTGAAACTTTTATTTCATTGTTTATTAAAACAAATGAAACCCTACACTTGACTGTAGCATCTCCTTGAGCTCTTGTTCTATAGCCCATGTTCAATTCAGAGACTCCTAGAAAAAGCTGTCTGCGTTTATTATGTCCACTTTCCTCACATTCCATTCACTTCTTATTCCCTTTTAGCCTGGCTTCTCATCACACCTCTCTACTGGAAGCTCTCTCTCCAACACCAGCAAAGCAATTTTATTGTTAAGCCTGATAACCTGAATACTTCTTGATGTTATTTGAAGCTCTTGACCCTTCCTTTAACCCCCAGTCACCCACCCCACTCTTCCAGATAGTTTATCTTCACTAGGTTTTCTTTTTTTTTTTTTTTAAAGCAATCGGGGTTAAGTAACTTGCTCAAGGTTATACAACCAGTTATTATTTCTGGGTGTGGTGCTGAGTATCTGAGCCCGGATTTGATCCAGGTCATCCCGACACTGGAGCCGGTGCTCTTACTCGCTGAGCCACCTGGCCGCCCCCACTAGGTTTTCTTGACATTATTATATGATGGTTCCTTTTCCTCTTCTTGCCTCACTGATGGTACTTCTCAACAGCCTATTCAACGTCATAATTCATGTCCTCCCCCCCTTTCCGCCTCCACCCTCACCACCACACCATATATGGATGTCTCACAGGGCTCTCTATTCTGTCCTTCTCCCCATCTATCTCTTGCAAGCAACAAGTCTTGTTGATGCAACTTCCTTAATGTTCCCCATAATTCTTCCCTTCTGTTCACATTACAAGTGCCCTGCTCCAGTTCCTTGTCACCCCTTGCCTCTTTTAATGCAATACCTTTGTCTCATTCAGGTGGTTCAGTGGACAGGGAACAAATCTTGGTTTCAGGCATATCTAGTCCAGATCCTACCCCATACACTTACTAGCTGTGTAACTCAGGAAAGTCACTTAACCCCCCTCAGCCTCAGTTTCCTCATTTATAACGTGGGGATTAATAGAACCTGCCTCCCAAGGTTGCCATCAGAATAAAATGAAATATTTGTTAAGTGCTTTACAAACATTGAATGTTGTGTAAATGCTAGTTAGTGTTATTGCTGTCGTCGTTAGTTTCTCCTCCTGCTCCATCCTCTTCCTCTTTTATTTGCAATTCATCCTCTTCTCCTTATTTTTATGTTCAGCAGTAGCTGGTGGTTTCATAGAACACTAGTTCTTTCATGGTTAGTGAGCACAAGGGTATGTTTAATTTAGTTTTGTTCTGTGGTAGCAGAGTGTTGTGTGAGAGACCTAGGTGTCATACTATGTAGCCTTTTGGATTGAGTCCAGAAACCCTGAGATCAAATGTTGCCTTGGGCCCTTACTAACTTTGTCACTAAGAGAAAAGCACTTAACCTCTCCTCAGTTTTATTATCTCTAGAAGAGGAATAATATTAACATCGACCTCACAGGACTGTTCTGAAGATCAAATGAGATGACCTTTGCAAACCACTTCAAAAAGCTCAGAGTGCTTTATAAATAAAAGATCTAGAGCTCTGGACCTGGGTTCTGGAAGATCTGAGTACAAATCCAATCTCAAACACTCACTAGCTGCATGACTCTCAATAATTCACTTAATCTTGGCTTCCGTTTCTTCCCTTGTAAAATCAGGGTAACCACAGTACCTACCAACTAAAATTTTTAAGGATAAAATGAAATATTTTATATGTGTTTTATAAACCCAAATACACTATATAAGTGCTAGTTAGTATTATTATTAACATCATCATCAATGTTTTTACTAGGTACCCTTGGACTTAGTGACAGAATACCTCGGTTCTGCTCTCAGCTGTTCTTCTTATTAGCCCAATCATTTCGATCAAATGATTTTACTTCTCTGAACATCAATTTCTTTTTCTCTACAGAGGAAACAGTAACATCCACTCTGACTACCGCAAAGGGTTACAACAGAGCTCAGAAAAAGGGCCTGCAAATAAACAGCCTTTTTATTCTTTATTTTGAAGTTTTCTAACCCTATCTGGATGACTTTAGTTGCCACTTTGTCATTCTAGGACTTAGTTGTTGTCTTTTAATTATTAAAATCAGTGGGTTGAACCAAAAGTTTCCTGCAGTCCTTTGCAGCTCTGACAATTATTGAATGATGTCATAATTCTGAATTCTTTTAGTTGTTTAACAATGAAGTTTATTTCATTTTTCTGAGTTTTTAATCTCTGAACATAACATAAGAGGACTGGTCCTTCATCATTTCCTTCCACATGAAGGAGGGTAACATCCCTGAATCTGAATAATTGTAATGCTAAGCAAAGGCAACTTCCCAAGGTTCAAAATACCAGCATAGCTGCTCTCCATTTTATTCAGTGACAAATTGAGAACAGAGAAAATCAAAATATAGCATAATTCAAAATACAGCATTCACCAAGTGTAATTCAATCAAGTACTACTCCACCCCTGGACATTATAATTCATTTAGTCAATCCCAAAGACCCTCTTCTAAGTACTACTCCACCCCTAGGCAGTACATTCACTTAGTTATTCACAAAGCACAAAAAAGACAAAAGTTTCCCACCCTTGGATCACAACTGAATAGGCTATCTACCCCAGAATTACAACAAGCTTAAGCACAGCATTTAATACCCAAAGAGAGATCTTTTCTTCATCTTGACCCCAGGCAAGTTCTCAGCAATCTTTGTTCCTGGGGAGACAAAGCTTAGCAAGGCCACAAGACATGTTGCCAGTGTCCTCATTAATTCATTCTCTGTGGGCAGAACAGTCCTAGGACCCCTGAAAACATTAGCAAAACCCTCTTGCAGGATTTCTGTAAAGATACAACAAGAAAATCCTTCTTTAGGGTTTCTGAACCAACAGCAAAGTTTCAGAACCTCTGCAACAACAGCATTGAGCTTCACCAGACACATGGAGGGACTTGGAAGCACCAACATGTTTTATTTATCATTTTGTACCATGACAATAATAAATGCTACCTTTTGTATAGCACCTTAATGTTTGCAAAAAATTACATCTCTTATCTCATACATTGACTTTACGGAAATTTCTACATGAAATGGAGGATATAACACACAGAGGCAAATAATACTAATACAACTGGTTCTGCAGATAACTTGGTGGGTATAGTCTGGTTAACACAGAAACTTTTTTTTGTTGTTGTTCTAAATACTGATGCCAACAGGGTCATTGTAGGGACCTAGGCTCCAGCCTTCCTGATTGTGTTTATAGAAAAAGAGGCATGATAAATGGATATCCTCTTATGGGCTATTTCTGCTCTGAGATGATGACATCTCTGGCCTACTATGCACAGGAAGTGACTTTGTCCTTTATGATCACCACTATTTGTGTGTTTCTCTGGTGCCCATGGAGTGCTCAGGGGAACCCCTGAGAAATTCAACTCAATTCCCAAGTTCATCTCACTGACCTTTGAACTATCCATTCCCTCAAGAAGAGAGGGCATAGACTATGATTAAATAATATCCCTCAGTGTAGAAGCTGCCAGATCCTGGGTTATCCTGATTGTGTTTCCACAATAATCAAATTGTTTCTTCCTGGCTGCTTGTAATATTCTCTCCTTGATCTAGGAATTTTGGAATCTGGCTATAATATTCCTAGGAGTTTTCTTTTTGGGATCTTTTTCAGGAGGTGATCGGTGGATTCTTTCAACCTCTATTTTGCCCTCTGGTTCTAAAACATCAGGGCAGTTTTCCTTGAGGATTTCTTGGAGGATGATTTCTAAGTTCTTTCTTTGATCATGGCTTTCAGGTAGTCCAATAATTTTTAAGTTATCTCTCCTGGATCTATTTTCCAGGTCAGTGGTTTTTCCCATGAGATATTTCACATTGCTTTCTATTCTTTCATTTGTTTGGATCTGTTTAACAGCATCTTGATCTCTCATAAAGTCATTAGCTTCCATTTGCTCCAATCTAATTCTGAAGCAATGATTCTCCTCAGTAAGCTTTTGAGATTCTTTTTCCATCTGGCAAATTCGCCTTTTTAAGGCACTCTTCTCCCCATTGCGTTTTTGAACCTTTTTTGCCATTTGAGTTAGTCTATTTTTTAAAGTGTGATTTTCCTCAGTCAGGCTGTTGACTCTCATTTTGTAATTTTCTTGCATGGTTCTCATTTCTCTTCCCAATTTTTCCTCCACTTCTCTCATCTGCTTCTTAAGGTCCTCTATGGCCTGTAACCAGCTCATATTTTCCTTTGAAGCTTTTGGTTCAGGAGTTCTGACTTCACTGTTTTCCTCCTGTTCCATGCTTTGTTCCTTCTTGTCCCCAAAATAGGAGTCTAATGCTGGGTTCTTCTGTGTGCTACTGTAGGACTCTGCTACCAGACAGGGGAGCTTTGTACCAAATGCTGGGGTTTTTCTCAGCTGCTGGAGTTGGGTGCCCTTGCTAAAGCCTCCACATTATCTGGCAAGCTAGACATGAACCCCAGAACCTCCACCCCAGACCACAATCCAGATCCAGCAGGTAAAAGCAAGAGCGATTAACCCTCAGACTGGTCACTTGGTCCCCCTACACTCTTCAGGCCAGGAGCTGAAACTACCACTGGGGGCAGCTGCATAGCCCCAGCTCCTCAGCAGCTTCTCACCCTGGGGGGCAAAGCCTACTGGGTCCCAAAGTCCACAGTGCACTGACCTCTCACTTTGTCCTTAGCATCTATGTGTTGATAATTCTGGATCGCCACAGCTGCTGCTGATCTGGAGTCCCTCCAGCCCAGGGCTGGTCAGGCTTGCCCTGGGGCTAAAACCTCAGCATGGAGCTGGGCTCGGCTCTCAGAGCACTGAGGTGGCCGATTTCTGCTGACCTGCCAGGCTGTCCTCAGTGGGAGGTTAGCTTCTCTGTGTCATTTTGTGGGTTCTGTAGCTCCAAAGTTTGTTCAGAGTCCTCTTTTACATGAACTGGGGAAGGATGGAAGCCAGAGCTGCACAGAGGACCTGCTTCTACTCCACCATATTGACTCTGCCCCTCCAGTATCAACATTTCTGAGTGATTGTCTCCGTCTCCAGTCTGTCTCAAATCCCTTGGTTAGGGGGTGATCTAGCTCCCCTGTTTGGAGTGAGAGCTAAGGAAAAGCTCCTTCTGATTCTCAAATTTCATCCGAGTTTATTCCTGATTTCTAGGGAGAAGAGAAACTTGGTGGGAAGAGCCTTAGGGCATTTTGACCAAACTTTCAAGTTCATCCTCAGCTTATACTGTGTATGTGTATGTAAGGAATGTACATTCACACTTAGACACTAAGATCCTTGAGATCACCTGAATGTTAGAGACCTCCTTAATACCTAACACAGAGATAGGGAAAGGGAAGGTGCTCAATTCCTCTTCATAATATCAGCTGCACACAGATGAAAAAGGGAACTGATGTAAATGTAAAGGGACAAATAAGGCTTAAACCATGGGCATCTCAGGAGCACCTGCTCCCCTGAATCAGTTGTACTGGATGGCACAGAGAGGTTTTGGTAGCAGGCTGTATCGCTCTGAGAGGCAAGGTACCATCCTGCTGACAGTAATAATCCCCAGCATCCTCAGCCTCCACACCTTTGATGGTGAGGGTGATAATCAGTGCCATACCCACTGCCACTAAACTGGGCAGGCATGGACATGGCAGGTGGAAAGTCATTCAATGAGGTGCCTAGAAGACTGTCCTGGCTTCTGCTAATACCCATGTATGTCATCATCTATATCCTGACTGACGTTGCAGGTGATGGTGTCTGTCTATCCCAGAGAAACAAGCAGGAAGTGCAGAGCCTGGGTCAATACAATTTCTGCCTTGGACCCCAGAGAGTGGAAGAAAGCCCCCAATAAAAAAATCCATTAAGAAGATCTGTGCTCTGTGATAGATATTGAGAGATGTTGCATTTGAAAGCTGGCTCATCGACACTGGATTCAAGTGAGCACCAGCCTCCAGGCTGTTGTTGAATGTGTGTCTCTCACCTGAGATGCAGAGCAGCAGGAAGCACAGGAGGTGAGCCACAGAGCCCATCTTGGTGTGTTAGGTCCCCCCAGGAGAGCAGATCAGTCACCATGACCTATGGAAGAGTCTCTTTATAAACACTCAGTTGCCCAAGGCCGTGTTTGTGGAGGCAAAAACATGCAAATGTCAAGGGCTCAGGATAGAACCTCTTCCATTTTCTCCTAGAACATTTTCTGGAGCACTCCTGTGCATTCTCCTCAGTCTCCCATTCATCCTATTTATTTATTTATTATGACTGAGGGAGATACCTGAGACAGGGCTGGGAGGGCCAGTGCAGAGGGAAGACAGCTGATAGTTTTAGTTCATGTGGAATCAACTTTAGCTGCCTCCCTTTCTCTACCAAAGTATGTAACCTTTGAGTGTTCACCTGGTCAAAGAGGGTGAGAAATAGTATCTAAACACTGTGTGAGGGGCCAAGGTCTCTCCAGACTGTCCTCAGGTGGGACAGAATGTGTGGGTACCAAGCAGAGGAGACTGTTCCCCTGAAGAAGTTGGGGGTAGGTGCATTTCCCAGACCCATTTATTATGTCTGTATTGCTAATAAATCATAGAGCTCAGATTTTGTCCTTGGTTAATTAATTATTAATCAACTACCCACCACAATTTATGGAAAGGGGCACTCTCCTTGTCTGCTATTTGTAAGTAGGCATGTACCTTTCAGCTATGACTTAAAATTGATGGTTCCAGGATGACGACTAATCCTGGTCCATGCCACCAGGAATCTGTGCTCTGCAGATAACACAAAGTTGGTCAGGTAGGCTGCCAGTATGGACGACAGGGTTAGTGTACAAAAAGGTGTACTAACAGGCTAGAACTTAGAGCCAAGGCAATATGGTGACAGGTTTTAAGGACAAATCTGAAGTCTTACAGCTGAGCTAAAAAGAATTCAACTTCATAGGAATAAAAGGTGGGAAGGGGGAGGAGGCAGAAGTTTCTCTAAAAAAAGTTCTGGAGGTATAAGTAGACTACAAGCTCTCCATTGTAGATGTATATGGGTCATATTCTCCCTTTTTCCTTTTCAATTTAAAATTATTCCCCCTTCTATTAAGAAAAAGATTTTCAAAACTTCAGGATCTACTTTTATCAGCCCCTACTAGGTATATTCCAAGCCATGGTCCAGAAATACAATTTCCATTCTTAGACACATCTCAACACCTACCTCCCAGGGTTGTTGAGGATCAAAGGAGATAATATTTTAAAGCACATTGCAAAGTTAAAGCGATACACAAATGGTAGATATTATCATTGTTGTTATTTACCTCTCCAGACATTGGTTTCATCATCTGAAAGTAAGAGGCTTAACCTCAGTGACGTCCAAGTTTCCCTCCATCTCTGATTCTCAGAGACTTTGCCTGGGTCAGACCATTCTGATAAAACTTACAGGAAAAAATGGAGGTTCTTACAGGTTCCCAACCTGAGTTGTCCCTGAGATATTAGAATAATACAACACTCTATATCCTATGAAAGCAGCAGCAGGACTAACCCCGATCTTCGCTCCAGAACTATGCAGAGCCTGGCCCTTATCAGAGCTCCTGGAGTACTTGCCTGTCACTAGCCCCCAGCCAGTGTGCTGGTGGTGCAGGTGCTACCCTTGGCTTTCCTCTCAAGTCAAGAAGTAATTAGTAAGTGACTATTATGCGTTAGCCATTGTGCTAAGTGCTGGGTATGCAAACAATAAAATAAACAAATACAATTACAAATAAATAAAAATAAGATTCCCTGCCCTCACAGTCTAATGAGGGAGATAACATGCAAGCAACCATGTACAAATAAGGCTGCCATGGGATAAATTGAAGATAATCTCAGAGGGAAGTCATTAAGATTAGGCAGAGCCAGGAAAAGCTTCTTGCAGAAAGCAAGGGTGAGACTTAACAGAAACCAGGGATGCAGGAGATGGTGATGAAGAAGGAGAAAATTCCAGTCATTGGGGATGACCAGTGAAAACACCTTCTCTTCAAAGAAGTGACTCAAGACCTCAGATCCCGTCTATTGATCATATATACAGCTCATATCTATGATACCACATGCAGTCATGTCTATACATACAAACACATGAAGGAGGATGGCGGGGGGGGGGGGGGGGTTACTTACTTGTTAGAGATCAGATAACAAGCCAAGGGAGGTCACAAAGGTAGCAATTTAACCCAGGTTCTATGAGTCCAGAGCCAGTATTCATTCCATTATTACAATACTAGTTGCCATAACCCTCACCATCATGGCCACCTTCATTGGAAATGCCTTCTATTCTAGTATTTCTCTCAAAATATAGCGGCTAAAGTTAAAAAAATAATATGCCAGATGGAGTATGGCCTCTCCAGAATTGCATTTCCCTTCATTGCTTCCTTTACCATCTGAGAGAGATGAAATTACCAGCAAGAGGGTTAAGCAATTTATCAATCACTGTGTTTTGAACAAAATGCCAGCAGATGTCCAGGGAGTTCCAAATTTCAAACACAGGTTCATTCTCTTCCCGTCCTCTGCTCATCTTCCTTTGGCCACCAGGGGGAGGTATAACCATCTTAAATGAGATATCAGAGTACTTTCCCTGAATAAGAAGGGCTGATAATCGCTTCAGGCAAAAATAATTTTCAGTTGTTTTTCGTATCATAGCTTTGGAGTTGGAAGGGACTGGCCGTCCAACTCCAGAGCGGTCAGATTGCCTGCTCCTGATAAGAAGAGCTTTCTGTCTTCCCAGGCAACTATTCTATCAGGCTGTGGGCACTCTCAAGGACCACCTAAGTTCTACAGCAGTTGCTTGCCCCCTCCTGTTTACTTCACCTATCACTATCATGTTCTTGCCATCTGATGCCCTGGGACAATTCCACTCCCAGGCTGAACCTCTCTGGACAGTGCTCACTTACCTGAATTCATTCATGAATGAATAATATATTCCTACTCAACTATTCCTTCCCCATCGCAGTGATTTTTCAAATTCCATTCTTGGTCTTCCCCTCACTGTTCCTTTATTTCTATCTCCCTAACCCTATCCACGAACACTTTCCTCTACAGCTACCTACCCCTTCTACTGTGCTCTCTGGAATGCCTGCTCCACAGCTAACATGCTTGTTTTCATCTGAAAGATTTTCCTTTCAAATTCCTTTCATCCTCTGACTCTCACTGGGGCTTTGTTCCCCCCTGATGACACAGCCTCCCTGGCCTCACCTTCTGACACTGGCTGGATATTCACTCGTTCCCTAACTCACTTGTCTGAGAGGAGATGGAATACTCCTTGTTCCTCATTGCCATTTCCAGACTTTCCCTCTACTACTATTATCAGTCAATAACTTCTTTTTCTTTCAATCAATTCAATCAATATTTCTTATCCAACCAATCATCTGGTGGCTATTGTCTAGCAACTTCAAGGACACTCTCCTTCCTTCCTCAGTGAATTCAGTGCTTGACTCATAATGTTTCTCTCTTTCCCAACTCCCACCCTCATACTAAAGGGACTTCAAAAGACACTGATATTCCCACAAACACCATAATCTCCAAGTTCCTCAGCTTATTCATTTGTCATGATCTACGCCCTTACCCCATCACAGCTATATACAGATTCGTCATACCCTTAATCATGAAGAACTTTGGAATCAACTGTGAGACATGGGAGATGCTGGCACAGGACTAGCCAGCATGGCATGCCTACTTCAAAGAGATACCGTACTCTATAAGCAAAGGAGAATTGTAATAGCTCAAAAGAAATGTGAGATGCACAAATTTAGAGACATCTCTACTCCAAATGCTCATGTGGACTTTTATGCCTGAGCCGTGATAGAACCTGCTGAGATCACACTGGTCTGACCACAATGTTGAATACACTATACCTTGACCCCAACCTAGTGATGGCATTTTGGTCTTTTTTGAGAACAAAGGACAACAACCAATCAATTACCAATCTTGCCAGGACTCACATATGCCCCACTTCTGGTTTAAAAATTCTAGAGCTCCTCTATTTGATCACAATCATCTGGCATTCCAATTCTTCCTCTTCCTTACAATCCTAAGACTTGTTCTTCATCCACACCATATCCTCCAGGCCCTCAAACAACCAGTTCTTTCCCAGTCCTTCACCCCTCCACTAGTAACACTCTCTTCCCTTACGTTATGTGACCTCTTGGTGAACAAGTTCAACTCCATATTGGTTTCTTCTATTGAGTCCCTTGCCCCCTTGTCTTAATGCCAACCTTGTCCTGACAACCCTCAGCACTGGATTACTCCTGCCATCACTGCCTTCACTTCTACTCATATGCTGCTGAAAAAAAAAGAAGAAAATAGAGAAAACTTGCTTAGTGTATTCCCTACAAATTTATATTATATGATCTCAACAGAGTCCTCAATGCTGCAAGGCAATCCTTTCACACCTCCCTGATTGATCACTGGTCAGCTAAGTGCCACCATAGTGCATATATAAAGTGCTGGACCAGGAGTCAGGAAGACTCATCTTCCTGAGTTCATGTCTGGCCTTAGGCACTGCTTAGCTGGGTGACCCTGGCCAAATCACTTAACCCTGTTTGCCTCAGCTTCATCATCTGTAAAATGAGCTGGGGAAGGAAATGACAAACCACTCCAGCATCTTTGTCAAGGAAAACCCCAAATGGGGTCACAAAGTCTGACACAACTGAGAACTACGGAACTGAAATTGACTCACTAACCCACTTGCTTAGTGGCTTTTCCAGACTTTTTCATCCCTTTTCATACCTACTATGACTTTCCTGCCCTGGACCCACCCTCTCAACTAAGAATCTTGATTTATATTTCACTAAATAACTTGAAGTCATTTGCAGAGAGCTTTCTCTTCTCCTCCTCATCTCCTATCACCCAGATGCCTTCTGCCGCCATCTTTTCCTTTATCTCTATCTCACATGAAGAGGTGGCCCTTGTTCTTACCAAGGTCAACTGCTCCATGTAATGTAATACCATTCCATCCCTTCTTCTTCAGCAGATTGCGCCCTCTATCCTCCTCACGCTCTCATTAATCTTCAATCTCTCCATGCTACTGACTGCTCCCCACTACCTACACATGTGCTCATCCTTCAAGTCATTTCAGTTGAGTTCAACTCTCCATGACCCCATTGGAGGTATTCTTGACAAAGATACCGGAGTGGTTTTGCCACCTCCTTCTCCAGCTCATTTTTACAGATGAGGGAACTGAGGCAAACAGGGTTAAGTGACTTGTCCAGGTTCACACAGCTACTATGTGTCTGCGACAAGATTTCCACTCAGGATGATAGGTCTTCCTGATTCCAGGCCCAGTGCTCTACTCACTGTACAACCTAGCTTCCCATATAAATGGAAGTGATGGGGTGCTTGGGTACCTGTTGGGGTGCTTGGGTGCCTGTGCTTGAACTGCAGTTTGTAAAATCACATCAGTTTGCAAAATCACATTTCTCCCTAGCCCCAAAATACTGTCTCAGGCAGTTTCTCCCTAGCTCAAGGGCAGATTGCCCTAACAAAACACTTCTCTCTCTTCCTGTTACAGTGGTCAGCTGCACCTATAGCATTTAGTAGTCTGACCCAATTGTGTACTGGCTGAAGCAGGTGTGTACGGGTATCTATCTATCACATATATCATAGACTCAGTCACGTGTATGCTCCTTAGCTCCTTATACACATCCTGGATCCCTTGTTAGCTTGGGACAGAAGTACACTCCCAACATCCATCTTGTCAAGCAGGACATTGATGGGTAACAGACTGGGCACTTCTCAGTCAGCCCTGACCACTAGTTGACTTAGTGACGTTTCAAGCCTAAAATCATACCTCCACGCAGCACCCCCTCCCCCCGCCGCCCCTTGGGCTATTTTCCAGTGAATTATGGGCAATTTGCCTGCGCAGTAGATATTGAAAGTGCATGTTCTGGGGCAGCTAGGTGGCGCAGTGAGTAGAGCACTGGCCCTGGAGTCAGGAGGACCCTGAGTTCAAATCCGGCCTCAGACATTTAACACAAAAAACCATGTGACCTTGGGCAAGTCACTTAACCCCAATTGCCCTCCAAAAAAAAAAAAAGAAAAAAGTGCATGTTCCTTTAAGCACTGATCACTCCTTAACTCCTCCCTAATCCCATCCTTACTTACCTAGTTAGCATAATTGGCACAGGTTATACTATGAATTATTCTATAAAAATATACCTTTGACTCCTTTAAGGTTGCAGGTTCCCTAAGACCTCCTGCCTGCTGTATAGTGTGACAATAAACTTTTACCAACTTGACTCAGAATGCTTGAGCCTGTTAATTCATTCTAGACTGCCCACTCAGGGACTCTGGTTATTGGGGTCCCTGAAATACCTAGCATCCCCTAATCAGAAGTAGGAGTAGAAGTAGTTATTGTCATATTCTATAAATATTTGGCTTTTAAAAATATTTTTTCAAGTTTTGAGTTCCAAATTCTATCCCTCCCTCTTCTTTCCCCTCCCTGAGCCAGTAAGCAATCAGATATGTTATACATATGCAACTATGTAAAACATTTCCATATTAGTAATTTTGCATAGGAATGCTCAAATGAAAAACAGAAATGAAAGAAAGTAAAAAATAGCCTGCTTCAGTCTGTATTCAGTCAATATCAGTTCTTTCTCTGGTGGTGGATATTATACTTCATCATTAGTCCTTTGAGATTGTCTTAGATCATTGTATTGCTGAGAAGAGCTAAATCTATTAAAGTAGATTAGTGTGCAAAGTTGCTGGTACTGTGTACAGTGTCCTGGTTCTGTTCACTTCACTCAACATCAGTTCATGTTAAGTCTTCCCATGTTTTTCTGAAAACATCCTGCTTGTCATTTCTTAGAGCACAATAATATTCCATTACAACCTCATACCACAGCTTGTTTTGCCATTGCCCAATTGATGGGCATCCTTTTTATTTCCAATTCTTAGCCGCCACAAAAAGAACTCCTAACAATTGCCTTAATTTCTTCTTCATTAGTCGTGAATTCACCTCTTTCATTTTTGATACTAGTAATTTGGTTTTCTTCTTTCCTTTTTTAAACAAAATCAACCAATGGTTAATTTATTTTACTGGTTTTTAAAACAGTATCTAGTTTTTATTTATTAGTTTGATGCTTTTTTCTTTCAATTTTTTAATCTCTCCTTTGATTTCAGAATTTCCAAATTCATATTTAGTTGGGGGTTTTTAATTTTTTCTTTTTCTACTTCCTTAGTTCTTTTTAGTTTCATGCTCAATTCATTGATCTGCTTTTTCTCTATCTTATTGATGTAAACAATTAAAAATATAAATTTTCCCCTACGTACCACTTTGGCTGCATCCGATAAATTTTTGTATATGTTGTCTAATTGTTGTCATTTTCATGAAATTATATCATGAAATTATTATTTCTATGATTTGTTCTTTGACCCACTTTTAAAGAATTACATTATTTAATTTTCAATTAATTTTAACCTCTCTTTCTATTGTCCATTATTGAATGTAATTTTTATTGCATTATGATCTGAAAAGGATGTGTTGACTATTTCTGTTTTTCTGCATTTAGTTGTGAGGTTTTTATGTCCTAATACAAGGTCAGTTTTTGTGTATGTGCCATATACTCCTTTATATTTCCATTCAATTTTCTCCAGAGATCTCTATCTAACTTTTCCAGAATTTTATTCACCTCCTTAACTTCTTTCTTGTTTGTTTTTTGTTAGATTTATCTAGTTCTGAGAGGAGAAAGTTGAGGTTCCCCACTAGTACAGTTTTATTATCTATTTCTTTCTATAATTCATTCAACTTCTTCAAAAATTTAGAAGCTATACCATTTGGTGCATATATATTTAGTATTGATATGACTTCATTGTCTATGGTACATTTCAGCAAGATATGATTTCCTTCTTCATCTCTTTTAATTGGTTCTATTTTTGCTTTTGTTTTGTCTGAGGTCATGATTGCTACCCCTGCTTTTTGGCTTCAGCTAAAGTGTAATAGATTCTGCTCAAGCCCCTTCCCTTTACCCTGTGTATCTCTCTGTTTCAAATGTGCTTCTTGTAAGTCACATATTGTAGGATTCTAATTTTTAATCCATTCTGCTATCCACTTCCATTTTATGAGTGAGCTTATCCCATTTACATTTATAGTTATGATATCTGTGTATTTCCCTCCATGCTATTTTTTACTTTATCCCTCCATCTCTTACTTCTCACTCTTTCTCTCCTCACAAGTATTTTACTTCTGATCACTGCCTTACTCAATATACCCTCCCTTTTATCAGTTTCTTCCTTCCCTCTTCTATCAACCCCATCTCTTTTTACTTTATTATAGGGTAAGATAGATTTCTACATCCAACTGAGTGTGTATATTATTCCCTCTTTGAGTCAGTTTTGGTGAGAGTAAGGATTAAGCTTTGCCCAACAACTCTCCCCCCATCTTCCTGTCCATTAAAATACTCTCATGCCTCTTTTATGTGGGATAATTTACCCCATTCAATCACCACCACCCCCTTCTTCTTCCAGAACAATTTTCTTTCTTACCCTTTTATTTTGTTTTTTCTTTTTTGGACTTTTTTGGAGGGGGAATGGTGTCATCCCATCAAAATCACTTTATATTCATATCCTCTGTCTATATATAGTCTTTATAACTGCTCTTATAGTAATAAAGTTGAGTAATAAAAATTATCTTTCCATATAGAAATATAAACAGTTCAACCTTGTTGAATTTCTTATGTTTTCTCTTTCTTGTTTCCTTTTACCTTTTTATGTTGCCCTTGAGTTTTGTATTTGGAGGTCAAGTTTTTTATTTAGCTATGGTCTTTTAACTAGAAATGCCTGAAAGTCCTCTATTTTGTTATATGTTCATTTCCCCCCCTGAAAGATTATATTCAACTTTGCTGTGTAAGTGATTCTTGGTTGTAATCCTAACTCCTTTGCCTTCCAGTATATCATATCCTAAGTCCTATGGTTCTTAATTGTGGAACCTGCCAAATCCTGTGTAGTCCTGACTGTGGCTCCACAATATTTGAATTGTTTCTTTTGGGCTGCTTGTAATACTTTTTCCTTGATCTGTGAGCTCTGGAATTTGGCCATAATGTTCCTAGGAGTTTTCATTCTGGGATCTCTTTCAGTCAGTCTCTGGTGGATTCTTTCCATTTCTATTTTGCACTCTGGGTCTAATATATCAGGGCAGTTTTCTTTGATAGTTTCTTGAAAGATGTTTTTGCTTTTGAAAGATGGCTTTTTGTTTTATCATGGCTTTCAGGTAGTCCAATAATTCTTATATTATCTCTCCTGGATGTATTTTCTAGGTCAGTTATTTTTCCAATGAGAAATTTCACATTTTCTTTTTACTTTTTAACTTTTGTTTTATCATATCTTGATATCCCATAGAGTCATTAATTTCTAGTTGTTCTATTCTAATTTTTAAGGAATTATTTTCTCCAGTGAGGTTTTGTACTTCCTTTTCCATTTGGCCAATTTTATTTTTTAGAAAGTCATTTTCCTCAGTAAATTTTTTATGTTTTTTTCCCATGCTATTGACTCTTTTTTCATGATTCTCTTGTGTTACTCTCATTTCTTTTCCTGATTTTTCTTCTACTTCATTAATTTGCTTTTAAAAATCCTTTTTGAGCCCTTCCAGGAATCCTTTTTGGGACTGAGACCAAATTACAGTTTTCTTTGAGGCTTCACATGTAGCCACTTTGACACTATTGTCCTCTTCTACATTTATGCCTATTGATCCTCCCTATCACCATTAGTAGTTCTCTATAATCAAGCTCCTTTTTACTTTCTTTTTGGAAAGGTAGGGCAGTAGGGGTTAAGTGACTTGCCTGAGGTCACACAGCTGGTAAGTGTTAAGTGTCTGAGACTGGATTTGGACTCAGGTCCTCCTGACTCCAGAGCTGGTGCTCTATTCACTGTGCCACTTAGCCACCCCAAAGCTCCTTTTTTGGGGGGGGGGGTTGCTCATTTTTTCTACCGTTGTTTGTGACTTGGTCCTTTTATGTAAGAATTGGGTGCTGGACCTGTGTTGTCCCAGGCTTTATGTGCTGGAGCTCTGGGTCTTACTGCTGGCTTTCATGGAGCTTTAGGGCTTAGCTGCTTGCTTTCTCTGTAGGCTAAGTTTCCCTTCAGGCTTTCTCCCTATTGGTCTCCCCTAGGTGTGGGGTCTTGCTGCTGGGTCCTATGAAAACAGAATCTTTCTGGTGGCTGACCCTAAAGGAAGGATCTCATTGCCAGCCTGACCCAGGTTTGGGGCCTGCTTCTGAGTTGCTATGGAAACATAGTCTCTTTGCTGATAAGCCCCAGGGGCGGGGTCTCCCTGTTAGCCCGTGCCAGGGCAGGATTTCACTACTGGTCAGCAATGTGATCAAGGCCTGGCTAGTGGCTTGTGCTGGTGATGGGGTCACTGGGGTGGGGCCTTACTCCATTGCACAGACTGCTCATTTGCCTAGGGGGCTGCTGGTTTGCAGGAGGGCATAGCCTCACTGATGGATTGCCCCAGGCTTAGAGCTTTGCTGCAGGCACCTTGCTCTGAGGTTGGAGAAGAACTGGCTCCCTTCCCACCCCAGACCTTTTCTGGTGGGCTGGTAAGCTGCTTTCCTGCTCCTAGATCAATTTTGAGGTGGTTTTTTAGTTATTTGGAGGGAAATTTGGGAGGGCTCCTGAGGGTTCCTTCCTCACTCCACCATCTTGGCACTGAAAGTCCTATTAATACTTGTTGAATTGATCTTAAAGCCATCATAACTTAATTCTTAAATCTCTGACATTATCCGTGAAGGCATTTCTTCCATTGCCAAAATGCTTCTGTAACTTAGTTAAAATATAGACTTCAGTGCCCAAAAGTATTATCACCTGGTCCTATCTCTTACTGAACTTAGGCTAGAGTTTGTTGTACCACCAGGTCTGTTCTTGAGATATTCCAATGTTGGGCTCTTCAAAAAGCATTTCTTCTGACAGTATAACCAAGTAGAAAACAAGGTCATCTTCATGACCCTGAAAGTCTTCATAATGGGGAAACTATCATTTGGTCCAGTCATTCCTATTAGCTACCACTCAATACCTCTTTTCCCTTTCCTGGCTAAATTCCTTGAAAATGTCATCCACAAAACTAGCCATGTAACCTTGGGAAAGTTATTTAACCCCAATTTCCCTCCAAAAAGGCAAAAAAAATTGGGGGGGGGGGTGACTAGGTGGCGCAGTGAATAGAGCACTGGCCCTGGAGTCAGGAGGACCTGAGTTCAAATCCATCCTCAGACACTTAACACAAAAACTAGCCTTGTGACCTTGGGCAAGTCACTTAACCCCAACTGCCCTCCAAAAAAAAAGCAAAGGTCATCCACAACTGATATTTCCCCTTCCTTTCTTCTCACTCCCTTCTAAATTTCTAGTCTGGCTTCTGACCTCATCATTCAACTGAAACTGCCATCTCCAGAATTACCAATGACCTCTTCATCACCAGATCCATTGAGATTTTCTCCATCATCATTCTGCTTGACCTCTATGCAGCCTTTGGTACTGTTGGTCACTCTCTCCTCCTGGATACTCTTCTTTTTAGGTTATCATGCTGCTGCTCTCCCCTGGTTCTCCGTATATCTGTCTAAGCACTCCCTCACTATCTCTTTTTACTAGAACTTCATCTAGCTTGTATCACCTAACCATGGGCATACTCCAAGGCTCTGCCATGGGCCCTCCTCTCCATTCTCTCTCTCTCTCTCTCTCTCTCTCTCTCTCTGTATATATATATATATATACACACACACACACACACACACACACACACACACACACACATATTCAGCTATCATCTTTCTGCATCTGAGTCTTAGAATTATTTGTCCAACCCTAACCTCTCTTCTCACCTCCATTCTCACATCTCACATCTCACAGAAGAGTAGTTTATTTATCCTAGAGGCTATAAAGACCCGCTGGTTCACTACTATGGTGATAGGGAATCACATTGCCTGATCTACACATAAAAACCATTGTTTAACAGCAGTATATAAGATGGACTAGAGAGGTGAGAAATTAGGAGGTTGTTACAACCATCTAGGCAAATGAGTGATAAAAACTTGAATTAAGGGCATGGCAGTATGAGAAGAGAGAAAGGGTAAGATGAGAGAAAGGTTGTGGGAACAGAAGGATAACGTCTGATAAGACCATACCAACCCTCTCATTTTGCAGATGATGAAGCTAACAGTCAGAGGGAGGAAGCTGCTTCCTTCAAGTCATGCAGAATGGCAGAGACAGATTCCTAATCACCTTATTTATGATAGACTTTCAAACCTAGGTTGCCTGGAAACCCAACAGAGGCCCTACCTATTGAAATCCTTCACTAGCCCCAGAGGCCAGACCTAGGAGCTGTGACATATAAAAAGTTTGAGAGACATGCTCTCTGGGTAATTAATCATCTTATTAATTATGCTAACATAATTAATAAAAGGATGGTTATTTAGCTGTCTCTCATAAACCAAAGACCCCTCATGGAACCCATTTGATGCTTATATACCCTTGGAAGAGTGAGTATTCCTGAGGGTGAAAATCAATTCTGATTGGTTAACAAGTAATGAGAGAATGAATATTATAATGAGAGATGAGATTATTCTAATAAGGGTCTGGGGGACCTGATTCTGGTCACTCAGTCTTGGACAAAGAGACTTATCTACACCCATACCACCCTGTCTAGAATTACCTAGACAAAAGGAAGAATCCTCTTCCACCCAGACATGTCTGACTAAAACACAATGGGCCAGAATACACCAGTTTACCTAAACTAGAATTTCTTTACCTTTTGATCAGATCTATTTTCCTGGTTGAGTAAGTTTCACCCAAGATTTCATCTCATTATCAGTCTTGTACTTCAAAGGCTATCTGAATAGCCTACAGGGGTCGATTTCTGAATGAGGAAATAGGAGGGTGGGAAACCTTAGTCCTAAGTTAATAATTGCTCATTAATATAAGGGAGAAATAATAATTTCTCTCAGAGCAAAGGATAAATGATCCAGGAAAGCAAATTTTCACTAGATCTCAGAACAAACTTCCAAACTAGGTGGTACAGTGAATAGAGTACTGGGCCTGGGATTAGGAAGACTCACCTTCCCAAGTTCAAATTTGGTCTCAGATACTAGCTGTATGACCCTGGGTAAGTCACTTAACCTGGTTTACCTCAGTTTCCTCCTCTGCACAATGAGCTGGAGAAGGAAATGGCAAACCACTCTAGTACCTTTGCCAAGAAAACCCCAAATAAAGTCATGAAGAGTTGGGCATGACTGAAATGACTGAACATCATCCAAAAGTGGAATAAACTGCTTTGGGAGGCAGTGGGTTCTCTCTGACAAGAGGTATTCAAGTGAAAGCTAGATGGTGACTTGTTGGCTCTATTAGGAGAAAGGATTCTTGTTCAAGGGTGGATTGGACTGTTGGCTTCTGGGATCCTTACCAATCTGGGATACTCTTATTCCTTCAAGGTCCAGCTTAGTGTCACCTCTTCCATGAAGTTCTCTCTGATTCTCTCAGCTGAGAACAATCTTTCCCTTTCAGAGCACTCTTGTATCACGCCTTTCTTGCATTGTATTTGTATTATATCCCTCTATTTTTTTGTTAGCTTCTTGTGCACACGGGCTATATTTTTTTGTATACATGTTGACAAGTGCCTTAAACACAGTAGGCACTTAATGAATATTGATTGAATTGAACCAAATCAATTTAGTTTTTGTCTAGAAGAAGAACTAAGGAAATGACGTTACTTGCAGACATTCTGGCTAGGGATGAATGCCTAAGTGACAAAGTCAAACAGAACAGAGCCTTGTGTGCTAACATCTGGCCTTGTGCAAAATGACCTGAATGCTGGGATGTGAAGCATGTAAATTTTTGTGCCCACTGCTGAGATAAGAAGTTGCATGAGTGAATACCCACTTGGTTTCCTCAGGATGTTGAACCCAGTGTTCTCCTGCCTCATGCAGAAGGTGGAATGAATGGGGTGAGGGTCACACTCCAGCAGCCTAGGCATTGTATTTGGAAATGTTTTACCTACATAGAAATAAGACTCGAAGTTGTGTTTCTCCAGGAGGGATGAGACAGAATCTGAGGTATGGGCAAGGTCACCCCAAATGCCTTTCCACAAGTAGCAGTTTTTCCAGCCACCGAGGTGGATCGTCAAGCCTGGAGAAAGGAAAGGGACAGAAGCATCCAAGAAGTGACATGGATGAAAAAGCTACTCAGGCTCTTTCTTGAAGTCCTGCACCATTAAGAATTCTCCGAAGACCTCTTATTCTAAAGGTGCAACTCCAGGGAGGTGTTGCAACTGACTTCCATCACCCAAATTTCACCTCTTATCACTGTCTCCTCTGCCCTGGGGAACTTTGGGCCACTCACCCATTGGACTGGGACTCAAGAGCTTGGTTGGTAAAAATGAAGCAGCCGGGAAGGGTGATTGAACACCCAGGGAGGGGTGAGTCCAAGGAAAAAGAATTGTCCCCCATGATAAAAAAAAAAAAAGGGAAACTTCCCATACATCAGGATGGAGGATGAGAGACCCACATTCCCCAGAGGCAGTGAACCCAGTCTGGAAAGGTAAGGAGGTCAAGCTCTGTCTGGCAAGGCTTGGTAATGGTGATTTCCAACCTTTTCAATCATGCTTCCCCTCTGTTTTCCTTCTGTATCTTATTTATTAACTTAAAGTAAAAATATCCGAAACATTTCAGAGTGGTGTTACAAACTATATGAAGTAATATATTTCATCTTGACTTTTGGAAAGTCAAATTTGGGTTCCATGCTGCTGTGCAAGAGAATTATTAGAGACAATAAATGTTAGATAGAACTGTGACACTGAGAAGTTTCTTTGTAACAGCATGATATGGGCTAGAGAAGCATTGGGGAAGATCTGGGTTCAGATCTTGCCGTTGACACCTACTTTCTGTGTGCCCCTGAGCACATCTCAAATTCTCTGATCTTTACTTTCCACATATGTAAAATGAGATAATAGATACCTGTAGTATTTGCCTCCCAAGGGCTATTAGGAAACAGTGCATGAAGAGTTCTTTGCAAATTGTATCATGCTCTAATGTCAATGACTCCTCTTGTCGTACTCTCTCGTGCATGGGTAAGAGAATTCCATGAGCATGAAGAGTTGCCAAAGAAAGCAGCCATTTCCTGATAATTTTCCATTTAAAGGGGGGCTCCTTTGCCATCTGGGAGTCATATTGTCTGTAAATCAACCCAATTTTTATTTCCTCTGCTTTGGCAGATGGGCTGGGGAAGGGAAATCATAACGATTTCCTATGAGAAGGGTAGTGTTCAAGGACTTGTATGGGAAGAAGCAGCTATATTTGGGATCTAAAGACAGTATATGGTTACTTAGGTAAACAAAGCAAGGACTTTGGGTATGCTTTTTTGATCTGACCAAATGGACCTGTCCTTCTAGTTATTGGGAATTGGAAAGTGCCCTCATACAGAGATGCCCAGCAGAAGTAGGCAGAAGCAGAGAATCCTCTTATAAACCAAATCAGAGAGAGAAAAGCAATGTCTGGCTGCTGGGGAACTGACATAATTTGAGGACATTTTTTTTTTACTTTTAGTATGCCCATGGCTTAGAACCATGGCTGATACATAATGGGTGCTTAATAAATGTCTATCACCAAGTTGATTCTACAGCAAATTGTAAAGAAGAGACAGCAGGAAATACTGGGCTTTGGACAAAGATGACCTGGGTTCAAACCCTGGCCTCAGGCTCTAGCTAGTTGTGTGACCCTAGGAAAGCTGCTTAACCCAAGCCTCAGGCAGCTCCCTAGTATTTTCCTACTAAGTCATAGATGGGTTGGAATCTGTGTTGGTGCAGGGAATTCCCACACCTAGAGGTATTGGGGATTCTCTCCACCAACAAAGACATCACTAATCCTTCATGTAAATCATAACAGGATATAAAATGGGAAAAAACTGATGGACAAGGAACATGGAAAGGGTATTAAAAACAGGTGATTGCAAAAAGGCTACAATCAAGTCAATAATCATTTATTAAGCACCTACCAAGCACTGGTGACCCACAGGTGCATATTGCTGTTTAAAAGTATTGTTACTTACATGATGGGACAGCCTTAGAAAATAGGTTAAACATTCTTTTATGCTTTCTAACAACCAACTGGGTAAGTTCTCATGAAGCCAGATCATTAAGCAAAGTGCCCAAGGGCTTCAGTCATAAGAGCATCCTTCTTTATTTTACCTAGAAAAAGGTATAAGCCAACAAATCAAATTTTTAAAATCATTGTTCATTTTTCAGTCGTGTCCAACCCTCTGTGACCCTATTTGGGGGTTTTCTTAGCAAAGATGCTGGAGTGGTTTGCCATTTCCTTCTCCAGTGGACCCAATGGATCTATTTTGTCAGACAGTCAGAGGTTAACTGACTTGCCCAGGGTCACACAGCTAGGAAGTGTCTGAGGCTGGATTTTAATTCAGGTCTTCCTAACTCACAATCTAATGAAGGAAACTGCTACAAACACGCATAAGATAAAGTTAATCACTTGGGAGAATCAGCAAAGGCTTTTTCTAGAAGATGGGATTCTAGCTGGGCCTGAAGGAACCCGGGGAAGCCAGGAGGTAGAGATGAGAAGGGAGAGAGCTCCAGGCATGCAGGACAGCCAGAGAAAGTACCTGGGGTCAGGAGATGAAATGACATGTTTGAGGTTTGAGGAGCCCAGTGATATTGGAACACTGAGGACATGGAGGCGAGGAAGGTATAAGGAGGCTAGAAATGTAGGGCGGGGGTGGGGGAGCAGGTTAGAAAAGGTTTTGAATGCCCAGATGGACATTGGCTCATTTTGCTACCAGGCACTAACACAATAACCCTTGGAAGGAGTATCATATGCCAGCTGACATGCTTCTGCTAAGACAGGTCAATTCCAGTGGTCCAGAGGAACCATCTAGTCAACAATTCATCTTGGGTCATGATAACCATCCTAGAGATGGCTCAGTTCAGGAGGGGCAACATGGGTGGTGAAGGTTATACTGATCTTGAAAGCCTTCATCACTACCTAGTTTTGTGACTTTGGACAAGTCTTTCAGCCTGTCAGTTTCAATTCACTCATCTGCAAAATGGACTGAATAATATTCGCACTCTCTAGCTGATGGGGGTGGTTCATGGCTCAGATGAAGTGATGCATGTAGAAAACCTTTGAAACCACAGTATGTCAGGTTTGTTGGTCTGTTTGTTTCAAGAAAACTTTCAAAGAATTTGACTGATTTTAATGAAATTTGTTACCCTGCCACAAGCTTACCAGACAGACACTTTAAGATGAAGTCATAATTCAGTCTGCCATCTTGAAAAACATTCTACACAATTGTTCAAACTTTCTAACTATGAGGGAAATGCAAATTAAAACAACTATGAGACTGGGAACATTATCACACTGCTGGTGGAAATGGAAATTGGCGCAATCTTCTTTGAAAGCAATATGGCCCAAGAGCTACAAAACCTTTTTAATTTTTAGTAAATTTCAGTGAAGTCTGGCACATGGGTACTGCACTGAATGAGGTCACCTACTCATGAAAATATTTGTTATTGATTTTGGAAAAATGGGTGGGAAAAAGAGGTATTATGGAAGAGATGGAAATTTGCTTAAGAAGATGGAAGGGAGACAATATTCCTGGGATATCACACTCCTGGGGGGAAGGGAGGAGGGGGAGAAATGAACTACTTAGTAAAAGAATAAAAGTCCTAACACCACTAACCAAAATAGCATAAAGTTATAAACAGCTGATACATCTGATGAGTGGGAGCTGGCTGAGTAAATTTAGTATAGGAATACCATGGCATACTGTTGCACCATAAGAAATTATACAAATAGGGGCGGCTAGGTGGCTCAGTGAATAGAGCACCGGCCCTGGAGTCAGGAGGACCTGAGTTCAAATTGGACCTCAGACACTTGACACACTTACTAGCTGTGTGACTTTGAGCAAGTCATTTAACCCCAATTGCCCTCCAAAAAAAATTATACAAATAAAAAATACTAAAGAAATATGGTAAGTCATATGAGAAATAATGCAGAGGGAAGAAACCAGGATCACAAAAAAATGCATACACATGGACTACAACTATGTAATAAAGAAATAAGCATGATGATAATAATAGCTACAAAATAAAAAATACAAAGAAGGAAGAAACTCATTAGGAGACTGGAGAAAGGGGACATTTTTGTTATTAAAGTTAATAGTCACATTTTTTAGTAAACTGTAAATAATGGCACTCATTTATTTATATATTATATTTTCAACATATTTTATTTTCAAGTTTCTCTCCATGAATTTGAAGGTTTGCCTTTTTCATGGTTATTAAATTCAAACTGAATAAAGGAATAAATTTTTTTTTAAAGCAATCCAGGTTAAGTAACTTGCTCAAGGTTACACGGCCAGTTATTTCTGGGTGTGGTGCTGAGTATCTGAGCCCAGATTAGATCCAGGTCACCTGTACTCTTACTCGCTGAGCCACCTGGCTGCCCCTAAGCAACTGGGGTTAAGTAACTTGCTCAAGGTTACATGGCCAGGTGTTTCCGGGTGGGTGCTAAGTGTCTGAGCCCGGGATTCGATCTCCAGGTCTTCTCAACACTGGAGCCAGTGCTCTTACTCGCTGTGTTACCTGGCCGCCCCAATAAAGGAATAATTTTAAATGACATAATAAATACTTTAAAATGGCAATATCTCCTGTAGTTTTTACTGACTTTCAGTGGTCTTGTCCATAGGTAAACATTATACAATTACACAAAATGGAGGCCAGTGTTCAAAAAAAGATTATCTGTTGATTTGGGGGAAATACGTGGGATAAATCAGGAAAAGACGGAAGCTTGCTGAAGAGGGTAGGAGAAGGATAATATTCCTGGGATATCCCAGGCCTTTGGCATTTTAGGCCTTCCTTGATATGAATATATTCATACATTTGCCTAAGACAGTGAAATTGAGGGGACCGACACCTGTTTGAGAAAGGCTGCAAGTCTTAGCAGATGGCTTTGGGCTCTGTTCCCCTTCTGCCGGGAGGGTTTTTGTACAGCAGGGCAATAGAGATTTATCACTGTGTTGGACGTTCGGCCAAGGGACCAAACTGGAAATCAAACGTGAGTAAAATCCCTGTTTTCCTTCTTTGGATGCTTGTTCTTGTGAGTCTGTGTGAGAGCTGCAAAGTCTTCTCAGTCTGAAATTTTGAGCTTTACTATCTATCCAATGTCATGCAATGAAAAAGGAAGGGTTGGAAAAATCACTCACTCAATCAATCGACAGCTTGTCTTTAATTCAGAGCTAGAGCCATAAAATAAAAGGAATGTGTTGGGAAAGGGGTTCAGAGGAGCCCTCTGGGTGCAATGGTGAGAGCTCTGTGTGAAGCCAGAAGGTAGGGTGAGAAAGGGAAGCTAGGTTTTGGTACAGGCAGGGCACTGAGAAAAACCACTGTGTATACACTTT
>NW_027186338.1:1503658-1511280 GCF_028583685.1 Petaurus breviceps papuanus
TAAATGGGACTTAAGGCTTGCTGCCACTCTTAGGAAAGGTTTTTGTAAAGGGTCACTTAGAGGGAAGAACACTGTGATCCACTTTCGGCCAAGGGACCAAGGTGGAGATCAAACGTAAGTGCCTTTTTTTCTTCCCTAATTCTTCACAAAAACTTTATGCTATTTTTGCTGTTTTTATGTGTTCCTTTTGTTTGAGGTAGAATAGAATTGCTCAGTAAGATCAGTAAGAAGTATAAAAGAAAACAAATTGGAAGAGAAATAACTTATCTCTTTCTAAGTTAGCTAGCCCAGAGGGATCAACTGTATTTCTATGCATTTTGACTCTAGGCATAGCATTTTGCTTTGCTTTCTTTCCCCTCTAGCCCCAACTAAAAATTTCTTTATTGAAGGGGTAGCAATTGAGGGGAGAAGATCATCATTGTTGCTTGCCTTCTAAATAAATCCTGTGTTTGGTCCTTAAGGCATGAGGCTATGTATATCATATTTTGAAAAGAATTGTCACCTCTGCTTTCCAATGAGTGACTGAAAAACAATTTGTCTCCTCCACCACAAAGAATTGCCAAGATCTGGACATATAGATGGTAAAGTTTTCTTGGAATTATAGGCAGCCCAGAGAGAATTAGTGGTAGAAGGAGGTTTTTGTTGAGGTGGAAGTTAGTAAGTCATCACTGTGGTTAACTTTCGGTGGAGGGACCAAACTGGAGATCAAAAGTAAGTGAATTTTTCTCAATCTTTTTTTCTGAGATTTTGTGTTTAAATGGTCTTTATCCATCCTTTGGAGATGTATGCTCATGATTTGTCCTGATGAGAGCCAAAAGAGTTATAAATTTAACGCTCACAGAAAATTGGCTCCTCTTTACCTCAAAAGGTAGATTTCAAGGGTTAGGGGTAAAAAGGCTAGATAATCTTTAAATTAATCAGTGGAGTCCACTTGAACTCTTCAATGAAAAGAAGTTTTCTAGAAGAGGAGAGCTGTAGATAACTATGGTTGGTTACTATCAGCAAAAGGACCAAAGTGGAGAAAAACTGTAAGTGCATTTTTTATCAAACTAAATATGATCATTGACTTCGTTTATTGTGATATAGAAAATGTGTTTTTCCCTTTGTGTCTTTGCTTTCTTTCTCCCACTGAGTATTAATTTGCAGTTTAGATGCAAAAGCTCTATATTATATAATAGCTGTAAGTAGGGAGCTAGAAAAATGTATTCACCTAAACCCAAGTATAGTAAAATAGCTAAATATGGGGGTTGTGATGAAATTGTTAATAATAAACTGTTAGAGAAAACCCGGGATGAGATATCATAAAGTAAGAAAATTATTTTAAAAAATGGATATTGGGAGATCAGCTGGTCTTTTTTTTCCTTTTAAAAAACTATGTATTTCACTAGACTAAACTTGAAAAATTCCCAGGTTGGGAAGATCTGTCCAGAGAAAGCTAATATTTAAGAAATTTTTAAAAGAAGGAAAGAAAAATAATTAAGATTTGTTTTAAAATATGTATAGACTTTTATAAAAGGAGAAGGTGTTTAAAATATTATGTTTTCAATTTTTTTTAAACTGGCAGTATGTAGTCAGAAATAAAAGCACTTAACCGTGGCACAATTGACGGGGTCTAAGCGGTCTAAGGTGGTGGGTCTGTACCGCGGACATGGTACAGTAGTCGTTGCCTTCACATAGCGACTAGTGCCCGCTAATAAGACCCACAGCACAATCTGTTTCTGATGTGTGCTACTTAGGGAGGAAAAATAGAAAATTTTTACAAAAGTGGTTCAAAATGCATAAAGCTTATGGAAAAGAGAATTATTTTATTTGTGGATAAATTTGCTCAATATTAAATCTTCCCTTCCTGGAAATTGCAAGAAGGGAAATGAAAGAGAAGAGTTTAAAGATATCTTTTCTCTTAATAGAAATAATAAAAAACTTATAAAATTTGGTAAAAGAGTGAAATAAAGTGCCACGCTCTTGGAGTGACATCCATATAAGAATTAATGAGTTAGCTGTTTGATTAATTTTGACTGAATTCGTATTAACTGCCATAAATTATTTTTCCTTTGATCATAGAAAATAAATAATTTTGTATTTCATTCCTTCACTAAAAAAAATTAGTGAATGTGATAGAATTTAGAATAACGAAATCAGTAAGTTTGGTGAGATGATGACAGTGGTAATGGGCTTTCAGCTATAGAAACTTTTTATACACAAAAACTATGATAGTTTAAAAAGAAAACATTTCTAATTCTAATACCAGGAAATATAACGTATGGTTTTTCATCTGGAGACACATCTCCATATTTCACTGGAGTGTCTAGAATATATTGATGATTTTTCTTTGACAAATTTAAAAGGAGATGATTTTCTGAAATGTTTCATTGCCTGTTCTAGCCTATGATGCATCACAGAGTCTTTCTTATTTCTCCCAGGAGTCTTGGGTTTTTAAACATCTTTTAAAAAATTCATTTAAAAACTGAGAAAATGTTTTGAGGATGTTTACCCATATCAAATGTATCTCTTTTTAACCTGTTTAATGCCAAATAAGAAAGTTATGCCTCTAAGGCATTTCTGGAGTTTGATTTTTAAAAAAATATAAAACCTAGTGGATTATTAAAAGATTCTACAGGATTAGAACTGGAAGGGACTTTAGATTAGCTGGTATAAACCCACATTCATCCTCATTTTACAGATAAACAAACCGAGGGCCAGAGGGGTCCAGTGGTTTGCTTGAGATCACACAGTGACACAGCCAGGTCTAAAACCATGACCTCCAGACTCCCAATCTTCTCCACTATTTCCTCTGTTTCTGAGTCTGATCAAGGACATAGTGCTTCAAACTCTATTCGATAAAGTAAAAAAGAACCATACGCAATTTGTTTTAAAAATGAAAAGCACTTTGGGGTTGCTTTAAAAATGTCATTTTCCTCTCTGAATTTAGCTTTGCTTGTAACTGAAAATCCACAAGTTAGTGGAGAAAATACCAATGGTGGAAAGAGGACAGACTCTGAAGTCAAATAGTATTCAAACTGTGACTCTGTGTGTCTTGGGCAACTGCCTTGTGCCTCAGTTTCCCCATGGGGGATGGATTCCATAGCCCCTGAGGTCCCTTTCAGCCTCACATCCTATAGTTTTAAGTTGATTACAATTAAGCTTGCCTTACTGGTTTCTGGATATTGCAATGGTTTATATACAGATTGATGATTCTCTAGCCATCTGAGTACCAAAGGCTGGAAAGAACAATAATTTTGAACAATCAACACACTGAAAAGTGAGTTAGTATTGAGAAAAAATAATTCAAGCTATTTCTCAGTCTGAACGCAGCTTGTGAAACCCTGAAAACTTCTCTATGGGACTTTCCCAGAAACGGACACTTTATGTTTGTTTTCTGATCTTCTCCTGATTGCTTCTTTATGAACCATTTTAAATAAGGAAAAAAAAACCCTAAGGGCTGGGGGACTTGCCATAAGAGAGGCTGCCTGCTGGCCTGTGGGCTTCCCTGTCAACAGCTTGAATTAACCTGGGCAGGGGAGGGGAGTTCCATGCCACCATCTGACAGCTGCTGAGAGTCAGACTGCTTGGGCTAGTTTCTATTAGGACAGGTGGCCAGATAACCGTTGGCCCCAAGTCACAGCCTTGTGGCGAGCATGGCTGAAAATTCCCCCTGATTTGGGGAAGCAAGTTCAGGACCTCACTTCATGAAACTCCTATGGTGTGGTCCAAGAGGGAGATGGGCTTTTGAATTTAGAAAAGATACTCCCAAACTAAGGACACGATGGGGAGGAGGAGGGAATGTGACACCCTGGCTTATACTTGCAGTCCGTCCAGATGTCACATGAAGGAAATAGGATATCTGGTGTCAGGAGAGCTGGGTTCAAATCCTGCCTCAGCCTCTTACTACTTCTGTGACCTTGAGCAAGTATGTTTCTCCTTAGTGTTCTCATCTGTAAAATGAGAACATGGAGGACCTAAGTGGCCTTTGAGGTTCCTTTCCACTCTAAACCCACAGACTCTGGTTCAGTCCTGGGAGAAAACAGAGAAGAATGGAAATGAACAAGGACCCTGGGCCATCTTCCCTTGGAGGGGCCACTGGCCATCCTTCCTGTCTTGCCTTCTGTGCTACGTAAAGGGCAGCTGTGTCTCTCTGCTTGGTTCACAGGAAACCAGGGTTTGGTGCTGTAGGGGAAGTAAAAGAAGGGAGGGAAATGTCTTTGCTAAATCCAAACTTGGTGTGTGTGTGTGTGTGTGTGTGCATGCGTGTGTGTGGAGGGGCAGAGGAGCTTACAGAGTGAGCATTCTCTGGCCTTCAGAAACATAGGGATCATGAGAGAAACAGGAATGATGTCAGGTTCACGGCCATGATTAGCTGGCAGAGTCCTGATCGTTTTAGAAGATACACTTGATACTTCTTGCATATGTAGGCTGTAGATAACTCTTATGTTATTGATAACAGGCAAGTCCATTTCCTGTTATTAAACTTATCCCTTTTTTTCCCCTTCCTCTCTGCAGGGACTACGGCTAAACCATCTGCCTTCATCTTCCAACCATCTGAGGAACAATTACAAACAGGCTCAGCCTCAGTGGTATGCCTTGTGAACAACTTCTACCCCAAAACAGCCGCAGTCAAGTGGAAGGTTGATGACGTGGTCAAAAACTCAGGAGTCCTCACCAGCTTCACAGAACAGAACAGCAAGGACAATACATACAGCCTGAGTAGCACGCTGGTCCTCACTGCAAGTGATTACAAGGCCCATGAGACATACAGCTGTGAGGTCACTCATGAAAGCCTGTCCTCTGCCCTAGTGACGTCCTTCCAGAGGAGTCAGTGTTCTGCGTGAGGGGGACAACAGGGGCCCACGGAAGGGAACCTCCCCCACACCCCCATCCCCCTCTGCCTCTCTTTTTGCTCTCCTGTTTCAATGTCCCCTTCCTCGGCCTAGTGATAAAAGGCCTGTGGTCTCACCAAAGATCCACCCACCCATGGTCTCGTCCATTCTTGTCTCCATCTTTGCCTGCTTTAATCATGTCTATATTTGAAAGAAAAAAAAACAAATAAAGTCAATTAAATGGTCCTTATGTTCTGTGTCTTTCTCCCCTCGATTTAGCTTTTAAACATTTTTTCAAGTTTTTTCATTCACCTTACAACATAGAGACATCCCCCCTCCCACCCAACACACATACACTGGGACCTACCAGCATTTATTAAAACACATCACCAAGCAATTGGCTGGAGTTTATGGTGGGCTCTAACCTCCATAAACCTCATGAGTGGCCAATGTTGTCCGGGTGGCCTCGGAAGAAATTGGCTACCTGCTCCTTTGTCTAATTGTCCAGGCAATAATTTTTCCAGGAGCTGGTCAAAATCTCTCCATTGTGCTGATGAGTCTTCCAGTCACAAGAGCAGCAAGGGTGTGGGAGGACCTGGGGATACTGCATAACATTTTCAGAGGGAATTCCTGAAGCCTCACTTCAAAAGGATCAAGTGTAATGGAAGGGCCTTTCAATGGAAACCAGGGCCATACTTAGCCTCAGTATAGTATAATGGACAGGGCCTTGACTTGGAGCCAAGACCTGCGTTCAGGTCCTACTTCAGATGCATGACCTGAAGCAGGTCACTTAAACTCTGATCCTCAGTTTCCTCACCTGTAAAATGAGTGTCCCTTCAGTTCTAGAGCAATGAGAGTATGATGTGCAGCCTGGAGCTTCTTCTGAGATGTAATTTCATTTGAACCTCTAACAATGTCACCCACAGTCCGACCCCAAAAGTGCCTGTATCTAATAGAGCTGTTGGCAGGACTCCTTATTGGAGGAAGGAGAATTTTAGCAGCAACCTGGATTCGACCCAGGTTAACACAAGTAAAGAGCTAAGGAAAATGTTATTAAACTCCTTAAATTGTAATGAAGACCAAAGAGAATTATTAGGGAAATGCTTTTAAAGCATAATTTTGTAAATTCCTCATGTCTGTTTTTCCCACCACCTTTAGTTTCAGTTAGTCAATAAACATTGATTAAGCACCTACTGTATTCCAGGCACTGTGCTAAAACCTGGGGACACTAAGAAGGATAAAAAAGAGTCCTTGCCCTCAAAGAGCTTACAATATAATGGGGGAGACAACATGAAAGCAGTTATGTACAAAGAAGTTATATATGGGATAAATTGGAAATAATCAAGAGAGGGAAGGTACTAGCATTTAAGGGGGACTAAGAATGGCTTCTCATAGAAGATGCCATTGTAGCTGGAATTTGAAGGAAGGTCGGGAAGTCAGAAGGCAGAGATGAGGAGGGAGAGTATTCCAGGTATAGGAGACAGTCAGGGAAAATATCTAGAATCTGGTGATTGAGTGTCTTGTTCAAGGACTAGCCAAGAGACCGGGGTCACCAAAGCAAAGAGTACTCAGGGTAAGGGATAAGAAAAGAAAAAAAGGGGGGTCTAGGTTCAAAGGGCTTTGAATGCCAAGCAGGGGATTTTGAATTTGATCCCAGAGGTGAGAGGGAACCCCTGGAGTTAATTGAATAGGGAGAGATCTGTGACATGACCAGATCTGCTCTTTAGGAAGATTAATCTGATACTCAAGTGGTGGATGGATTGGAGTGGGCAGAGACTTAGGGCAGGGAGACCAATCAGCAAGTTATTGCCATAGGTCAGGTGTGAGGTGGTGAGGACCGGCACCAGAGTGATGGCAGTGTCCAGTGAGGGAAGAGGGAAAATACAAGAGAGGTTACAAAAGTCAAATGGAAAATATTTGACAACAAATTGGATACAGGGGATAACAGAGCGGGGAGTCAAGGATGACACTGAGGTTTACAGAGGGAATGGGGAAGGCCACACGTGGCCCTCTAGATCCTCAAGTACTGCAGGTTCTCCACTCCTGGTTTAGAGCCTAGGTGCCTGGGAAGATGGTGGTGCCCTTTGGAATTAGCATAGTCAGGCAGTTTAGAGGAGGGGGAGGTTTTAGGGAAAAGACAACTGGTTTTCAAGGAATAAAATCCCTCCAAATGGCCTTTCTTAAGGATTTGGGATCCGAGAGGGGTCTTTGTGGTCTCCTCATCCAATTCCTAATTTTACAAATGAGGGTAGTAAATGACCCAAGATCAAGAAAGTAGTAAATAGCAGACTCAGGATTTAGGCCCCTTTCTTCTTTTCTTTTCTTTTTTTACATTGTGAACTTAATCAATAGCAAATTTTTTAAAAATTCATTTACAGAGTAGAACAGAAGAAAGTACATGGAATTGAGGATTTCTTTTATAAACAGTTTTTCTTATTAAAACACAGAATAAATTCAAAATGTGGCTCTCAAAGCTGTCCTGCTTGTTTGTGATTCTTTCTGGCCTTCTGTTTCATTAAAAAAAAAACTTTTATGACCTTTTTTTCTTTCTTTTCTTTTTCTTCTTTTTTTTGGCCACCCTATCCATACCCTCCCCTGCCTTCATCCAAACAGAAAGAGAAGGGAGAGAGAGAGAGAGAGAGAGAGAGAGGGAGAGGGAGAGACAGAGACAGAGAGGGAAAGGGAGAGAGAGAGAGAAGAAAGGAAGGAAGGAAGGAAAAAAGAAAGAAAGAAAGAGAGAGAGAAAGAGAGAGAGAGAGAGAGAAAGAAAGAAAGAAAGAAAGAAAGAAAGAAAGAAAGAAAGAAAGA
>NW_027186338.1:1511290-1555363 GCF_028583685.1 Petaurus breviceps papuanus
AAGAAAGAAAGAAAGAAAGAAAGAAAGAAAGAAAGAAAGAAAGAAAGCAGGCAGGCTCTTGTAACAGTATGCCTAGTCAAGCAAAGTCAATTGCCACACTGGCCTTGTCTGAAAACTTGTTTGATGCTTCATCTTGGGCATCCCCTCTCTGTCAGGAGGGGAAAACACCCTTTCCTTTGACTGTAAATCCAGTGCTCTCTCTCTTCCATAGGTCAGCTCCCCTTGGATCGGGTATGTTACTGGTTTAAAGGATGCCAGCATTTCTGAAGATGGCAGACCAAAGGAAACACCTGAGCTCAAGAATCCCAGGCTTGGTGTGAAATGCTGACCTGTAGCTCCATGACTGGGCGGCTCCCTTGATGGGATAAGGATCACGTTCCTCATGTCATTAAGGAGCAGGTCCCCTTAAGCACCATTGCTCCCCAGTTGTGCTGGCTGTAAAGGCTTTAAAAATGTTCAGGAACAATTATCCCAGAGGGAGAAGCAGGTCCAATGTACAAAGAGAGCACTCTCTTTTCAACTTTCCCAGAGTTGGTTGTTTTTATGGAAGTTATTGGTCACACTAACAAAAGTAGTTAATGTGAGTTTAGGGGTACAAAGTTCAAGTTACATCTCTTAATTGTGATTTCCATCATAGGATCATAAATTTCGAACTGGAAGGGACCCTAGACATTGACTAGTCTAACCCCTTCATTTTACAGATGAAGAAATAGAGGCCCAAAAGGGGTTAAATGACTTGCCCAAAGTCACACAGGTACTTTGGGAGCAGGATTTGAACACAGATCCCTGACTCCCCAAAGTCAGTTCTCTTTTCACGTTCCTTTCCAGGATACCGACTCTGCTCTCTGACCTCCCTGACTCCCCACTTCATGGAATTACTCAGTGGTTTTGGCTGCCTTAAGCACACCAATACTGGCTTAATTGTGAGGGACATGGAAGGTGGTGGGGCAGAACCGGGGCTTCTGTGCACTGCTAACAAGTTTGTATAGCTAGCACCAGATGCCCTGCTTGACTCAGTGAAAGCGGCATCCCAGAAGAGGCTGTGTGGCATAATGGAGAGAGAGCCAGTCTCAGAGAGACTGAGAAATACCTAAGCTCATGTCCTGCCTCTGAGAAATATGACTGTGGCCCTGAGCAAGCTACTTAATTTCTCAATGCCACAGGCAGCTCCTCTCTACCAGATGTGAAAAATCCCTGCCTTCAAGGAGAGAGAATATATGCCTGGAACATAGTGGATGCTAAATAAAACCTTGTTTTCCCTTCCCTTCCCTTCCCTTCCCTTCCCTTCCCTTCCCTTCCCTTCCCTCTCTCAAAGAAAGAAATAATCCTTGCTCACACAGAGATTAAATGAGAAGTTTGGGATAGACAGTCAAAGACATCATTCTTTGTGCTCCTCAATCCACAGCCTCACATGTGGTAGATGGACAGAGCACTGGGCTTGGAATCAGGACACTCCTCTTCCTGAATCCAAATCCAGCCTCAGACACTTCCCAGCTGTGTGACCCTGGGCAAGTCACTTCACCTTGTTTGACTCAGTTTCCTCACCTGTAAAATGAGCCAGAGAAGGACATGGCAAACCAGTCCAGTATCGCTGCCAAGAAAATCCCAAATTTGGTCAAGAAGAGTCAGACATGACTGAAAATGACTGAACAACAGCAAACAACAACAAACAGGACTGTATAGAATTAGCTACCGTGAGCAAATGTAATCATTACCTTTTAAAATATACATGAGTGCGTGTGTATGCATGAATGCTCTAACGGCGTGAGTTCTTTGCAATTTCCTGAGGATGCACTTATATAAAATATGTTTGCATACACGAGCACATGGTATGTGTTTGTATCAATGTATTTATAACATGATGATAATAGAAAATATTGACAATATAATGGTGATGATAGATGGCACTTCTCTAGCACCCTGAAGTCCGCAATGGGCTTTATATTACACACATTGCCTCATTTCATTATGTCTGCGCAACCATTCAGTAAGCATTTATTAGGAGGAAGGAAGGGAAGGGAATAAGCATTTAAACAGCACCTACTATGTGCCAGGCACCGTGCTAAGCGGTTTACAATTATCTCATTTGATCCTCATAACAACCCCTGGAAGCAGGTTCTGTTATTTTGTCCATTTTAATGGATTCCATTACAATTGAGGAAACTGAGTCAAACCAAGTTTCACTGAGCTAGTGGGTGTCTGAGGATGGATTTGAACTCAGATCTTCCTGAGTGGAGCCATCCACTTCACCACCTAAGCACCTCTTTTAAGCACCTACTATGTGCTGGGCATCCC
This sequence comes from Petaurus breviceps papuanus, assembly GCF_028583685.1. Taxonomy (NCBI): domain Eukaryota; kingdom Metazoa; phylum Chordata; class Mammalia; order Diprotodontia; family Petauridae; genus Petaurus; species Petaurus breviceps. Next base: position 1,513,586 of record NW_027186338.1, read on the forward strand.
TCTAAGGGCAGGGGATAAAATACATCCCCATACATAAACACCTCCCTTTACATGAGTCAGCATGCAATCCATGATTGGCAGTGTGGTGCCATGGAAAGAACTCAGACTCTAGAATCCAAAGACATGGGTTCAAATCTCTATACTGCCACTTACTACCCATGTGACCACGCACAACTCACTTCACACTCTGGGTCCCATTGTCCTCGCCTCTCCCATGGGACGGCTGCATTAGACTAGGACCTCTTAACCTTGTTTTGTGTCCTGAGACCCTTTGGTAGTCTGGTGAAACCTAGGGACACCTCAGAATTATGTTGTTGAATGCATGAAGCACAAAACATAAGATCACCAAGAAAACTAAAGGTCAGTGGGGGAAAAAAGATGGAATTCCCCTCCCTCCACCGACTAAGTGAGGTCTGTTTCAGATTGAAGTCTAGGATCCCATATAAATGGGGGAGAGAATGATTAAATATTTGTCAGTATTGAAATTTGTGTATCTACTATGCACCAGGCTGAGACGTGGGTGCGGCAGAGAATCATAAGAGAAAGCCACTGCCAACAAATAGCACTCCCTCTGATGATAACTAGTGTTTCTGTAAGCTTTAAAAATCACTTTGTTCACAGCAATGTCTTGAGATAGGTGACATGCTTCATTATTATCCTCATTTAATAGATGAGGAGACTAAGGCTCAGAGGTTAAGTGGCTTGGTCAAAGTCACATAGTTGAGGGTCGAAGCCAGGATTTGGAACCATGCCTCTCCTGTTTCCAGGTCCAAACATCTTTCCTCTCTACCTGACCACATAGCCTCTTTATCCTGGATGAAGATATCAGACATGCACAAGTGGGATCATGGGACCAAAGATGAAAGGGGACTAGTCTTTAATACTTTGTTTCCAGTTCTTTGCTACCACAAAATGTGCTGCTTTAAGAATTTGGGGGAACATGGACCCTTTCTTTTTTTCATTAACTCTCTTGGGGTATATGCCTAGCCATGAAATCTCTGAGTCAAAGGGGATGTATCTTGGGATACACTAAAGCATATGAGAAGTCTATCAAGAGGATAGGAAAATTAATTGGTTAATATCTTTTTTTATTTCTTATGTCTATATATGTGGCAAACTTTAGAATTTATTTTCTTCATTCTCAGCATAATTTCAAGGTTTGTTTTTGTTTTTCAGAACAGCTGGACTTATTCATAGCTCCACCAACAATGCACTAGTGTGTGTCTTCCTCCAAATCCCTCCAACATTGACCATTCCCATCTTTTGTCATCTTTGCCAATACACAGGGAATGAGAGGACTCTGCAAGAGTTGTTTTGATTTGCATTCCTCTTTTTATTAGTGATCTGGAGAATTCTTTCTAATGGTTATGGGTGGTCTTTTGAGAAAAATCTGTTTCTATCCTTTAATCATTTATCTACTGCCATCCACCCCCACCCCCCAATCTTAAAAGGGTACTTCATAGATATGTTCATAGACTGTAAGTCTGTAAACTCATATCTGCTCTCTACCGCCATTCCCACTACCATCAGCACCCTAAAACTAGTCTTCACTGACACTTGCCTAGACTCTTTCAACAGTTTCCCAACTGGTCTTCCTCCTTCTACTCTCCTCTACCTCCAATCCATAGTACTTACTAATGCCAGAATAATTTTCTATATTAACAGAACTTGTCAGGTTATTTCCTGACTTCGTTGTTATTCAGTCATGTCTGATTCTTTGTGATCCCATTTGTTGGCAGAGATACTGGAATGCTTTGCCATTTCTTTCTCTATCTCATTTTATAGATGAGGAACTGAGGCAAACAGGGTTAAGTGACTTGGCCAGGATCACACAATTGGTAAGTGTATGAGACCAGAAGATGAGTCTTCCTGACTCCAGGACTGGTGCTCCAACCCCTGCAACCACCTAGCTGTCCCAATGGAGTGTTCATAAAGGAGGGTTCATGGGGTGTTCAAGGAGGACTAGGACCTCTTGTTTGAGAGCTTGCTGAGTCCTTTTCCAGGACTCCTCATTCACCTTTGGTGCCCACCTAGCACTCAACTCTCTCACCTGTGTCGCCAAGAAGTTGTAGCATGCCCAGTGGCCATGCCCGGGTAAAACCACCTCGGTTGATAGTAACCAACCAGCCTCAAAACTGTTGATGAGTTACCCCAAGCATGTAAAGACTTCCCCTGTTGGAATGCGTGGGATGAGAACCATTTGTTCCAATGGCCACGAAGGCGGTGGAAGCAGGTTCTACAGGGCTTTTAGAGCTTGTCAGACATCAGACACCAAGGGCATCCACTGCATCCTGGGCCAACACCAGCCATCCTGACTTTTCTCCTGTCACTGGACTTTGATGACTCTGGAAGAGAGAGTGAGGCTGACCACTTTGTACAACTCTGCCTCACTTCAACCCGATTCACACAGAAGTCACCCAGGGTAATGTCATTGGGCCTCTTCAGAAACGAAGGACAAATCACCACCACAAAGACAGGCTCCTTCTCCACTCAAAAATCTTCCCTGGCTCTTTATTGACCCCTGACTAAAGTTCAGATTCCATTGTCTGGCATGGCTCACCTCCACGTCCGGCTGTGTAGGGGGGACCCACATGGCCATAAGCTAAGTGTTAGAGAAAGAGCACTGCATTTGGAGTCAGAGAACCTGGGGGCAAATTCCAGCTCTGCTGCCTCTCTGTCCTTGAGCAAATGACTAGATGTCTTTGATCCTCAGTATCCTTATCTGAAAAATGAGGGTGTTGGATTAGATGGTCTCTGAGGTCTCACACAGCTCTTAAACTCATGTTTCTGAGTCCCACACACCTTATTCTCAACTCCATGTATGCCTTTGCACTTATCTTCCTATTTTTGGAATGTCCTCCCTTTCTCTCTTAGCTTGTTGGATTCCAGTCTATCCTTTAAAGTCGAACTGCTCTGGGAAGCCTTCTCTGATCCCCTTCATTGGTAACAGCCTTCCCCCTTGGACTTCCCATAACACTTGGTTCTGCTCCCTCTAATGCACTTAGTAAGTAATAGAGTTTCTCATGTTTATTTGGGTTTGGGTCTTACCCCCTTACTGGAATGAGGATATATAATCAAATAAATGCTATTTGAATACAACAGAACAGATGCCTCAGCTTCTCCCTAAACCCAAAGACCAAAAGGAAAATGGTCCTCGACCTACCTCATATAGTTCTAGGTAAGTTGTGTGCATCCCCACAGTGTATGAGAAGCTTGTTAAAGGGAGATGGGAATTAACGAATTAATCTCCTTATTTCATTTCTTACGTGCATATATGCATGGTAAATGCTAGAATTTATCTTTTCATATCAAATAAAGTATATTTGGTAAAGCATAGTTTTACTGAAAGATAAAGTACAAGAACCAAAAAAGTTGGGAACCCTTGTTTAGATGACTATATAATCATGGGCTATTAGAACTGGAAGGATCTTTTAAGATCACCTAATCTAACTCTTTAATTTTACAGATGAGGAAACTGAGGACCAGAGGAAGTGAAATGGCAAGTCCAAATTCACACAACCACATACTGGCAGTCAGTATTAGCTTAGATCTGTTCTGTGACTTTGTTTCTCACGATACCCTTGAACATATGTAATAACAAATGGGGTTTTATTATATTAATTAAAATAAAGCATCATGAAAAAGAAATTCAAGAACCACTGCAGAAATGGAGGGTCTAATTACATAGGGACTAGCCAAGCCTAGGTGAGAAGGGTCCACTTGGTATGGAAAAAGAACTCACTGACCTATCCCTGGGCCTCAGGGTCTCTTAGCCCCATGTTTCTAACTCTGCTAAACTGGCTGTTGTCAAGTTTCATGGTACCTGGCCCAAAGGGACTAAAAAAAGCAACTCCATCTCGTAAGGGAGAACCCCAGGACTAAGATAGAGGTTTCCACAGCAACGGTCACACTGTTTCAGTCAATGAGACCACACTTTGAGGAACCGAAAATGCTACCCACCTGCTGGTTTCTCTCCCACCCATCTCCTGGAGGCCACGTTGCAACCTCCCTAGCCTCGCCTCTTGGCAGCTCCTGTTTCTGACCCAAGGCCTAGGACTGGGCTTGGTCCCTTCCCCTGGGAGTGCTCCCAGCACCTGGACCCTGGCCTGTTGGCTTCCTGTGGAAGGATTGGTACTGCTAATATTCTTTGATGCTTTTTTCCTCTCCAGAGCATACGGCTTAGCGAGAACTAATTCAGCCCTGTGTCACTTCATGTGATATTGTGGAAAGAGCAGGGGATTTGGAGGGAGAAAACCTGGATTCAGATCACAGCTCTTCTACCTACTACCTGGGCGACCTTGGACAATTCATGAAGCCTCTCTAGGTCACGGCATCATCGGGTATACAATGAGGGGGTTGAGAGAGATGGTCTCTAAGATTCCTTCAGGGTCCAAGACCCTATGATCCTACAAGCTCAGGCCCAGGCCTTTTTAAGCTGTAATAGGAATCATGTAGGTTACACATAAAGGAAAATCACCTGGACTGGGCAGAGCATGAAAAGTGCCTACAAGAAAACCCAGGGCCTCCTCTAGCTCTCTGAGAGCAGAAGGGAGAACCACTTATTTGGGGCTGACTTGGGGATCCTCCCTCATGGAGACAGGGGGATAAATTCAGTGTCTCCCAAGCTTTTCTAGTCTATGACCTGGTTCTGTACATCCCAGGATGTTTCTTCCATTACAAAGAAAACAATGGGGACTTGGAGCACACTGCCCATGGGGCCATTCTCTGCCCTCCCAATTCATAATGATAGCTAACATATCTATAACAATGTAAGCTTTATAAACATCACCTCCATTTGACCCTTGTGGTACCTCTAATGAGGTAAGGAGTATAAATATTATTGTCCCCATTTTACAGACGGGAATCTGAGACTTAGAGAGATGAAGTACCCTGGCCCAAGTCAGAGCTTAGGTTCTCTAGGACTGAATCCACGGTCCACAAGACTATACTGGCTCCTTTAGCTATCCACGTGGGGGGAGGTGAAGGCATCGGTCTACCCACACTGCTTCATTCTTTCCACCATTTAATTCAGTTCAACCAGCTTTTAGAAAGCCAGGAGCTAAGCTCGGCACTGTATCTGTATACCCTCTCCACCCACCATCTCTATTGACCCACTCCTCACTGTGCTTTCGTGAGCAAAATGGAGCCATCCAGGCTGAGGAAAAGGAGGATTTTTGTTGAGAAGGCACAAAAAGGGGCCTACCAAATCACCTCTCAGCCCCTGGACTGTGGGAGTATTACATAGGCAGTTAGGATTAGCATTCATCAGATTCCTGGATCCCGTGACTTGGGCCAGGTAGCTGCCCAGATCCTTTCTGATCTGACTCTGAACTTCGTGATTCTGTGAATCTCTGATAGAGATTGCTACTTCATGCAACAAATACTCATTCAAGACTCTTCAGTGGCTTCTGGCAGTCAATCAACCCACAAGTCCCAATAAGGCATCAGGAGAGGGAATTCTACTTGTTCCTCCTGAAATTGTATGTTTTCTTCTGGCGAGCGCTGTCTGTTTGAATATATTGGGGGGGGATCCCTTCTTCCTATTGAGGCCACTCACCCACAGAAATTGTCCTGAGGCCCTCTACAAAAAGCTGCTTCACTGGGGGGCATTTTCTTTTTTTCTTAGGCAGGAAAATGGAAAACATTCAGCATGCCTGACTTTAAATTAAGAACAGATATTGTAAAACTGGGTTTGGTGATTTAAAAAAATCCTCTTCAGTTCTGCAGTGTGACCAAGGAAGGTGGAGGGGAGAAAGAGAGGAGGGCTGGGGAAGGAGAATGGGGGGGGGGGAAACCAGGGAAGAGGAGAGGAAGAAAGAAATGAAGAAAAGAGAAAGGGAGCTATGCATCACACACAGGAAGAGAGGAAGATGAGAAAGGAAGAGAAAGACACCAGAGGCAAGCAAGAGAGAGGAAGGCTTTGAAGTGGGAACTGAGGCTAGTTTGCCTTCCTGGAATCTCAGAAGCTGACTAGTTGAGCCCATTCCTCTAGGACATATTGTGCTTGAAGACCTTGGGAGAGGGAGGACTCCCTCCCGCCCCCCCACCCCCTGGAGCCCATTCCATCTTTAGCTGGCTCCAATTATCCACATGCTTTTCCCTGAATCAATCCTCAGTTGGCTTCTTGGCCACTTCCCCCATCGCTCCTGGCTCTGCTCTCCAGGGCCAAACAGAATAAATATGATCCTTCCAAATGCTTGAAGGTAGCATCGTGTCCCACCTAAGTCTCCCTTTCTCCAGGCTAAACATCCCCAGTTCCTTCAAGCAATCCTCATATGACAAGAACTTGAGGCCCTTTCCCACCCTAGGTCTGCCCTTCTCCGGACAATCTCCAGCTTGTCAATGTCCTTGCTAAAATGTGGTGGTCAGAACTCAACCCAACCCTCCCCAAACAATATTCCCCTTCTCACTGTAAACTCCTTTAGGGCAAATAAAGAACCTCTTCTGCCCTCCACCAAGGCCCAAGGTCCTCAAGCATGGTGCTGTCACTATGTGTATGGTAACATCAGTCCAGGAAATTTCACTACTCTTGCCTGCTTCTCAGCTTAGTCATTCAAAAGACAATATAATTAAACCTTATTCATTTGGGGGGAAGAAAAGAGAGAAAGGAATGCCTGAAGTAGTGAAAAGCCTAGAATATTTTAAAATGCCATTCTTCTCAGTACTAGGCATATTCTGAATCACATAATACATAACATTGTACATGACATTAGTACATAAAATTACACAAGTGCATTTGCAAAATAGCAAATATTACAAAATAGGTATACAGTATGTAATTCAGGTGATAGGTCACTTGTTTTATGCCACTTATCTCTAACTTTTACTTTGTTTGCTATGTAACCCTGGAAAAGCTATTATACCTGTCTTAGTTTTTCTTAGTTTTCTAGTCTGTGACATGCAGTGGTTGGATTTTACACTCTCTAATTGATATTGACTGTCACTGAGTCAACGTTGTATGATTATGATCAAGATCAATAATTACCACAAATCCCCAAATAAAAGGCTCTCAGATTACCATAGAATTTTAGAATTGTAAGAATGGATAGATGGATAGATGGATGGATGGATGGATGGATGGATGGATGGATGGATGGATGGATGGATGGATGGATGGATAGATGGATGGATGGATGAAAAAGCATTTATTAAACACTGTACCAATCACTGTGCTAACCTCTGGGAATATAAATACAAAAGCAAAGTCAGTCCCTGACCTCAAGGAGCTTGCATTCTAATGGGCAACCTTCAGAAGGTAGGGATGAGGGTGAATGAGGCTAAATGAACTGTTCTGGGAAGGGCCAACCTTACTCTACAGGAGCCCCCTCACTTTATACAATAAATCTGAAGCTGGAAAGTTGAATATAAATCAAATCTTTATCCATCTTAAAGGTACTGAGGGCACCTGCTGTGAAAGCAAATATTAAGGTGAAATCTTAGGCTAAGCTAAGTGAAGGGTCACTGAATCATGGCATCTCAGAGTTGGGACGTTAGAGGTCATTCAGGCTGACCCATGCCTGAAAAAGAGTCCTTTCTATAAGTGGCCATCCCACTTCCACTAGAAGACCTCTCATGGTGAGGAGCTCACTGCTCTCTTAGAAAACTCATTCCCTTCTTTGTTAGCGCCAATCAGGAAATTTTCCTTATAGTGAACTGAAACATTTCATAAAGTGAACAACCATCTTCCCCTGTGTCATCAGGGTCAGCTGAATGTCTTTTATACCAGGTTTTCCCAAAACAGAGGTGCCTCTGCCTAGCCTTTGCTTGCTCACTGATGACTTGCTGTTTACAGGCAGGCACCTGGCCGATGAAGAAGCAAGATTCCAAACCAATGAAGAATCAAAAGGCTCCTGGACTCTCATCACCTTGGCACCAGAAGGGATCTTGGTGATCATTCAATCCAATGGCTTCATTCTACAGAGGAGGAAACTGAGGCCCAGAAAAGGGAAGTGTCTGGACACAGATAACAAGGGACAAAATAGGGATTTGAACCCAGGTCCTCTGATTTCATATGGTCATAAATGTAGAGCCAGAAGGAAGCCTCAGAGATCATCTGGGACACCTCCGTTGGAGTCTAGCAGATGAGGGTCAGTGAATGGGGAAAAGGGAATGTATATGACAGATGCTATGAAGTCAGAAATGGCAAGATTTGGTAATAGGCTGAAAATACAGAGCAAGTTAGAGGGATTATTGGATTTGTCTCTTCTGCTCTATGTGAATGAGTTCACCATATGCTTTGGAACATGTCTATCTTATTGTTGTACTGACTAATGTTTCTCTATTTCATGTCTAACTGTTGTCTTTCCCCAAAGACTGGAAGTTCCTTGAGGGCAAAGACCATGTCTTACTCTTTTCTATCACCCACAGGTTCGAGGCTATCGGGTACCATACTAGGTGCTGGCTTGTCCAACTTTGTGACCAGGTCTGGTCTGGTCACCAGGTGAACACCACTGATCAGCAAAGTCAACTCTCATCTTTTCCCTACCCACAAGAAACTTGGCCTGGGGAAAATGGGAAAGGCCTCCTGAAGCAGGTGGAATTTTCACTTTTAGGGCTTGGATATCCAGAGGGGTTTACCAGTCTGGTAGAGGACTAGGTGCCTAAGAGGTCCATTGATTCACTTGGCAGCAGGTTGAACCAGAGGATTTTTCAGGTCCTTCCCAATTCTGGGGTTCTCTTACTGTAGTGGAAATGTAGACCACTACCCAAAGTATGGCTGACCACTTATTGGGCATGTGGATTCTTGTTCAGATACTAGTTATACTAGATGGCCCCTGAAGTCCCTTCCAACGCAGAGATCCTATGATTCTGCTTTGAAAGCCAAAGTAAATTTTTACTCCAGGATCTCTCTGTAAGTTTAGGACTGTTGAGGACAGTTGAACTAGACCAAAAGATGTCAAGTCCTTGAGTATGGACACGCCATCATAAAGGACTAATTTCATCATTGCATCAAACCCAACGGGAAATCATGATGCAGGGGATTTCCACAGCGCAACATCTGATGGAACAAAGTTTTCTATTTTAAGAACCAGGCCCTACCACCTGTTCCAGATGGGCTTGGGGAAAAGAGAAATGAGAAAGCGTTTTCTTGCTAAGAGCTGGAACCAGAGGCCTGCTCATAAATTGCTCCATCGAAAGAAAAAGAATTTTTTTTAAGAATGGAGAACAAATGCAAAGATTTGTTAGCTTCAGTTATTTCATTACTAGAACCCCTTCCACCCCAAGGAAGCTTACTCATGCAGTGATAGCAGTTTAGTCCCTATGGCACTGGAATGGATAGTCCTTCCCTCCCACTATGCTCTGACCAGTTTTTTGGAAAGACAATAAGGATAAGGAAGAGGAATCCTGTGTATTAAAGGTAAAGGAATGATACAAAAGGTTCCCATTCAGAATGTCTTGAAAATAAGAACCATTAGAAGGCTATTCTTTTAGAAGAGATGGTTAAAGAAACCAATGGAATCTCATTCCTTAGAAAGAACTTTTAGAACAAATCTCCTGCAAGAGAACACAGCAGAACTGAATAGAATTCAAACATTTCCCAGCTGTCCAAACTCACCAGCATACTACCCTGTCTGGAAACAAGGGGCTGGCCTGAATGGCCCTTTGGGCCCTTTGCTTCTCATGATCCATATGAGAATCTAGTTTTCTCTTCCTAGAGACAGAAATGAAAAGTCACACAGCTCAGCATTTCTCTGATAGAACATAAACCCCTTGAGGGCAGGAACAGATTTATCTTTACCTTTGTATCCCCAGTGCCTGCACCTGAGAGGCAATTAAGAAATGCTTATTGATTGACTGATTGATCCAAAAGATCAGGGGGCATGCATTGAGGGCTGACTTGTGCTTCATCTCCTTATTCAGGCTTGGACCTCTTGGGCTGTTCTTTGCTCAATTGTAGATCTGGAGTTAGAAGGGACTTCAGAGGTTATCTACTCCAGATATGTCAAACATGGGGCCCATAATGCTGCCTGAACCAGATTAAAATGGAATTGATAGGTGGATAACATACCAATGGAAAGATTGATAAAATAGATAAGGTTAATTGTTGGTTTACTGAGTCAATACGGGGCCTGCAGGGACCCTTTATATACAGTTTAGTGGCCTCTATATCTATTCATGTTTGATACCACTGGTCTAGTCCATTCTCCTTCATTGGGAAATTGGTTGGACCAAAGGACCTCTCAGAACCTTCTCAACTCTGGAATTCTATTACTGTAGGAAGTGTAGACTACCACTCAAATGTGGGTTGATCACTTGAGTATGTGGATTCTTATTCAGATACCAACTGAACTAGATGGCCCCTGAGGTCCAACCCCTTCACTTCACTATTGAGGAAAATGAGCCTCAAAGAAGTTCAATGATTTTCCTTAGGTCTCATAAGAAGTAAGTGGCAGAGCCAGGATTTGAACCCAGGTCTCCATAGCTACTGTACAATGCTGCCTCAGTGAGTCACATACATCATACTCCCCTTCCTCACCCCATGGAGTGTAAGCTCCCTCAGGGCAGGAATTGTTTCTCTTTTTACTTAATAAATGAGTCTTGACTGCATGCTGTCACTAAATATTAATAAATGCATGTTGACTGATTGACTTGATTCATTCTAAGTATGAAGCTATAGTTCCAGTTCAGTCTATGTCACTTTGGATGAGTCACTGAATATCTCTGGGTCAGATCACTCCTATGTAACTCAACAGACATTTATTCAGCTAGGTGGAGTCTAGGTGTTCTCATCTGTAAAGTCAGGATAATAATAGTACCTATCTCACAAGGTTATTGTGAGGATCAAATAAAGAATTTGTAAAGCAATTTTCAAACCTTAAAATATTGCTAGAAAGGCTAGTTATTGTTAATTAATATTATTAACATTAATATTAATTACTAATTAATATTATTTGATTATATTATTAATGTTAATGTTATTAATATGGGCAGTTAGGAGGCACAGTAGATAGAATCCCAGGCCTGGAGTCAGGAAGACTGAGTTCAAATCTAGCTTCAGACACTTAATAGCTGTGTTTGCCTCAGTTTCCTCATCTGTAAAACAAGCTGGAGAGGGAAACGGCAAGCCACTCCAGTATCTTGGACAAGAAAACCCCAAATGGGGTCATGAAGAGTCAGACACGACTGAAACAACTCAACAACAGAAAATTATTATTAACAATACTGTCATGTGATATATTGTTATGTTGTGTAACATAACATTATATGATCACATGATAATAGAATCATATCATGTGATTACATTATTTATAAGCTCTTTTTTAATAAGTGGGTCCAACAGAGAAAGGCAATAATGGCCTGGCTTTGCCATCAGGGCAGAGGAAAGAATTAAAACCCACATGGCTAGCCTCACTCTTTGGAAGCCTCATCACTTTAAAAAGTTAAAAATAAATAGAAGCATCATGGCAGATTCTGGAGGAACAAAGATGGAAAAAACCATGATCCCTGCCCTTCCCTAAGCTACAAATGATCATGTAGTCAGTGCCTGGGAGATGGTCATTCAGAGCTAGAGGAGACTTCAGAACCCAACCCTCTCATTTTATAGATAAAGAATGAGGTGATTGGCCAAAGTCACCAAGAGAGCCTCAAAGGTGAGATTCGAACCTAGGTCCTCTGAATCCAGAGCCCACACTTGCTCTGCTCTGGACAAAGGGGTATAAGAGGTTTGCAATGGGACAGTTCATTCCTGAGGGGGTCAAGGGAGGCTTCATGAAGGTGGTAGCACTTGAGTGAGGCCTTGAAGGATGAATATAAACCATAGATACATATTTCAAACACTGAGATTAATACCAAATTAATAAGACTGTACTCTGAATTTTGCCTTTGTTCCTAGGATCTTAGAAGCTTCCTCCTACAAATACCCTCCCAGAAGAGGAGCAAACGTCCTCCTGGCAAGAGGTTAAGTTATCAGATCATAGCTCAACTGAAGGATCTCCATTCTTTCTGATTACTCCCCTACGATATATAAATAAATCCTGCCTCTACTCTCTCATGACAAACAGAACTCTAAGTCAAATCATGCTTAAAGAGACCTTTTAACAGCTTCCCCAGTGAGACAGCACACCATTTTAACTCAAGTCAACAGAAATAATATGTGACATAGGAGTATGGAGGTGTGTACCGGTTTGGCTGTACAGGAAGGAAGCCTCAGCAAGAAGACTAGAGCCTTGGGCTTGAGTCTCAGCTCTGCTGCTAATGAACAAATTACTTCTCTCCAGGCCTCAGTTTCCCCACTTTCAAAATGAGGGAGCCTTAGACTAAATATTCTCTGAGATCCCCTAGGATAGGACCCCCCCCCAAAGTTCTATGAGCCAAAGGCAAATCAAGATGTCATCCCTGAGAAAGATGGATTGTCCTCTCATTACCATCATTAAGAAGCCTTTATTAAGCACCTAATTAGGCATGCCAGCCCCAGCTGGTTTCTGCCTTATCACCTAGGTCATATGTATCGAAAGTGGACACCCATGGAAAGCTGATAGAGAAGAGGGTGGAGGAAATACTGAGATCGTTTATTTAATATAAACAAAGGGCATGAAGTAGCCTGCTTTGGCAAATCCCACCAATCAAATTATCCAGGTGGTTGGCAAACTTCTATTTTGTGCCCATATGGAAACTGACAGCAAACTCTAATGTCATTTGGCAATTTTTTTGTTTGAGTGACCTTAGAAATAGGATAAAATTCTAGCTCCTGTATGCTGCTTGATTTTTTACATACAAGGGTGTGCCTGGGCTTGAAAGTCTCTGGACCTCAGTTCCTTCATCCAGAGGTCATATTAGTTTTAGGCTAGATAATCTCTAAGGCAATTCTAGAGAATAAAAGGATCACAGATTTGGAGCTGGATGAGACCTCATGGGATATTTAGAACGCTTCTGCCATTTTACAGAAGAGGAAAGCTCCACAGAGGGCTTATGGGAATGACTTACCCAAAGTCACAAGAAACTTGCCCAAGGTCAGGCAGTAAGTGACAAAGTCAGAATTTGAACAAAGGTCCTGTGACTCCAAAGCCTATGGTCTTTCTGCCTTCCTTGTCTTTTCCCACTCAGACTGTCTCTAAGTCTATGACTGTTCTTTACCTTTCTTTATACTCTCAGCTCTAAGCACAGCTCCTGGCACACAGCAGATATTTAATAAATGTTTATTAACTGAATTACCAAATATGACAGCACTAATTTAAAGAAAAGCAGCCTCTTTTGGGGGCCACAGAGTGAGAAATAAAGATGCTTTTCTTATTCTTTGATACTGCTCACAATGCTACTTTTGAGACTGACTCATGCCAGGAAGGCCAGCTTGTTTCTGAGTCTAGAAATGAGATTTACCACCACCAAGTCCCCTGAACTGCTTATTCCTAGGTAGTGAACACAGGCCACAGTACATTCACAAAAAGAAAGTAAAATTTTCCACTTAATGGTTCAGAAGTGATGTTACCAAATTAACTAAGAAAATATGAACTCAAATCAAGACAGATTTTGAAAATGGAGTTTAATGAATTGTTATGAGTTTTTCTCCATGAAAAATAGTCTCAACTTAATAAAAGCATACATTTATAGAAGATATGTAACATACATGTCAAACATATTTCAAGATTTGTAGAATTTTAGAGATGAAAAAATACTTTAGAGTTTATTTCATCTATCATTTTACAGAGGTGGAAGCAGACAAAATTGAGGTCCAGAGAGGGGCTACTACATGCTTAAGACCACACAGGAAGTTAGCAGTGGTCTCTGGGCTGTAAACTGTTACCTAGAACTTCAAACTTTCGTTCTTTTCTGTTCCAGTGGAGGAGGTCATTGATCTGAAGAATTGAAAGCTACAAAATTATTTTGCCTTGGCTACCATTTAATACTCCAAATGTAAAATGCTAAATTGAACATGGACATGTTATATCATGATTTCTGGTTCAGAGATATTTATTTCCTGTGTGATCTTGGAGAAGTCATTTGATTTCCCTAGTTCTTGGTTTCCTCATTTAGAAATTGAAGAAGTGAAACCAGAGCAAGGATTTAGAACAATTTTTATGTCCCAGATTCCTTAGCAGTCTGGTGAAGTCTAAGGACCCCTTCTCAGAATAATTATTTAAATGCATAAAATAAAATGCATAGCATTACAAAAGAAACCAGTTAGTTTGAAATATACAGTTGCTAAAATATTTTTTAAAACAAGACCCTTTTTAGGCAGTCTTAGAGATACCTTCCAGCTCATCATCTGTAGTCCTGAGAGCCTATAAACTCTGATCCAAGAGAAGAAACAAGCATGAAGAACAGGACTGGGCAGAAGACAGAGAGCTAGCCTCAGATTCAGGAAGATGTGGTCTCAAGCCTAGCCTTTGATGTATTCTAGCTGAGTGGCCAAGTGCAAGTTCAGTTTCATAGGATTATACATTTTGAGCTGGAAGGGACTCTAGAGATTATCCATCCTCCTGATTTTACAGTTGAGGAAATGATGCCTTGGAGCAACTAGTCCAAGGTCATGCAAGTGGGGAAGCAGCAGAGCAACTATCTGAGCCCAGGTCCTCTGAGTTCCAAGTTCATTGCTTTTCCCACTGAAAAGGAGGATGTTCTGTGAGATGGCCCCAAGAGTCTTTCCAGTCCTAAAACTGTGAGCCAGTGATCTAGGTTATAAATTCCAGATGAGCTGCTAAGCTGAATTGATTAAGGGAGTTTCCACACTAGAACTTCCCTTCACTGACAGAATCACAGACAAGAAACAAACAAGAAATAAGAATCATGACTATGACCATGAAATGTGAATGTCAATGGTCAGTCATAATGAGCTGGAGATCTTACTAATGAATTTAATTCTAAATTGGAATTATGGTCCTGAGGTGGGGACTCAGGAGCTCTGAGTTCCAATTCTATCCATCTTATGTTCACTCACCTCCACCATGAAGCCTTCTGAATCAAGCCATAATTAAGTAATCAATCCCAGTCAAAAAGGACCAAGTTTAGCAAACAGTAAGGTGGCTGCTCTGGGTTGAGAAGTACAAATATTAGAGATTTTAGAAAAATTAGCAGTTAGGGATAGGGACTGCACCTCTGATTTTGCTAGCATAGGGAACTCCCAAGTGAGGAAACTCCCTCTGCCAATGCAGGCCAACATCTCCTCTGCAACTGAGTCATAGAGATCTGCCTAGAGGACTGAGAAGTGAAAAGATTTCTTTTTTCAAGGTCACATAGCCAGGATATGTCAGAGGCAGAATTCAAACCCAGGTCTTCCTGACTCAGAGGCCAGATCTCCTGATTTCTTAGAACTACAGGGTAATTAACATACTCTGTCATCTTATGTTGTATTTGGGTGGTTCCATTTTTAAGGTTATTCAAAATAGTTCATCAGCATTTTAAGTAAAGATTTCAGAATTTAGCAAACTTCATATTTTATGCATTGACCAGAAAATCTTTTCTTCATGAAAGGACTTTAAATATGGTCTAAAACCAAAAAGCTGATAGTGTTGTCAGTAGCTATGGTTATATTGTGTTGCACAGTTGAAGGAGGTAGATATTGTGGTGTGTGTATTAGAAAGGCAGAGGCCAGTGGCCTGTGAATCTCCTTCCATTCAATGAGACCCAGCCTTGGAATGAGAATCCCAGTTCTGCCAGGAAGAAGTTTCAAGAGCTCAAAGAACTATCCTCTCATGCTCTGTTTCTTCTTTCCTAAAATATTGGGATTGAATTAATATCTCTCTAAGGTTCCCTACGATTCCTATGAGCTCTGGATGGGAATCCCAGCTCTGGGAGAGTGAGGACACCTTTGTGGGCCTCAGTTTTCTCATCTGCAAAATGAGAGGTTTGAATGAACTGATCTGCAAATTCCCTTCCAGCCTGGGAGAAGGTTAAGAGTCTGCTCACAGTCAGTGGGTGCTGCTGGGTTTGGAAAAATGAGGAATTACAAAAGGTTCCCTTGGAGAATGAGCCAAGTCTTAAACTGTGTCTAGATGGCCAAAGATTAAGACATTTAAGAATTGGTCACACTTTAACAGTTTTTTATTTTCAAAAAATTAGGCTGAGAGTGAAGAAGGCAGAACCAAAGAAAATCCCGCACGTGAGGGTGAGGGCCATGTGTTAAAGATGGTAACAAGTTCCTGTTGCACATCAGAGCAAAGGTCACAGAAGGTCCCCAAAGGAAGGGTGACGTGGGCATTCAGTGAAAAACCGCTGCACACATCTTCTGGGGTGGGGTTATTGACAAGTCGATAACAGAAGTTACAGACACGTGTACAAATCATTGCTCCTCCTTGTTTGTTTCATCTCCTTCCCTTGTTTTTCACCTGTTCTCGTTTCTATATTCGAATACGTGTACTTGTCGGGGGAAAACAAAATAAAATTCATATTAAAAATAAAAGCTAAGATTGTAGAAAAAAAGTTGGATTTTTTTTCCTATTGGAGCAAAATTTAAGCCCAGCTTTTATTTGAATAAGCATTTTGATTCATTGGGTAGCACATGTGAGCTAAGAAATTAACTGGGTTTTAAGGAACCTTAGGAAGGCAATATGGTAAAAATGGAAAGAACACTGAATTTGGAATAATCCCTAGCAATTGAGGACCCTTTAAAGTTTGCAAAATGTTTTACAAATATTATCTGGTTTCATTCTCAACGACCCCAGAAAGTAGGTGCAATTATTATCCCCATTTCACAGATGAGGAAACTGAGGAAGATGGTGGTTGAGAGACCCTACTAGGATCATACAAGCTAGCAAGTTCAGGGGCTGAATTTGAACTCAGAAGTCCCAGGTTGAAATCCAGATTTATGTATGAGTTTAGGTAAGTCCCTTCTCCTCTCTGGGCTTCAACTTCCTCAACTATAAGATGAAAAGCCTAGACTAAATGCACTGGAAGGTCCTTCCCAAACTCTAAACCTATGATCCTAAAAAGGTGCTGGCATAAGAAAGCAATACGTATTAAAAAAAAAAAAAGTGTTATTCAGCTTTCATTTATACTGTGAGTCAGAGGCAGTCTAAGGTCCTAGGAAATGTAACTGTATGAGACTTCAGGGGCTGAATTGCTAATTAGCAAGCTCTCCCATTTATCTCCCACACACATCCCTTTTATTTATCACAAATTAAACACGTCCTGCTTACCCCTTTGATCTTCCCTGCCACCCAGTGAAATACAAGAGCAAATATTATTTCCTCCCTTTTCAGATGAGAAAAACTGAGTTCAGAGAAGTTTGCTCAAAACCACACGGCCAGTAAGAGATCAACGCCAGACTTAAAACATAGTCCTTCCAATTTTTAATCCAATTCTTTTACCTTGGAACTACACTTGAGAATGGATTTCCCTTAACTGGTGGTAATAACCCCTTTCTTATTCCTAATATCACCAAAGAGGCCAATATTGTTGGAAAGATTGTTTCAAATCCATTGTCTTAATTAAAATGTCCCACTGGAATAACTCACTCAAGCTCCTCATTTCAAAAGGCCCTAAGAAAAGATCCAGCACTGTGGCTGGGCAGGGAGACCAGAGGCGTGTTCCAGAACTCTCCCAATGCCCTTAAAGGATGCGGGGCCATCCAAGGGCTGAAGAGAAAGTATTTCTATATTTTATTGTCTTATTTAGAAAACTAGCAATCCTTCAGAATCCCCTTGGACCCCTTGTCTCCTGCAGTAAAGGCAATGGTGATCCTTCCACATCTTAGTGGACAGGTATTTCCTTTAAACCAGGATAAGAGGGACTTCTCAGAGAAAAAAGCAACTCAAAAAAACCCCAGCAGCAACAACAAAACAAACCTTCCCTCCCTCCATGAATCTGGGCAAGTTTAATAAATTGATTAGCATTCTATGGAGATCTGTGTTGAAGGGCCTGGTTCTTCTCGAGGACGATATTCTTTCAGATTCAGCAAGCATTTGTTAGTGTGGTAACCAGAAAAACACGCAGAGTTGAACAAATCATGTATTTAGTTCATTTTCTAATTGCAATGCAATGTCTCATGGACTTGTGATACTGTTTTTGGTTAACAACTAAACGACTTTTAAGAAATACTTTTGTCAGGAAAGGATCACTTTGGAAAAGGATTACAATTTTCTGTTCAAATCCTTTTTAAAGAAAGATGTGGATAATTTAAAATGCTCAATTGAACACACACACACACATACAGCTATTAGGCCAGGGGTTCTTAACCTAGGGTCCACAAACCCCCAAAGGATCTGTGGGTGGATTTCAGAATCTGAGAACTTGGTTATGGGGGAAAATGACCTCTTTATTTTCATTAACCACAAACTGAAACTTAGTATTTCTTTTAATTATTTAAATCAGTGTTTATTATTAATATTAAATGCATTATTCTGAGGAGTCCATAGACATCACTAGATGGCCAAAGGGATCCGTTTCACAAACAAGGTTAAGAACCCCTGCCTTGCAATGTGATACAGAATCTATGTGGTAGATTCTGAAAGCCTGAGAGCAAAGCCAAAGAATTTCACACTCAGGAAAAAGGGGCTGGGCAGAGTTCAGGATAAGTTTTTTTTTTTTTTTTTTTCAGCTCCATAAAATTGCCTTAAGCCAATATTTTCAAACATCACGGCCTGTGATGCTCTGAAGTCAAAGTACTTCAGAGACTCTTAATTTTAAGATAATCGTAAATAAACTAAGTATCATTTATTTCTATGAAATTATTCCTGTTGTAGCCAATGGCTGCCCTTCCCCCCATCCCACCAGGCACCCTCTCCACACAAATAGCTGGGAATTCATCGCTGAAACTGCCCCCAAAACTGATACCAACTTCTATAAAAGTTTGTACATTCACTGTACATGCCTCTGCTAGCCTCTGGTTCTCACTCACATTTTTCAAGGATTAGGGAAACCGAAGTCTGCCATGAAACCATCCCTCCCAGCCCCTCTGCCCTCATCCTCCCTTCGCCCATGCTCCACAAAGGCCACCCCCTAATCAGCCGCTGGAGGTGCAGCCCAGCTGGCAGAGGCCACTCTTACCCCAAGGTTTCTGCTCAGGCATCAGACTGACAGCAACCACAGTGGGGAAGAAACATAAGCCCAGCAAGCAGCATCTTGGTGGAGCCACATGGCTCTGAGAGACCCTCTCACTCCAGCACTCAGTAGACTCCCCTGGGGTTGCTTGTTGAGTGACCCATCTCCTCCCTGATTTCCATCAACCACAAAGGGCCAATGCAGGTATAAATGGAAAACTCTGGAAGGGATCTCCTTGCTCCAGAAAGATATAGGCTAAGGAGTTTCAGCTTCAGCAAAAGGCCTGTTTCCAAGGGCACTCAATCCCCCATGGGATAATAGGATCACAGATGAGGGGGGATGAAGGAGCAGAGCTCATCTAATAGAACCCCCGCATTTTACAGATGAAAAAACAGGCCCAGAGAGGTCAGGGGATTCTTTCAGCATCACATAGGGAATGGCACAGCCGGGATTGGAACTCAGCTCCACTAACTCCAAATCTGTCATTTTTTTCCCTCACTACACCACTCTGTCCCCATCGTAACCTACTGATACCCAAGCTGGGCATTGTGGAGAGTCTCAGTGGGGCTCAGAGTCAAAGCACCCTGGTTCTGATCTGGTTCTGCCAATTACTAGGTGTCTGATTTGGGTGGGTTGTTTAATCCTCCCAGCATTCAAAAGATGCTGGGCAAAGATCCCTTGAGGTTAAATGACATTTGGCTGGAAATGTTGCTTCCTCTGGGCATGTGGCTGAAGTGAGAAGTTCCCCTGCTCTTGGACCCTAAACCATAGGGATCATAGGACCCGAGATTGGGAGCTAGAATGGGCCTTGTAGCCTTTAGTCCAACCCCTTTCACTGACAGAATGAAGTGAATGGCCCTGGATCTCACAGGTTAAAGAGCTGGGATTCAGGCTCATGTTTTCCCCATTCCAAATACTCTTATTTTTCTATGGTGCCCAAAAGACAAGGGGGCTCTGGGGCAACAGCTGAAGAAGAGGCCCACTGGAGGAAGGAAGCTAAGCTAGGTGTTGGGGTGGTGTGTCCCTGGGGGTCCCAGGCTCAGTGGTTACATGCTAGAAATCCAAGCTGCAGGGGAGGTCAGCCAGGCAGAAGCCCCCAGCAGAGGGGAATCAGTTCTATGGGTTTGGAGCTCCCTCTGCTGACCCCAGGAAAGGGGCAGGGGGCTCATGGCCCTTTGATGGGGCCTCAGACTATGCTGACTTAGCAGCCTTTGAGGTCAGCCTGGGGCTGGTTTTCTATATTGTACCTTTTGATTATTTCATACCTCTATTAACTCTGCTCAGGGATCTGTGTTACACCTAAGTAAGGTTGTAGAGATAGAGCTCTGTATCTGAAATCTGGGTTTGAATCCAATGTCTCAGACACTCAGACACTGATAAGCTGTGTGACCTCTGGCAAAATCACAACCTCTCTGGGCCCCAACTTTCTAATCTATAAAATAATTTCATAATCTCTAAAGTTTCTTCCAGTTCTCAATCTATGAAACATCCTCTGTCATTGGTCAGAATAATACTATCTTACATTCAAATACCATTTTATGAAGTACTCCCCCACCCCACTCTGTCATGATCTCATCTGATTTCCACAACCACCATGCAGAGCATTACCATTCTCCTTTTTCAGAAGAGAAAACCGAGACCACAACTTGCCCAAAGTCACCCTGATGGTGAGAGGCAGACTTTCTGACCTCTCACAAGAGGCAGCATGGTAGAGCAGAGCGTTGGACCAGCAGTCTGAAAGAACTGAATTTGCATCCTACAGCTGACATTTCCCAAGATGTCTAACCCTTGGTGACTCTCTTCTACTCTGCAAAATGGGAGAATCTTTACCCAATTTACTCTATATGGACACTGGCTACGCTTTTCTCCTATAAGAATATCAACATGAAAAAAATGTGAAACTCTGGGGTCCTAAGTTTTAGTGATAGACGAGGTCTTAACGATCATCTAATCCAGGAATGGGGAACCTGCAGCCTCAAGGCCACATGTGACCCTCTAGGTCCTCAAGTGCGGCCCTTTGACCGAATCCAAAATGGATTCAGATTTCCCACCCCTGATCTAGTCCAACTGCCTCCTTTTACAGAAAGGAAAAGAATGGCTCAAGATGCTTGGGGTGTGACTTGGCCAGGGTCACCCAGGGGAGAGTAGCAGAGCCAACATTTGTCCTTACAGCATCTATCCAGTGCCCAAGATGGTCCTCCTCCATGAAACCACCTTGACTGGAGTGAAATAATAGCTGAAGCATTTACCTTAAACAATAGCTATATAAGAAAGACCCATCCCAGAGAGCAGAAACTCTTTACTCTCCCCATAGGTTCTCTCCTCCCTGAAGTCAAGAAGAAAAAACAGTCTGTCCACTGGGAAAAGGCAAAAGGGGCTAGGAAGGACTCATTAACCTAGGGATGGGGGACTCTCCCCTCTACATGAGCCCTTGAACTTACAGGCACACATGGAACTAGGGCAAGGCAACCAGAGCTTGATCCCAGGGCACCAAATTTAAAGAGACTTCACAGCACAGAATCGGTGGAGCTTATAAGGTGCCTAGTTAACCAAAACGAGGCTTCTCCTCTGCTCTGCCTTCCCTCTCTCCTCCCTAGCCCTGTGCTAACGCCCTACCGCTGGCCTTTCTCCTAGGTAAAGCTCATGGTGCTCTCCCCAGTCACAAAAACTTCTAGTTGCACCTCTGCTTATCAAACGGACATAGAATGAAATGGACATTCATGGTTTCGTGTATAATCCTCTTCCTGTGTTCTGTATGAAAATATTCTTTTCCCCCCAGAGTGGTGGTGGTGGTGTTTAAGTTCAGAATAAAGCAAAAATTAAAAGAGTTTCTAGGATTGTACTGTGAACCTAGAAATCTGTCTTCCCTTGGGCACTGATAACTTTGAGATCACAGTCAAGTCCAATGTCAGTTGTGGAGAAAACAGGAGGATTGTACCAGGGAACAAAGGGCCTACTGTCCACAGCTAGCACTGAACAGCCCCCCACTGGAGGTAGCTAATTCCTTCCCTGGTGACAGGTGAGGAGAAACTAACCCTTTATGACAATGAAAGAAAATAAAAAATGAGCAGCCCTCCTCCCCTTCCCTAGGGAAGCCAGTTTTAGACCCAGGTTAGTATCAGCCAGGGTCCCCCGAGGTTAGATTGCTGTATCCTGGGTAGAATGCAAGCTTCTTGAGGGCAGGAACTGAGTTATTTTTATAATACTAATGTCAAGCTGCAATCCCTAGCACACAGTGGGCATTTAGCTGAATAATTATATTAATTAATTGATCTGTAGTGGTTTTGAAAACCTTAAAGCATTCTAAAATTTGCAAGCTCTTACATTACCTACCCTTCATGGTTACCCCAAAGAGTAAACGGCATGATGTATGTAGAAGTGCTTTGTTGTAAATTATAAGGAGAGGAAACAGACAGACCTTCTGAGGGTCTCCAGTGTGTGGGAGAACCAGGGAAAGGCTTCCCTTGAGCTGGGTATCTTCCCAATGAAAGATTGAGAAGATACCCAGAAAGACACAGATAGAAATTGAATAGGACTCCAGGCAGCACACACTTATTGAGGGCCTAACATGTGCAAGAAGCCAGTGTGCTGGGCACACAAATCAGTCCCTACCTTCAAGGGGTTCCCATTCTAGGGGTGAAAGATAACAGAGGTACAAAAGTAAGTACCGCCAGGAAACTTGGGGAGGGAAAAACTGAATAATGCCCTGAGGGCATCAGGAAAAGCAGAGCAAGATGAGAATTTGAAGATGGTTCTGCCTCAGTGCAAAAAGGACCCACCCAAGGACCTCGAAGATCCATGGAAGAAATAGACCAATATTAGGGGCACCTAAGTGACCCAGTCAATGACCCAGGGGTTAGAGAGCTGGGCCTGGAGTCGGAAAGATCTAAGTTCAAATCCGGCCTCAGACACTTACTAGCTGTGTGACCCTGGGCAAGTCACTTAACCCTGTTTGCCTCAGTTTCCTCCTCTGTAAAATAGAGTTAATAATAGCATTCACCTCCCAAGGTTGTCATAACAAAAAGAAATGACCTTTGTAAAACACTGAAAATTCTGAAATGTTCTTATCACCAACAAATGGTCATGCACTCTTTGCTTGAGTACCTCCCATAAGGGGGAATCACACTCCCATTCCCAGGGCAGCCTCTCGCCCTCCTGTAGAACTCTGTTTCCAAGTTCTTTCTGACATCATCTCTCCTACCTCTGTCTTCTGGGGCCCGAAAGAACGTGCCTAATTCCTCTTCCATATGAGTACCCTTAAATACCTTAAGAGAACTAACCCTTCTCCCTGCATCTTCTTCTTCTCCAGTTTAAAGGTCCTGATTTTCTTCTGCAGACTGACCTTCATCTGACATGGACTCGAGGCAATTCTTCATCCCTCAGGATTCTCCTCAGGATGAGTTTATCTAGGCCCTTCCTAAAATGTGGCCCTCAGAACTGCTTATAGTGCTCTAGATGGGACCTGACCAGTGTGATCAACAAAAATATAACCATCATTTCATTCTCATTTTTTTTCAAGGAGGTTCACATACAAATCATCCTGGGGCAATTCTCTATCTTGCTATTATTCCTTTATATTCGATGTTCTGCAGACTAAAAGGATGGGTAAGTAAAATAAAGTGCTTTTTGTAGTTGAATGTAAGTTCATCCTCCCTAGGCTCACCAAAAACATTCTCAGCACAATTCTAGGAGTCAAAAGGACAATAAGAATGAAACATATCTTGCCTGATTCACACATGATTTTGATTTCCTCTCCTAGGTCTCTGAATTTGGAAAGCTTTTTGCCCCATGTTGCTTGGAGATTATGAGTATTCTGTATGGCAACTTCTACTACAAACACTGCTCTTATGCCTTTTTCATGGGTCAATGATATTTTGGAGGGAAGCTAGGTGGAGAGTATGGGGCTTGGAATCAGGAAAATGCAGTTTCTTGAGTTCAAATCTGGCCTCAGACACTTACTAGTTGTGTGAACCTGGACAAGTCACTTAGCCCTGTTTGTCTGTTTCCTCAACTGTAAAATGAACTGGAAAAGGAAATGGCAAATCACTCCAATGATTTGCCAAGAAAACTCCAAATGGGGTCATGAAGAGTCAGACATGGCTGAAAACAACTGAACAACTTTTATTTTGGCACAATTGTGGGTAATAGTTGGGTATGTGAAAATGTTCTGGCTCCAGGACAATTTACTGGTGGAGTTCTCCAGGATATCTGGGGGAATGCATTTGGAGTATTAGGATTTGTCATTTATTAGTCAATTAATCAATAAACATTAATTAAGTGCCTACTACGTACCAGACTCTGGTTCTCTGGACCAGGTCCTAGAAAGATGAGTTGCCAGGTCTTGTCTTGTGAGGTAGTCAGTAAATGTCACATTTTCACAGCCTTCAGTGATTCATTGTCCTTGCATAATATACACTGATCACTAAATTCAAGCTCCTTAAGGATAACCTGACAATAATTTCTGACGGTAGTGACCTTTTCTCGAACTGCCAACATAAACCATTCTAATCCAAAAGAGAAATCCACAACTCAGCCTTCCACTTGACAGTGCTGTGTCCATATGACCGACGTAGGCTGAGTTCATGCAGAACCCATGAAGGGCCTTTGGATTCCACATTTGTATATCAGGCTTTCCATAGGCTTCATCCAGAAGTAAACCAATTTCCTGTTATCAACCTTGACAGGTTCAGTAATGCCTGCTTCTTCCAAAGGTATTTCTATAGACCTTCGACCTTTATTATGAACTCTGAGAATATTTATCAATATTCTTTCTCCTACTGGTCAAGGAAGTATTCATCTTTCTATAGCTTCCTTAGGGTAATGGGCCCTGTGTTTCATTTAATATTGTACAGATTTTTGGTAGGATTCTTTTCGAGTCTGTTATGATCCATTTTATACTTTCTAAAATATATAAATTTAGTTGTCTTGCATAGATTTTAGTTGCCTTAAATGTGTTCTTCCCATTTAGCTTTGAATTCAGGATGCCAGCAAGTCTCTTAACATATGCAGCCATAGCTTTCTCCTTGATATCTTTCTTGCCTGATTTGTCTTGAGGAGTCTAAAGTATTTTTAAGTATCACTCTCAATCCTACATTTATTAGTTTAATGTGATCTTCACATTCAAGCTCAAGGTCTTTAGCTGCTATCTTTCTTTTACATACATTAATCGTTTTACATTTATCAATTCCAAATGGCATTCTTATATCATTGAAGAAAGTTTCCACAAATGATGGAGCCATTTAACATGTTTTTCAGTGAAGTCATATAATTTGATGGAATCTGTCTAAAACAGTGAAATTAAATTAATCACATGATTTGGTTTAACTCGTTTAACTTTAATGTCAACTTTAATTCTGCTTCAGAAATAGGTGAAAACCGGTCTTATCCATAAATGCTCCTGTTGGGGACACCTTTGCAAAGGAACTTACTGCAAGTGGCACCATAACACCTCAAAAGGGAATGACCAACTTTTTTTTTTAAGATAATTTTTTAATTAATTTTTGTTTCTCTCCAACTGAAAAGAAAGGGAAAAAGAAAGAAAATTTAACTCTTGTATTATAGAGGCATAGTCAAATAAAACAAATTCCCCTGTTAGCCATGTCCAGAAATATATCTCTTATTTTTTATATTAGTCCATCACCTCTCTGACATGAAGTAAGCAGCATTGGTCTTTATCAGTCCTCTGGAACCATAGTTGATAATTTATTTGATCAAAATTCTTAAGCCTTTCAGAATTGTTCATTTATACAATACTGATATTATAGTATCATTTGTTTTCTGGTTCTGTTCATTTTACTCTGCATCAGTTCATATAAATCTTCCCAGGCTTCTCTGAGACTGACTCTTCCTTCATTCATCTCTATTAGCACAGTAATATTCATTACAGTCCTATGCTATAATTCATTCAGTCATTCCCCAGTTGATGGGCACTTCTAAGGACTTTGGTAGCCTCACCACCCTGAGTTCTGTATTCTGGAATCCCAAATGCACTAAGACTGCAATAAGGAAACATCCCTTTAGGTTTCTAGTACTTTAGGACCTTTTCCTCTCTCTTTTATCTCTTTGGGGAATAGGCCTGGCAGTGGTATTGCTAAATCAATTGGGACATAATAACAAATTGTTTTTCAGATAGTTAGAACAATACATAGCTCCGTCAGTGAATCAACAGGGCTCCAAACTCTTTAAGTTTTTCATTTCAACAAATTCCAGAATAAAAATTGGCAAGGCATTTAACGCATTCTACTGCTTAGGACTGGATAGGATGATTCTGAGGCCCACATGACTCAAGAAACAAGCAACCCCACTGTTCTCAGAAGAGAATGCTTTTAAAAAGAGGGATAAGGATTGGAAGTGGACCTGGGATTTCATTGGTGTGAGGGATTCCTGGTTGATAAAATGTTCTTTACCAATACAAGTTAATACCTTCTCTGCAATTTATAATCTTAGTATATTACCTAGAGTGCTGAGAAGTCAAGTGACCAACCCAGGGTCACCACAGTCAGCATGTGTCAAATGTGGGACATGCCCCCAGGTCTTCCTGATTTACAGGCTAGTTCTCTATCTACTACACCACACTGCCTTGAACATTTAAAAAACAAACTAATAACAAAACATGAAAATCTCCTTTTAGATTCTGGAACTTTATTCTAGATCAATATTGTCATGTAAGGTCTTAGGAGGTGGGGAGCCTCATCTTTCTTGGGAACTTGGCCTGGTCTTTTCCAGGGACCAAAGGATTATAATCGGAGGGTACTGAGGAAAAGGGTCTCAGATCAGACAAGGACTCCTGGATTGCTTGAACCTCCTAACAAGGTCCCCGGACATAAGCAGTCTTTATAGGTTCTAAAAGTCATTTGGAGCAATTTAGGCATGGTCAGTTCTCTCTGGACAATTCTAAATGTTTATTAAGATCCTCGAACTCAGTCTGATTCAAACAGGAACCTCTGTGATCATTCAAAAGCCTCTGAACTAACTCTCCAACCTAAAACTGAAGACCCCAAAGACCAGCTGTGTTCTAGATCAGCGCTTCTTAAAGTGTGGCCTGTGACCCCATATAGGGCTGGGTCACTGAATGCGGGGGTCACTTAAAATCTGGCAACAGTAAAAGGTTTCTGATCACACAGTGACCAAAAATTAATTCAAAATCAAACGCGTGATGAATCCAAGGTGTTTCTGGCAACTCTTACCACATTACATGACTTCACTGCAGCCTTGGTTCTGAACCCAAAGCACGAGCACTTGGCCAACACTGACAAATGCTGCCAACACCTTGGTTCAGATTCAAGACTATTGTATGTTATGAACTGCAGTGTTTTTACCATACATACAAAGTTTTCTGCTCTTACAGAAACATAATAGTTTAATTGTGGAAAATAAAGACTTTTAATATTTTCCTACCATTATTCCTCAGAAATATCAAATTGTTATATCTTTAGATTGTATTGTGTTAGAATGATTTTTAAAATTGCATTATCTCCTTCTTTTATAGAAACATAAGTGTTTAATTGCAGCAAGTAAAGGCAAAAGCTCTTTAATAATATTTCTCCACCATCACTGCTGGATGTGTGAACGGTAATTTCTTAAATTATGCACGAACAAATGTAATTCCATAAACTAAAGCTAGTATTTATTTGAGAAATTATTAGGAATATTTATATTTTAGGACAAAAACACTTTTTGGTTATGGATAAGTGGTTAAATTTAGACAGAACAGGGAAAAATACTGATGACAATGTGGCAGTGTCTTTGCTATCAGATTGTAGTACAACTAAATTGACAAGAAAAAATATATGCTGAATCCTATGGCTCTCAAGAGGGTAAAGTTTAAATAGATTATTGAAATTGAAAGATGAAGTTGTTAAATTTTTAAGAACGCAAATTCAATTTTGTTAATTTTAAAGAATGATTTATGACTTTCAAAACTGCCATTTGTCATATATTTTCAAAAGCTCTATATAAACATGTTGCTTCAAGGAAAAAATTGTAACATATTTATGTTAAAAGATAAAATGGAAAGTTTTACTTAAAAAGTTAACAAATGGAATAGGGTGGAAAATGGTTCTTTAGAAATGTTTATAGCTATAGATGATTTTATAATTGAAATAACCTTCCCAAAGACTTAATTGTAAGAGTTAAAATAGAAGGGGGTGGCTAGGTGGCGCAGTGAATAGAGTACTGGCTCTGGAGTCAGGAGGACCTGAGTTCAAATTCGGCCTCAGACATTTCACACACACACACACACACACACACACTACCCATGTGACCTTGGGCAAGTCACTTAACCCCAATTGCCACCCCTCCCCCCAAAAAAGCAAGAGTTAGAATAGATCATCTGAAGTGCCTGGAGACAACTGTTTCAGAAATACTTCCCTTCAAATCTTGATTCTAAAAAACTAAGTCGGATTCAATTGAAATCAAAAACATCAGTCATCTGCCATTAAAAGTTCAAGAAGAATTTGCTGAGTTATCAAGGGGCACAAGTTTAAAAGTTGAGTTTCCTAAAAAAACATTAAATGACTGTTGGCTCAGGATTAAGAAAGAATTTCCAACAATTTCTGAAATGGCCTCAAACATACTTCTGCATTTTATATTACATATTTATGTAAAGTGGCATTCTCAGCATTGATGATTATAAAATCAAAATATCAATCAACTGAAAATGTTGATCCTCTACATCCTGCAGTCCCAAGTATTCTGCCAAGATTTAATTCTTTATGTAAAAATAAACAAGCACACCCATCTCATTAGCATGCAGATTTGATTTCATCTTTAATAAATGGTAAAATTTTATGTAGAGCAAAAATTATTTTAAAATAATTTTCTTTGTGATTTATTATCAGTAAATGTTTGATTTGTATACCTATTTTATATACCTATGTCACTGGGGTGGGATAAAAGGGTTTGAGAGTGGGAGAAGCTTAAGAAGTCCTGGTCTAGATTATACATAGGATGGTCTAAAGTCCCCCATGGGGCGTCCCACAAAATCTTGTGAGGAAACCCAGCATTTTAAGTGATACCACTAGAGGGAAGACAGAATCATAGCAAAGGGGGAAAGAAAGGGCACAAGTATTTATTAAGCAACTATTATGTACCAGGAACTATGCTAAGTGTTGGGAATACAAAGTAAGGCAAAAGTCAGCCCCTACACTCTGATTTATCTATCAAGCTACTTAATATAAGACTCATCCTTCTCATGCATCACTCCTCTGCTCAAAGCCCTTCAATGACTCCTAATGACCTACTGTGCCAAATTCAGACCCACAGAACCTCGGAACCACCACTCCACCCATGCCTAAACAAACCTCGCTTCTGCAGCCCACCTGGCCAATGGTCACTCCACCTTGGAATGAAGACCTCCAGCGAGCGGGCTCTGATTGTTGGGAAATCACCCCTGACACCAGCCTAAACAGGTCTCATTGCAACTTCTATCTGCTGCTCCTGAATCTGTTCTCTGGAGTCAGAGAACATGGTGAATCCTTCCTCTATACGGCAATCCTTCAAACATCTGAAGACAGCTATGATGTCCCCAGCAGGTCTTCTTCAGGCTTCATCCTGTCCTCGTACAGTGCGGACTAGAGGACTGCCCCATCCTGGCTGGCCTCCTCTGAACTCTCCCCTTCTCATTAATGTCCTTCCTCATACGAGGCACCCAGAATTCAACTCAATACTCCAGATAGGTCTGACCAGGGCAGAGGACAGTGGGGTCATCCCCACCCTGGTCCTGATGTTGTCCCCCCTCATGCAGACTAATATCATAGGACCTTTTCTGCTGATGCTTCCATTACCGGGTGCTGACTTTTAATAACTACTTAAATCTATAGAGCATAGACCATTTTTTGTCGTTCAGTCATTTCAATCATGTCAGACTCTTCACAACCCCATTTGGGGTTTTCTTGGCAAAGATACTAGAGTGGTTTGGCCATTTTCTTCTCCAGTTCATTTTACAGATGAGGAAACTGAGGCAAACAGGGCTTAGTGACTTGCCCAGGGTCACACAGCTAGGAAGTGTCTGGGGCCAGATTTGAACTCAGGAAGATGAGTCTTTCTGATTCCAAGCCCAACATTCTATGCACTTCATTATCTAGCCACCCCAGAGTATAAACTATAGTCATGATTTATATTTGTATACACACTCCCACCTGACCCTTACCTTGTGGCCCAAACCCTTTTCATACAAACCTGTCTGATATTGCTGCCTCCCACGGGGTTGAGTTTGAGGAGTTTGTGGGACACCCAAAGGACTTGTCCTGAAGGTATCAAGAGATACAGGCCTGAGGCTCAGATGAAAGCCCTGTCCTAGAGAAATAGATTCATATGCAGTCATGCTAAATCTGAACTCCTTTTCTGGTATTCATATATTGCCACAATCTGACCCCACTTAA
This sequence comes from Petaurus breviceps papuanus, assembly GCF_028583685.1. Lineage (NCBI taxonomy): Eukaryota > Metazoa > Chordata > Mammalia > Diprotodontia > Petauridae > Petaurus > Petaurus breviceps. Next base: position 1,543,882 of record NW_027186338.1, read on the forward strand.
CTTCCAAAACCTTTTTTCAAACTAGTTCCCTCCAAATATTCTAATACTCCAGCCCAAGTTGGCCATAAGCTATACCTATATAGGCCCTGTACTTTTCCACCTCCAGGCCTTTGCTTAAAGTAGTCCCTGTGCCTGGATAGGACCATTAATAATATCTAATATTATTATATATTCTATAATAATGTATAATAATATTATTATATATTCTATAATAATATATAATAATTATATAATAATATATTATATATTGTACAATAATATATAATTATATAATAAAATAATATTAATATATTATATAATAATATAACATTATTATATAATAATAGCCCTCCCATTACATTCCTGCTACTCCTTTAAAGCCCAGCTCAAACACTCTATCTCCTGCTTGGACAGCTCTCCCTGGTCCTCCAGCTGTTAGTCACTTCCCTCTCCAGATGTTACACCATTGCTTACACACTGATTGTATACTTATTCAGAATTACTCCTTTTCAAAAATCCCATTCAACAAACACTTGTTAAAATGCCCGATGTGTACAGGGCCCGGTGCTGGACCGGGGCCTCTGTTCTATCACACTCCTCTGCTAGACTGAAAGCCTCATGGTAGCAGAGACTTAAGTCTTTCCTAAAGCTGGTGAGACACATGACAAGTGTTGGTTCGACGAGACTGAACATGGAGACTTCAGAACTGATGAAGTCAATTCCAAGGGTGATCTGCCATTTTGTGATTCTCCAAATTCTCATATCACAGTTTCTAACCAAATAGAAACCCATCCATCAACTGGTTTAACAAGCTACTGGTGGTTCATGAATGTCATGAAATGTGACTGTGCTATAAGAAATAATAATGAATATGATGAATACAGAGGGACATAGGAAGATTTATGTGAACTGATACAGAGTAAAGTGGGCGGAACCAAGAAAATATACACTATGATTATAAGAAAAAATGACAAAATAATCAAAACTGGATGCTGTAAGGTGATAATGGCCCCAAAGGATGCAAGGGAAAAGACACCTCTCTCAGCTTCTTGGCAAAGGTGAGGGACCATGGACATGGGACACTCTATATAATGTTAGACATTTCTGAGACTTTAGCTTTGCTGAATATTTTATTGTAAGGTATTTAATTCTAGGGAACGGTTCTCAGGGAGTCATACAGTGGGAAATGGAGGTGATGTAAAAGCAAAATATATTTTAATATTAAAAAAAGAATGGCTTTTAAGTACATGTAAGGAATTCAGAGGAACATGGGAAGATTTATTTATTTAAATTGATCCAGAGTGAAATAATGGAGTCAAGAGAACAATGTACACAGGGACCACAGCAGTGAAAATGAAAAGATCACTCACGGGGCAGCCAGGTAGCACAGTGAGTAAGAGCACTGGCCCTAGAGTTGGGATAACCTGGGATTGAACCCGGGCTCAGATACTTAGCACCACACCCAGAAATAACTGGCTGTGTAACCTTGAGCAAGTTACTTAACCCCAATTGCTTAAAAAAAAAAAAAAGAAAAGAAAAGATCACTCACAGGAAGCCCAACTCTTAAAAAATGGAAAACCATTCAGAAAACCATTCAGGTTCCAGAGTTGATGAAACACCCCTCCCCGAGCTATCCCACCCCTGCCATCTAGGGAAAAATGTAGCTGACACTGTCAAACAAGGTCACTGTCATGAATGTTTTCTCATGCCTATTTTTCTTTGCTATAGGGGAGAGTTCAACTTTGGGAGGGGTGAGTGATTTTCAGTGACTGATATACAAATTTTAAAAATAAAGAATATATAAAATATAAAATATATTATATATGTGTATGTTTACATATATACATATACATATTTAAATACAAATTACTTTTAAGACTGTGAGAATGAGCCGAGTTATTCCAAGGTGGAAAGGGCACTGATCCTAGAATCAGGGGACCTGGATTCAAATCCCTCCAAAGGTACTCATGTGACTATAGGCAAGCTTTGTCACCTATCCCTCAGTTTCCTCATCTGTAAAAATGAAGGAGTCAGATGTCTGACGTCCCTCCTAGCTCTAACCAGCTCTAGGATCCTAGGAGCCCATAAACTCAGTCCAAGCACCCATACTCCTCCTCCCTGCCCCCACCTGAGAATTCCCCAAACAATCTGAATTTAGCATTTCCTCGGTTGTCATGGAAGCTGCTGCTTGATATTGGGGTTAAATTTAGCAGGCTTCAGCTAGCTGCATCCTCTGGTCTGCAAAGCAGCCTTTGTCTTCACAGCCATCCTGCTTGGGCCTTCCAGCTGAAGTGTGTTTCCTGAGCTCGCTCCCCATCCCCTCCTGAGGCCCTCCTGGCTGTACCTGCCAACAAGGATCTCCTAGCCCACCAAGACACATCACGCCCATGTTTACATCCTCTCAAAAGCAGGCTCTTCGAATCATGTTTACTTCTTATAAGCTGATGTAAACAGGCACCCATTTGAATGCTGGGCTATATTAGAGTGTTTTGCTGACTTGCAGGTGACCCACAGGGACTATTTTTTAAAAGGCCCCAGTACAAGTTAAAAACATCTGATCAGGCCTAAAAATGAAGTCAGTGGAGAGTGAAGGCTGACGCAATGCCTAATTCAGCCACTTCAGTTCTCCTGGGCAGGACGGGAAGAGGGCAGGGGCAGCTCCTCAGAGGGGCTGAGGGTCACCGGAGGGCTCTGTCAGGGGAAGGTCAGCTACAGACCACCCTCAGACCTTCTAGAACCAAGGTCAGCCCCCTCCTGAACCCTCTGAGTGTCTCCCTACCCACCCCCAGCCCACAAGCCTGAGGCAAAGGCAGGGGAGAAGAGGGGACGCTCCTGAGGCACAGATCTGGGGCTATCACTTTCTGTAATTCCCTTTTGCCTTTCAAGCAATGGCACAAATTAACTTTGTGCTTACTCACTGTGTCCAATTTTCAAGTATCTGAAGGGCAGCCACTTGGAATGGGGATAAGACTTCTTGTCTCCTCCCTTGGCCTAAGATAAAAGCCTCCCACATTCTGACACCACCCTACTTTTCCAGTCTGATTTCATAACTGCCTAGTGTGAATGTTACACTCTGGTCAGACTAGATACACACCATGCCCTATAAATTCCCTATACCTCACTGGCTCAATTACAATGTTTCTTATGCCCAGAATGTCTACCAGTCAAGTCCAGGATCTGCTGGTTATCAGCCCTGTGCCTGTTGGTAAACAGTTTTGCCCAAGACTCGGTTTCTTAATCCATAAAATGGGAAAAATGGGGATTGAACCTGTGATTTCATTCATTAAGGAACTCCCAGGTGTGAAAACCAATGTAGGTCAGTATCTTCTCTTCCACGTATAGTCTTTTTTTTTTTTAAGCAATCAGGATTAAATGACAAGATCACATAGCTAATAAATGTCTGAGACTGGATTTGCACTCAGGTCTTCCTTTTTGCTTTTTTTTGAGGGGGGAAGGCTGGGCAATTTGGGTTAAGTGACTTGCCCAAGGTCACACGGCTAGTAAGTATTTAAGTGTCTGAGGCCAAATTTGAACTCAGGTCCTCCTGACTCCAGGGCTGGTACTCTAGCCACTGTACCACCTAGCTGCCCCCAACTTATAGTCTTAGAGAAAGTTAGCTAGAGCACTGGGAGGGAGAGTCAGGTCTCCCCTGACCCCAAAGCCAGTGTTCTTTCCACGGTGCCACACTTTGTCTCTACTCTTCAGAGTTATGACTTAGGAGGGCATGATGGGAGTCAGAAGATCTAGGTCTGGATACTGGTTCTGCCAGTTACTAACCCCATGCCCTGAATTACCTACCCTCTGAGTCTTTGTCTCCTCCTCCACAAAGTGGGGGACTTGGGTCAAATGATCTCGAAGGCCCCTTCTAGCAGTTAACATTGTGAATCTGTGATAGAAAAATACACAAAAGGGCCCTAGCTGCCGCCAAAAGGAACAGATAAAAACAGTATTACTCTTTAGCTCTGATCACTCGCTTGGAAAGTGGGGAAAAGGATGGTGGATACTGATTTATCAATCCTGCCTCTCCATAAGATATAGATACACACACACACACGTATGTACATACATAGCTGATAAATCAGTATTTATTATCTGTTGATACATACAAATAGAGACGTGAACACAAAGGCCCAGGGCAATGTGGGGTGTTCACAATGGCTCCATATACATATACACACATACATATACACATATATGCAGACATGTCTACAGTATATATAATACAAATATATACATACACACACACATCCATGAGAAACTATCATCAGATTCAGCTGGGAGCTTTTTCTCTTCAGCCCTCCAGGCCTCAGACACAGGCCTTCTGACCTCAGGTTAAGTGTTCCCTCCGCCATATAATACTGCTTAGTAACTAGGGCCCTCTCTGGGGGACCTCCGTTTCTGGACCTATGACACAAAGGGCTTAGACTAGCTGGTCCCTCAAGTGATGTTGCTTCTGGCTTTAATAATCTTTAAGTTCTGCCAGGGTAAATGGCCTCTGTTCCTAAAGGTGGTAGCACAGAAAAAGGGGGCTGAATTTGGGGGTCTGAGGACCCACGCTCAAATGCCTGTTTCCTGGTCTACAACAGGAGTTCAAAAAGGACCCTTCCAGATCTTAATCTCTGATCCCATGTTCAGTAATGACTATTGAAAGGGCATCATCACAGACCAACTCAAGCACCGGAGCTTGTTCTGAAAGAGTAGATGTGGCTTTGTGTGTGTGTCTGTATACACACGTGTCCTTTCAGGTCATTAGACAAAACTCTCAGAAGGAACTACAGCTCAGCCACCTGTGGCGAAGATTGCAAAACTCACTGATGATTTACATGCCACATGTCCGGATTAACTCTGAATCTGCCACCTTCTGCAGTAAACAATCAGAGGACAAACAAGAGAATCCAAACTTCAGAACAAGCCCCCTGGGAACAAAAATCAACCCAATGGTGTAAAGTGTGTTGCTAAGTGAAGGTAGGGAATCTCTTAACCTGGACACGGATATTTAGAGTGAGGCAGGACCCCAGAGATGAACTGGCCTGGCCTCTTCTTTCACAGATGAGACTGAAGCCCAGTAAAGTGACTCGCCCAAAGTCACACAGCTAGACAGCGTCAGAATCAGGTTTTGTAACCAGACCCTGACCCTGAAGACACTTCTTTCCAGTGGCCCCATCTTTGGGACAAGGATAGAGGCCCACTTAGAATGATGGAATGTCAGAGCAGAGTGACCTCCCATGAGACATCATTTAGTCCGGATGTCCATGGGCAGATTTCAAGTGATCCATGAATGGTTTAAGGAAAAAAAAATTGGTAACTATTTCAGCATAATCGGTTTCCCTTCTAATCCTGTGTACTGAGTCCATAAGGCTCCATCAGACTGTAAAAGGGGTCCATGACCCAAAACAGAAGGGTGAAGTTCCCCTTCCATTTTACAAGTAGAAAACTGAAGCTTGGGGGTGCAAAGTGACCTGCTCAAGGTACTGTATGGTGGAAGAGAACACTAGGTGGGAAGCCACAGGGCTTGCCTCTGACACCTTCCAACTATGACACTGTGGGTAAGTCACTTCACCACCCCGAGACTCAGTCTCCCCACTTATAAAATGGTAACAATGCTCACACAACCCTCATGGGCTTGTGAGTAAAATACTGTCTAAATGTTAGCTGTCATCAGGCGTTGTGACCCCTAGGCCAAACTTGCCTGGGATGGTTTTATTTTGCAATCTAGTGTAGATATAGAATAGACCTGTAGATATCTCTCACCCTGATTATTCTACAGGAACATAAATCACCCTTATGATAGAGACACACACATCACCAGGGCCTTTACAGGTCTGATCCACTGGTCCATGAACTCCAGCCTGGGGCTGCCTCTTCCAGGCCTGCGACCAGGCTCTAAGACACTTAACCCTCTCAGTTAAGGACTTCCCACCCAGAGCCCTCCCTCTCCTAACTGGTGATGCATTACTTGGCCCCCAGGCAGGCTTCACATTCCTGGCTGGTTCTCTTCTTGTCCTCTGCTCCTGTCAGCATACAAAGGCACAGCCCCTTCTCCCTTCTCCTCTGGAATGCTAATTAGATAGGGCATGTCAACCTACTCCTCCCTGACTCCGCTGTGACTCTCCCCCATGGACCACCCCCTCCCCATCAGAACCAGGCTCCTGTCTCTTTGGTTTGCACCCTCAGGGCCTGGCATGTGTTTGTCACACAGTAAGCACCTAATAAATGCCCATCCATTTGTTTATTCCTCATCTCCAAGCCTTTCACCCCTTATTCTCCCAAGCTGCCTGGCTGACCAAGGACCATTACACTTATCCTTTATCAAGATCACTTGAAGTGCCCAGCAAGTTGCGAGCCTTTCTCATGAAAGGGCATGGACAAGGCAGGCATGGAGGGGTTGTGATATGTACCAGAGGAAGTCCAGAAGGATGAGCTGTTCCTCAGGCACTTTTGGGTCCTGGACCTCTCTAGTGGTCTGCCTATGAGCCCTTGCTCAGAGTAATTTTTAAATGTATAAAATACTTGGGATTGATTACAAAGGGAACAAATTAGATTGAAAATGTTATCAACATCTTTAAAGACAAGTGCTTGAGGTAAGCTCCCTGAGAAAAGGATTTTCATCTTTGTTTCTGTAACTGGTCTATAACAGTTGCTTAAGTAACACATGTTGGTTGATTCTTTTGAAGAACTAGGAGAAAACAGATGAAAAACATCCCATATGCTATCAGTCTGGTTGCTGTTTGGGGTGGTTTTGCTTAACGAATTGTTGTTATAAAGAAAAGACTGGGTGGAGGATGTGGTTTGTGCAGAAATGACTGTGATATAAAAAAAAAATCAACCCAAAAGGCATCAATAAATCATTAAGGATGATGATTAAAAAGATTTTTTAAAAACAAAAACAAGCCCAGGTTAAGAACTCTCTGTACTTGGGGCTGGGGCAAGAAGGGGAGATGGGAGAAAAAAAGTTGGTCACATGTAAGCATCTGCGGCCAAAGATTCCTAAAGATAAGACCACTACAATCAGCTTATGTCCTTGGAATGTTACTGCCCCACAAGGTCCTGAGGGAGGGGAGAGGAAATCTATTCTTATTAAAAGGTGAATAACCTTACCATCCCAAAGGAACAAAGATCTGCAGCCAGGCCCCCCAAACCTTCTCCCAGGGTTCCACGGTTAACCCAGTCTTTCGGGAATTCTGTAGAAAACTTTAGTCTTGGAAGGGCAGGAAGTTGCCATGCTCTCTTCCAAGGCTTGATAAACATATGTGGTCTCATGCTAAAACATAGGGGACAGAGACGACCTGTGGGACTCCCAGATGAAGAAACTCCCTCCACCAATACAGCAGGTCATCCCCTTCTCAGAGCAGAAGTTAGTGACTTGGCCTGGATCACAGAGCCAGCAGCATCAGAGACAGGACTGGACCCAAGCATCTCTAGCTTGGAGAAGGTCTCCATTCAGAGCTGCATCTCTGGTGCTAAAGCGTGAGAAGAAAAGCCAGCACCCATGAGAAGACTGAAGTGGCACTGAGTTGTTTTATTTCAACACACACACAACGTAAAGAGGAGACATCTGATGCCCAACTGTGCAAGGGACGAACTCAAGGGTGAGCAAGGCAGACAAAGAATCCAAGAAAGGTCGACAACAGAAAAAAATCCACCTGACAAGAGAAGGCTCTCCCAGCAGCATTAGGGCCATACTGGGGAAGTCCTTTTGGGCAGGGAGGCCGAGGCTCTCCTGTCTCCCAGTCTGGGTGAATAGTCTGACCTTGACCAAGGGGCGATGGTACTGAGGTCAACACAGCTTGTCCATGAGGGCACTGTCAAAAGCATCACTCAGCTCTGAACACGCCTGATCTAAAATGTGACTACATACTGTGTTATTAAAATGTAAACTCAAAAACCAACCAACAAACCAAGAATGAAGGCATGAAGATCGTCAATGGTTCCAGTAAGGCATCAGAGGGCTGCTGGCAAAGCCCTTTATGGACTGGGCTGGCACAGCAGCTGACATTGTGGGATTCCCCAGCAAACCAAACACTCAGAAACTTAATAAGAAACCAGCAGCCTCAAGTCAAGGATTCAAAAACTGTCCTTTTTTTGGTAGTATTTCATATAAAACATGAAATCAAGTTTTTTTTCTTTAAAAAAGTGAGTATTTTTAGATAGAAAAAATATATGCTTCTCTGTTTCCTTAAAAAAAAAAAATTACAGGGGCATTCAATAACACTTCAGGAGCCCCCCACACTCTGACCGGCCGTCCTGGGGCAAGTATATTAAGGCAAAGACTCTCAGGCTTCTCTGCCTCGGCGACCGGTGAGGCCTCAGTCAGTGAGCTGGCCTCTCCCTCACGGCGACAGAGCCATCTTCCATGCCAAAGTAGACTCTTTCAGCCATGTTGATAAAGAGACCTGTGTCCACAACTCCTACAGGAAACAAGAAAGAGTTAAGCCATGACCTCCTAATAAAGACAGTTGATGTGTCACACTATGCAGACAGAAGGGCAGGACTCTGGGCAGATGCCACTTCCCATCTGTAAACTAAGGAAACTGAATGAGAGGATGAGCAGGCCCTGCCAGCTCAGAGGGTCTAGGGTTAAATGCTTCTGTTAGCACAGTCAGGAAGGGCGATGATGGAAAGCAAGCCTTGGACAAATGATGAGCCCTAGTGGAAGGGAATTTTGATTCTGCCCCTCTCGCACTAGCATCTTAGAGATGGAAGGGACCTCAGGCACTTAAACCCCAAAGCAACACCACCATGCACTACCTGAAGATTTCTCACCTCCCAGCCTGCCCCATCTCACTTCTGGACAGCCCTAGTCATGGGGAAGCCTCTCCTAACATCAAGCCTACGTTCACAGCAGCCGTCCTGGGAGTCACAAACAGAAGGAACCCAAGCCACCTTCTGCATGACAATAACCCTCTAGTGCTGGGAGAAAGCCATGCCCACCGGGCCCCCACCTCAAGCCTTCTCCACCCCCATGCTGTTTCTCTAGTCAATGTTCTATCACCAGGGAGTCTGTGATGCTGTCCCCAAGGACACCTGCCTCACTCAGACTCTGGATGCCCAGTGCCAGTGCCTGGCAAACAGTAGGCAGTAAACACTTGTAGACTGACTGCTACATGATCCTCTGCAGGCCAAATGCCGTGATATTAGGGAACACATGCAGTATTTAGCAGCAACAAGAGAAAAGGGAGGGAAGAAATGATCCCTTTTTCGGTCTGGACAGCTCTGGTAGTGATGGTCAAAGGCAGTGAGAGTCACGGCATATGGACAGAAAACTGGTTGCAGAATCAGGAGCCGGGTTCCAGTCCTGCCTCTGACATATACTGGCAGGGTGGCTCACCTACAGGATCACAGGGCCAATCCTCCCCTCCAAAAAAGAGCAGAGGCAAGCTGACGTACAAACAGGAACCCGCAAACCAAGACATCAAAATCCTTCCTAAAATGGAACTAAACCCAATACTCCAGGCATGATGGCAGCTCCAGAAAAGCTGCTGGGGTTGGAGAAGCAGCGTTCGTGAAATGCTAAGTAAGAGCTCTTACTGATTCAAGAGCCCTTCTGAGACCTGGGTCTATTTTCGCTTGGAAATAACACTCCTTCCTAAGAAGTCTGAACTCTCCTCTTAAGTTCTAGGACATCATCTACTGGACCAGGGTGGGAAAAGAGTGAATTTTGGTGACAAGGGTCCTTAGTCCTAACTGAATCTGGACTGCTCTGTCTGGTTTCTAAGCTTCTGAGGGCCAGCTACAGGGACAGGGATGACACTGCTGGGGCTGGTTCCTGAGTATGGAGGTTGGGAATTCAGGGCAGACACTACAAAGCAGCAGCGCTGGGACTGTGCATCAGAGAAACATTCCTAATGGGTGAGAGCCGCCCAAAGAGGAATGAGCTGCCTCCCTGGGAACCCCCAGCAAAGGCCGGACAACCCCCTGTGGATACACTGGAGACTGGGGCTTCATGCCCTCGTCTGTGCCAGGGACAGCCTGAGGAAGCCTAGGGATTCCTTCTCAGAAGGTTTTCAAATGGATAAAATTCAGTGTTACAGAAGAGATCAATTCCAGTGAAATACAAATATCAACCCATTTTAAAAAGTAAGCCGAGGGCCCCGGGATCAGAAGTTCTGGGGCCATGAGGTCCTCTGTGACTCTGCACAGAATGCTGCTGGGTCCTGACTCAGACACAGCTTTTGGTGTAGGAGGGAGCCAAGCACTGCTGGGGTGAGACTGCCTCCGAATGGCACACTAATGCCTCTTAGCAGACCACTCAGCCTCAGTTTACGCATATGTAAAATGATGGGGTTGGGCTCGGTGATGGCTCAGGTCCCTCCCCTCCATGCACTGGCATCCAATAGCCGGGCCTCGAAGCCTGGGCTCTGGGCAGGAGAAATGCCTCCCCCTGGTGGAGGCCAAGAGAAATTCTGCTAAAAAGATGCAGCCTGGAGATCCATCCAGTGCTGCCTTTCACCATTCAGGCACTGGCCCATCCCTGAGCCTCTGCTCTTTCCCTCCTCCCACCTGGGGGGGCCCTGCGACTTTTCAGCACCTCCATCACAGGGAAGGGGGCAGTCTAGTTCAACCCAACTCTGACTCCCTCAGAGATCACAGCCAGCCAGCGTGTGGAAGGCAAGATTCAGACCCGCCTCTGCCTGGCATCCAGGGCAGCCCTCCCCTCTCCACAGGCTGCCTCCTTATAGGATGGGGATTAAATCAGCAGGAACGATTCTGCCTCCTTGTAGAGAAGGGGGACGACAGGGCCTCACTCAGAGGCAGGTCCCAGCTGTCGCAGACGGGAGCCCAAGGCCAGGGACGCTCCAGCACGGCTCCTCTTACACCCCATCCTTACTCAGTCTGTCTGTCCACATAGAATAGGGGATCACATTCGCAGAATGAAACGGCTCCTCAGTCCTGGAGCCTGGGCTCAGACTCCTAATCTAGTGATCAAGTCTGGGGTTCTTTCTGATTCTTCCTGGGGGTAGAGGGTAGAAGCAGGTGCATTGGTAAAGGACCCTGACCCTTACCGATGCAAATGAGCACCTACTCTGCAGCCCAGTCTCAAAGAGTTGTCCTGGTCACTGAAACACTGAAGGACCTGTCTCTGTCCAGGGTCACACAGCAAGTGTGTGCTAGAAGGAACTGACCTCAGGTTTTCCTGGCTGTGAGATCAGTAAACTTTCCATTTAGCCTGATTCTTTCTGATAGTTTTTTTTTTAAGTGGTGGTCAGCATGTGTCCGGGACAGCATGCTATGTTGTTTGGTCAGAACAGGATGTGCAGGCTATTTAAGTATGAAGTCTGTATTTGTGAATATTAGATTAAATAATAATTAAATGAGCATCTCCCCCCCCCCAAAAAAAGAAAATGGGGTCACAAAAGCCTGCATCCCTAATCCAAGTCAATGGGGTGTCAGAAAAGATCTTGTATTTTGTCATACATGGGAATGAAGTATGTGTGTGTGTGTGCGTGTGTGTGTGTGTGTGTATATATATATATATATATATATAAACACACACACACACACA
>NW_027186338.1:1555463-1587628 GCF_028583685.1 Petaurus breviceps papuanus
ATATATATATATATATATATACACACACACACACACACACACACACACACACTTAATTCCTAGGAATAAAAAGTCACAAGACAGCCCCTGTCCACACCCCAACATTCAAATGGCCTCAGAACATTGCTAGCCCAGGAAGGTCCAAGTTCTGACACCTGCAGAATTTGAAAGAAGACAACAAGGAAAGCTCCTAAAACCTACAGGTCATGAACAGTCCAGACTGTCTCCATTCTCAGAGCCCACAAGCTGTCAAAGCTAAAGAAGTGTTTCACACACAATACGTATCACTATGTCAGGATGTGCTGTTTTTGCCGAAGGCTGGGAGATGCTCCTAGGCCCCCTGGTTCAACACACACCTGAACAAAAGCCCCGCAGGTCTGCCTGAAGACCCACAGGGACGACAGCGGCCCACCACCTCCTGAGACCTTCTGCCTTTGGACAGCACTACTCTTTAAGGGTATCAACCCACAGGTATGTTTTACTCTCTAGGGTCAACATGAAGAAAGCGGCTCCCTCTTCCATGAGGCAGCTTTGGTCTGAAGACAAAGGACCGGAGTTTGAATGCCACCTCTGACATTCACAATCTCTGTGAACAGGGCCAGGGCCTCAGTTACCTCACTGTAAATGAGGAGGGCTGGACAAGGTGGCCCCTGGGTTCCCTTCCAGGCCTGGCAGTGATGTTCCCCTTAGTCTTTCCCTCTTGGGCTCATCACCGCAGGCAGAAGCAGGGGAATGGGTACCAGGCACCCCGGGGGGCTTCCCTGGCCAACACTGCTGGGTTACCTGGTATCATTTTGATGGCTGTGTTCACTTCACTCCATTTATGTACCCGGTCAAACTTCCAGTCCAGCAGGAAGTTTCCATTATCCGTCACCACAGGGCCCTAAGAAGACACATTGATATTAATGAGGGCCCTTGGGACAAGCGGGAAACAGGCAATCTGGCTGTCCCTTAGCAGTCAGCCCACCGAAGAGAGAGAGGAAGGGGCAGTGAGCAGCAGCCAGCCAACCACAGAGCAATCCCTGGAAATACCGGCAGTTACTTACTGCCTTGCGCTCGGCCATCCGCAGCTCAGCCACCCCGCCGAACATCCGGGCCAGGGCCCTGCTCACAGGGACATATGCCATTGGGATGACTTCAATAGGGATTCCCTTCACCCAGTGGTCACCGAGGTTCTTTGAATCCTTCCTGCGGAAACCAGGTCAGACAACAAAGCCAAGATGAGCACTCTCAGCACAAACAGCACCTCGCTCAGCAGAAATCAAAGGGCCTGAAATTTGGGCTCTCTCAAGAACCACAGCAAAGCAGGCTGGTCTGTAGAGAAGGCAGGAAGGGGGGGCTGCCTGTTTCCTCGTGACGGCCCCACCAACAGCATCCCCACAAAAACCCCAGACAAGCCTGATGTTCACTGCCTCCTGCTGAACTACCCAGTGTACACACTTCCCTCCATTCTGGCTCCGGGGTGGGCTGACCACCACCACGAGGTTAGGGGATCTGCTCTGGGGCCTCATCCTTCCTCTGGGACTTTCAGAAAATCACCCAATCCCTTGGCTTTGATTTCCTTATCCACAACACAGGAACGAGACAGCCTTACTTACCGTCAGCCTGCACATTAGATGTTGCCAAGATAATATCATTTAAACATATATCTCATGTCTCGCCTTACCTATAATCAGCAATAACAATAAAACATTTGGCATAGCCAGCTACAATCTTCTCCTGAGTCAGACAGCCTCTGAAAAGAAGCAAAACAAAAGGATTAGGGGGAAAATAAAATTAATGTGAAAAACAGATGGTAGGGACAGGTCTGGAAAGTGGAAAGCCTTAAAAAACAACCCCCAACTTTTATGGGAAGTGAAATGCTTAGGTCCTTAAAAACATTTCCAAGCTCCTAAGCTCTCTCAATAGACCTGGCTATTACAAAAGCCTTAGTGCATGTTTAGAAGGAAAAGGCTGGACAATCACCCTCCTAAGAGAAATGGGTAGAAAACAGAAGCAGAATTAAGCTCAACGTCAGGAAGAACGTCCAAATCCCCAGAACTGTGTCCCTAACGAGGGACGCTCAGGGAGGTAACAGGCTCCTCCCCTCTCCCTGGAGGTCTTCAAAGGGCAGATGACCAGGTCCCAAAAGTTTCCTCATCTATGAAATGGGGCTGGATTAGATGGCTGCTAAGGGCCCTTCCAACTGTAATCTAAGAACTCATAAATACTGGTTCCAATCTGTTACAGAAAGGACTTTTTCTCCAGATATATTGATGATAACACGAGGCCCATTCCAATTCTGTGATCACATATTCTTATGCCCTGTCTACTCCAGCTGAAGGCACTAATGGCTTTTAAAGATGCCCTGAAGCATCTTCACAGTGACCCATGGCCCTCTGTCCCCCCTCCAGTCCTGCCACTATGGCCTCCATCACCCAAGGCACATCTATTCTCTGTCAGTCCAGACATTAGCTGGGATAGACGTAAATGTCCCCCGGCATGCTTTTGGAAAATAAAATTCACAGAGACTAGGGAATCCACTTATTCCCCTGCTACTTAACAGAATTCTAACTTGTCCACCCCCCAGGCCTCCCCTCCAGAATGGAAGCAGATCCGGTTTCACTCCCCAGGTCCTGGCTGTGAACACAGTAGCTGGCACAGAGTCGCTGCTTCAGAAATGTTTACTGCTAAGTTATTAGGTAGCAGTAGGCCACTTAGTAAAATCAGAAGCTCTTCTGTGAAATGTAGCTGCAGAAAAAATTCTAAACTTCTGAATAACATGGACAGTGTTTGGGACTGGACCTGCCCTTTCAAGGATATAGGAACTCCCACATCCAACACCTTCTCTGCTACCTAGAGCTAAGGCCAAGTGACTGCCCAGAGTCAAATGGCCCACGTGTCAGAGGAAGAACTTGAACCTGGGTTTTCCTGCACCTAAAGCCATCACACTGTCTCCTGCACCAAAGGTTAGCAAAGCCCTTTGTGTGCACCACATCTGGGGGTCCTCAGACCCCCTTCTAGCTACTGCCATGATCCCAGACCCTTCATTTCCAGATAAAGAACTTGCCCAGTCACCTTGCTGTCAATCAATGAGCAAATAAATAGCTACTATGTACTAGTCACTAATAAACTGGGAATGGGGAGCAGGAAGAAGAGAAAGGGGGTGGTGACAAGTGTAAACAAGGAAATAAGCCTCACTCATAAAGAGAAGGCAAGTGTGTGTGAGTCTGTGAGCCAGGAGTGGGTCAAGATAGTGACTAAGTCCCAGTAACACTCCCTGGGTGGGGTGAGAAGCATGAGAAACCCTCACAAACAGCGCAGCATAAAAACAAAGACTCCTAATTGGTACCTAGGAGTTTGTTTTTGTTTATAACTTGCTCTAACTGTCCTGTGCCTGGGTCTTTAAGTAGGGATCAGTGAGCTCATCGGCCTCCCATGGACAAAGGTGGTGTGTTTCTTATAAAAGCCCCAAGGCTCAGCTGTACAGTGGCAGCTGGCCTCACTCCTGGGCCTGTGCAGGCCTGTGCACCCTTCACCTGGCAGTCACAAACCTCTGAGCAAGGCTCAGGCCTGGGGGTGTCAAGCCTGTGTAAAGATCAGATTGGGCGTTTATTCAGGGTCAAGGAACTGCAATTTGGAAAATGGCACTGTCTTACAGAGAAGTGCCGTGAGGAGAGTCAGAGGGGAGGCTGGGTAGAGAGATGGAAGAGTGGGGGGGGTCACAAGTTTTTCAGGGCTGGATGACAGTACTTTGCTAGAAAAACCACAGGATGGGTTTAGGCCACTTCTAGCCAACAGAGGCAGGCTGCTGACCCAGCCCTTAATCAGGGTCACCTGTGAGGTCATCAGACCAGTGGAACTGAAGGAAGGGAGGGTCTGGGAACAGGGGCAGGCAGGAAGTGCTGGTCTCAGCAGAGATTCCCAGGAGTGTGCTTACCTTGGGGGTAGGGAGTGAAATTGCTAGTGAGAGCAGGTAGGGGTCCCAGAGTTTCCCGGGGAGATGAGGAGAGGGAGTTAACACCTCCTATACCACAGCTGAGCTCAGTGACAGACACACTATGACCCTGATGGATTCTGAGAAGTCTGTCTGACAAAAGGCTGGGGCCCAGAACACTCACCCACCACCTTTGATGAGGTTGAGGTCGGCATCTACTTCATCAGCACCATCAATAGCAAGATCAAGCTGATGGGAAAGAAACCGGGTGAATTAGAGACAAGGGAAGTATGAGACCAAGTCAAAGCAAATCACAGACGGGACAGCAGGACGAGGTGAGAGGGAAGAACACCCCATGGCCCAGAGGAGGATCAGACACTCCTCCCTCTCACAACTACTCAGCCCCTGGGAGGACACCAGCGTGCAGTGGCCTGTTCTCTAAACAAGGCCAGCTGCAGGCAAGTCTATCAATTCATGAACTGAACCATGCCCTCTGCTGCCAGCCCTGGCTCTGGGCCATGAAATCCAAAGGCCACACACAAGGAATCTAAGCTTCATCCTTTTCTTCACAAACACTTCTAATACCTCAGCCCACTAGAGTGAGTGTGTGTGCGTGCGCACACACATGTACACACACAGATACACCCTCCCCCCACCAAGGTAAGAACCATTTATAGAATGGTCTTGCAGTGCACCCTTAGCTGGCATGCACAGGTCTAATGCCTTCGTCATTTCCTGACCTCCCCAATCATTTATACCCAAGTTCATGGAATGATGACTTTTGCCCCAAGTCCGATTCTCTCCATACCCAAACCCTGGCACCAACTGAACCCCATCTCCACAGGAAGGCTCTTGTCTGGGCTCCCAAGTCCAGGTGCCTCACGCTCCGGTCCCAGCTGCTATGCCCACACCACTTAGGCCAGAGGCTCAGGTCAGGGCCCTTGGCCTCCACCCACCAGCACACTAAGCGGACTCTGCCTCAGTTCTACCTGCCCAAAGCTTCCTAATCTCCCCAGTCTCATAAGCACTTCCTCCTTACTCTTCCTGTCTGCTCCAACATTTGTCTAAAACCTTCTAACTAGCCCAATCTAATGGTGCCCCACCCCCACAGACCTCAGAGCTGGCCGGACTCTCTGAGGCCAAGATGCTCCCGTCCCTGCCCAAGCAGACACCTGCCTGATTACTGTGAAGGCCTTTAACGGGAGGACCCAAGGAAACAACCCGCTACCTCCCCTCCACTTAAAGCACTGACTTCCCTGACATCCTGCCTCAGCTGGGCTCTTAGCACCTTCCTGCCTCTGCTCCTGGGTGGGCTCTCTAGCACCAAAGAAATGAACTCCAAATCAGCCACATGAAGCCACTATCACGTCCCTTCTGAACTATCTCTTCTCTCCAGCAAAGTGTCCTTGCTTCCCTGAAATGATCCTCCTTAGTCTGTGAACTAGTCCCTGGGCTCTCGGGTTCCTCACTCTCCCAACACGATGAAGCATCTCGGGGTCTGAAGGAACTGCAGGCTCTCTGTGAGTCAGTAACATGGGAAGCCCCAAAGCTAACAGGATGCACAGCCCCAGAAGCAGGGAGGTGATGTGGCCTCACTGTCCTCTGCTTCTCTCGGGCCTCACCTGGGTGCTGAGTTCAGGGCAGTTTAAGGGGGACACTGATGAGCAGGGCAGTGCTCAGAAGGCCCACCCTGAGTCCACAACCTGAGGACTGGGAGAAGGAACTTAGGCCAGAAGGGGCAGAACAAGACTTCAACCACATAACCAGGTATTGTGTGGAGGAGGGCTAATGGGCAGAAGCAACAAACAGTGCAAATTAGGCTTGAGCTCCAATGAGAGCTGCCTCCAACAGCAAGAGAGCCTCAGGAGGTGGGGGGCACCCTCAAGCAGAAGGGTCATGAGACCACTTTGGTGTACGTCACAGTGGGGGATTCCTTCGGCACGTGGGTCGGACACAGAATGAAGGAGTGGTCCCCAGGGCATGGGAAGGAAGGAAAGGGAGGCTGTGAGAAGGATGAGGTCTCTTCCCTACCTCTGGGTGGCGGTCCAGGTCACTTAGGGGTAAGCCATTCTGAAGAATTAGCTGCCGGGCCTGAACAAATGAAGAAAAGAGCTCATCATTCACATTTCTTCTGAATCCTTGACTCTCAGAATTCTGCCTCCCCCCACCCCATTTCATATGCGTTGCTTTGACATAGAGTCCCTAAGTCAGGAGGCCAGGGTTACTGCCTGGGGGGACCCTGGACAAGCTCATTTCACTTCTCCAGGCTCAGTCTCCTGTCAGAGAAGAGAGCCAGCCTAGAAGGCTTCTGTCCTGTCTAGACCTAAATTCACTATTCCGACCTTCATCCCCCAACAATCCTGTGTCCCTAGTTTGTAAATCCCTCTCTATGTACATGTTGTCTTCCCTGCTCTACCTTTGCCTCTGGACCCAACACCCAGCAGATGCTGGCACGTACTAAGTCCTTAATAATGATTTTGGCTTGAGAAAGTCATATGCTGGTACAAATGCCAGACTAGCAGCTCCCCAGACCTGGGAACCAAACTAGCAACATGAAAGATTTTTCTTTTAAACAATCAAACCTAAAAAGGTTTTAGCCAACAGGCTCTGGAAACCCCTCACATGATGACACTGTAAATCACATGGATCACTGCCACGGCTGTACACAGCACCTCTGATGGGGGTCAGGGCGAGCTTCTGAACGCCACCAGGCTCAAGAAAAAGCTCAGTGTGCAGAAGGCTCCCCATCCCTCCATGTAATAGGAACTCCAATAACCCAGAGCTACAGGGCCCTGCATACAGCAGGTGTTTAATAAACACCTGGGCCCTTCAGATATCATCCAGTCCAATCCTTTCTTTTTCCTGATGAAGAAACTGAGACACAGGGTTCTTTCCAAGACCACACCAGGAGCCTGTGATCCATCCATTAAAAGAGGTGGGAACAATGCCAAAGAAATATTAAGAATGTGGAGAAAATGAGGGCTGATCATCAGCTTGTACTTCTGAGGTCACAAATAAATTGCTCCTGGCCTGCAACTCAGCCAACACCTCTCAGCTCTTAGTGCCCCTGAGGCTGCGGGCTCACAGGCGGGCTGCTTTCCCTGCTTCCTCCTAGCTACCGCTGCCCACCTGAGGTGGGTCAAGAGAAACTCAGGGAAACAGGGAAAGAGCCTGGACTCCTGGGACCTCTGACTGCCTATGTAACTTCGGGGGAGTCACTTCACTTTCCTGAGCCTTAGTTTCTCCAGCTGCAAAACGACTAAATGATCTGAGGCCCCTTTCAGCACAAGATCTATGAGCCTACAAAGAAACCTCACAGTGGACTCTGACCCGAACCCAGACCGTGACTATGACCCTAATTTTAGAGGAAGAGGCAGCAGCTGGTCAGGAAGCTACATGGCTGCATATGCCTGGGCAGTTCTCTTGGGTATCTGCTCTGCCCTGGCAGGGACTCTCTCCTTGGCTGCTCCCCAAAGGTTCTGTCGGAGCCACACTGCAGGGAGCCTTAAGGAAGCACCAACCCCAGAAGTCTGTTTAATCTGAAGCTAAAGAGATTTTCTGAGCAGGGAGTAATAGGCTCATTCAGGTCCCGCATGGCAGCCCAGAACCACAGTGTTGTGGGGCCCACGCAGAGAACAGCTCTAGGGAAAGCCCAGGCCGAGGCTTCATTCTGTCTGGAGTCTCAGAGGGTGTGTCCGGGGGCCCACTGTCCTGAATGGGGAGTACCTCCTGGGGCTCGCCCTACACGAACAGTCCCTCTATACTTCACCTCGGATCATGGTCATTGTCTCTTCATCCCCCTTCTGCCAATCCTGTCCTTCCTCCCACCCCCAGCTTTCTAGTTCTGGGACCATTATCGATACTGGAAAGAATGTCAATCTATTGCCCTATGGCTCCACTCTCCTTCCCTGTGTTGGCTCCCTATCATAATGTAAGCTATTATGTCTATGTCCAGAATTTAGCAGAATTCTTGGTGCACTGAAAGCATTGGATAAATAAATGCTCATTCATTCATCTCACTGACAGGCAAGAATGCAGAGGGCTCAGCATAACCCATCACCACTATCAGAGAAATCAGGAAATCCTGGCCCTGGAGCTGGGAGAGGGAGGCTGAGGGCGGCACCCCCAGCCCAGGGGACAGCCTGGCCAAAGCTCTCACACACAGGTGAGAGACAGAGTGTTGTTTTAGGGCATAGCTAGTATGCCGTTTGCCCAGAGCACGATAACTGCTGTTGTTGTTATTAATGACAACAGACATTTTTATAGCCTTTTACATCTGACATCTATTCTCTCATTTGATCCTCAAAACCAGCCTGATGAGGATAACGACATCCCCAGGAGCCATTTCAAAAGTACTGCTTCACATGATGTCCTATGTCATAACATATCTACATTGTACTGCCTGCCTTCTCAAAGGGTAGAGGAGGAGCAGGAGGGAGGGAAAGAATTTGGATTTCAAAACTTTTTTAAATGAGCATTAAAAGTTTTTTACACATAACTGGGAAATATTTAATGGAATACATACATATATATGGACATACACTGGACATATGGACATATACTGGACAGCTCTAAATATATATATATTTAGAGCTGTCCAGTGAAGATGGATTAACAGGAAGACACTCTTCTGCTTAACCCGAAAGGCCCCAAAGAGGACCAGTGGGTGGCTTCACAACTGAGGCAGATTTCAGTTCAAAATAAGGAACTCCTTGCTAGCATCTCTCCTTGTCCCAAAGTAAAAGGGGTCGCCTCCATGGCTTGGGGTCTCCTCTGCATTCCAAGCAGAAACAATGGAATGAGCAAAGGCAGAAAAGTGCAGGACAAATTTGGGGGAATGGAGAGCCCCCTTTGGCTGGTGAAGAGGAAGGTTTGAGACAAGACTGGAGAGGCTGCTACCTCTCTGATCACCTGTACAAGCCATTCACCATGCCTGCAATGCACTCCATCAACTCTCAAGCATTTATTTAGACCACGTGCTAGATGCTGGAGCTACGAGGTCAAACTGGACAGTTCCAGGCCTCAAAGAGGCTCCGTTAGGGGGTGAGGGACACAAAATGCACATATCTTAAGTATATGCTAATACAAATCACTAGTAGCTGGAATGTCATGTAGAAAGCCTTGCTTAAGTTGAGTTCTGAAGGAAACAGCCTTCTAAGAGGCTGGGGAGGAGGGGTGGGTCCCGGGCATGAGGCCCAACCAGTGTAAAACCCAGAGATAAGCGATGGAGGATCATGTGTGAAATATAACCGGAAAGCTGATCTGGCTGGACCAGAGAGCAGGAGAGGAGTGATGTGTAAAAAGATGGTGAAAAAAAGTCAGACCCTTCGAGGCTCAACTCTGAGCAATGATGCCTCCTCCATGAAGCCTTCCCTCATCCTCCCAGATCTCAGCACTCTCTCCCACCTCAATTTCCCTTGTATAGAATAGTCTGTATGTTGTATGCCATCACCCCCTCTGCTCCTTTTGGGAAGGTTTCTCCTTTGTCTTTGTATTCTGGTGCCTAGCACAGTTTTTGTATTCAGAGGCTATTTTAATAAAAATTTGTTGAGCCAGATAAGTCAGCCTCGAATGCCATGGTAAGTGAATTAACATCTGTCTGGCAGACAGTGCAGAGCCACTGAGGGAACAGATGTGATCAGAGATCAGAATGAAGGAAAACTCCAACCCAGAGTACCTAAATGCTGACAGAATGAACAAGAAAAATCAAGCTAAGGGCCAAGTGGGGAGAAGTCACCAAACCAGGCACGTACCTGAAAGGACGTAGGAATACAGACAACACTCAGGTTTTCTTGTTTGACTCTTTCAGCTGAGGGGGAAAAAAAAAGCTTTGAATTTCTTCTCTATTTTTTTATCCAGAAAGCCATAAAAAAAAAAAAGCCCAAAAAGCCAAGAACATTCCAGACAAATGTTCCACATTGCTGGCAAGTCTAGTCTGAAGGGCTGGGAGGACCAGGTGGGGGGAGAGAAACACTGAATTTGGGGTCAGGATTTGAATCCCAAACTCAACTCTCCCCCATAATTGAGGGTGACAGTAGGCAAGTCCTTTAACCTGCTGAAGCTGGTCTAAAACCTGGTCTAAAAAGATGACATTAGCCTCAATGACCCTTCCAATTCTTTTCTGCTCCAGATTCTTTATGTGGGGCAATGGCCCTGCTTTTGTGAAGAGGGTCTGGGATTCTGAGGGGTCAAGATTTGTGGTTTCATTGGGTGTGTGGAATTCTGAGTCAGAACCTCTACTCCCTGATGAACCTTTAGCTTGGGACCTCTGGACAATGACGGGGTCACACACAGCTGATGTGTAACAGGGGCAGAATTCGGTTTACATCTTCTGCCAAGGAGGCTGGACATGAGGACTAAGTTTAGGCCATACAGCTCAAAATTCAACTTCTCTGGCACAAAACTTGTGCATGAAATTCAGAGGATTGAAGTTACCATAAAGATGAACAGAAAGCATCAAAAAAAACAGTCCATCTAGTTATAACTGCAGGCACCTTCAATCTTCAAGAGGTCCAAAAACCAAATGTAGCCAACACTAACCAGGAGACAGCTGTGGGCTATAGGTGCTGACTGCTCCTGCTGTCAACAAGCTGACAGGTGGAATATCTCTCAGCTAGCATTTTGTGACCAAGGGCTCTAGACCTTAGCTTTGGGGCACCTGGGAGATGGTTACATCAGCCCAGAAGAGTCATCAGGTTGGTATTTACCACTAATGTAGGAAAACAGGTTACTAAAACCTGCTGAGCAGCCACTGAAGCTAAATAATCCAGGCAGGGCCTTGAGCAAACTGAAAGGGTCAGATGAAAATCTGGGGAGTGGCCTCAAGGACTCCAGGGAAAGAGGAAAAACAAGTGGGAAGCTGAACTCAGGCCTAGCAGAGAAAGGGTGGCTTCATTTGCAGGGCCAATCTTCCCCTTTCCAGTCCAAACAGGTGATCCTGGCTGGACAGGGTCAAAGGCTCTTGCTCGACCCAAGAACTCCAGGAAAGACTGCCCTCCACCACCTGCCAAGGCACAAATGCACAGGTCACAGCTGGTTCAGAGCCAGTTTAGCTAGGCCTGTCTGTACATATAACCACCAAGAAAGGAAGGAAGGAGGGTCAGGGACACAAGCATCAAAAGGCCCCACATTTAAATCCTGGCTTTGCCGCTCACTGCCTATGTGACCTCTGACAAGCCCCATAACCACTGTGGACTTCAGAACTTTCTGGTCCAGATAACCCTTGCCTTGAATGTCTCTGTGTTTATGTCTGTTCAATGAGATTTCCTCAATCATCACCGGTTTGTGCTACTCTGGGACTTGTCTTGGGAGGATGAACCTTGTTATCGCACTGTCCTGGGGCTCTACCTCCCCACCACGAGGGCAGGCCCAGGAATCCCAAACCTACATTTCAGGAGGCACTTGGCTCAGAACAGCTTTCTCACCTGGCTGCACTACTCTGGGAATTTTAACTCCCCACCTCCATGCCCCATTTGGGTACATTTCCCCCCTCTCCCCTCCCTTCAGCCTTCTTTTGAGCGCTGGCTTTCCTCATTAGACTGTACACTTGTTAAAAGCAGGGTATTTCTACCCCTGGAGCCTAAAACCATACTTGGCAGACGGTAGGTGCTTAATGTTGGCTGACTGATTTGAGGAGACGGCTAAGCTCCCTTCCAGTTCTAAATCCAGGCCTCTGTGGACTTTGGGGCCAATTCTACTCCTCCAACATTAACAATAGAAGCAGTAGCCAATGTCAGTCCACAAGCATTTATTAAGGTTCTACTCTGTGCCAGACACTGTGCTGAGCGCTGGGGGCACGAAGAAAGAAAAACATGGGCCTTGCCTTTAAGGAGCCCACACTCTAATGGAGCTGGCAACAAGATGTAGAGTTGTAGATGGAGTCTAGGAGTAAAAGGAGGAGCCATTCATTCAGCCCCCTCCCTGGGCTCAGCTGGGTCCTGCACTGACCAAACCTGTCCACCCAGTCCTTGGAAGTGCCCTGGAGCAGGCGGACGGAGCAGGGGAGGTCTCTGCTCACCCTCTGAATCTGAGAATGAGAAAGAAGAGGACAGTGACATACCTATCCTCTGTACAGCATGGACGATGGTAGAACCGCTGCCGATCCCCAGCACTTGGTTATTCTGCCAAATGTAAGGAACAGCACAGAGACGTCAGTAATGTGTCCAGGACCCCAAGTGAACATGTTTCTTCTTATACATCTATGGTTGTGTATCTTCCCCATTTCATGAGGAAAACCAGTAGCTACAGATCAGCTTAGTGGTCCCTTTCCCTAAAATATCTTCTTCCAGGACAGGCACAAGTACCCCAATGTGAGAGAAGAGAACGTAAACAGAATGGGAAGTCTAGAACCACAAGTACCCATCTTGGCCCCGGAAGGTTGGCCAGCCAGCCCAACCCCTGCCCAAAAGAGGGGGAAGCCTTCCCAAAGCAGCCATTTCACTGGTCCAGAGTTTCCCCTGATATCAAGCCTAAATTGGCCAGGGAAAGCGCCACAGACAGGGCTGTCAACTCAGGCAGGATGATACCTTCTCCTTCTCCCTCCTCTTAGGGGAGACTGTGAGGTAGAATGAAGCACGCTGCCAGTTTCATCTGCCTGTCTTTGTTATAAGGGAAAGTATAATATCCAGAAATGACCATATAAAAAAAAGGTAATTTTCAAAAATAACAAAATATTCTTAAAATACATGGACTAGTAACTTGATTTGAAAATAAAAAAACTGTTCCTCTTCATTTCCTAAGACAGCAGCGTTAGATTCAAAGAGAAACAGGGCCACTAAACCATGAGGACCCCTGTGCGCCACAGAGAGACTCAGAAAACCACACATTTCTATCATCTATGCTTTACTATATTTCTGGCTTGGGGTTGTTTTTTTGCTTTTTGGAGGGCAACTGGGGTTAAGTGACTTGCCCAAGGTCACACGGCCACTTTTTGTGTTCAGTGTCTGAGGTCGGATTTGAACTCAGGTCCTCCTGACTCCAGGGCCAGTGCTCTATTCACTGCACCACCCAGTCACCCCTATACTTCTATTTTGTTAACTATTTCTCAGTTACATTTCCATCTGTCTCAGGTGCATGTTTGATACCTCTGCCCTAAAAGACCACAGAGCCCCAAATGCCACAGGACCAAAAGTAGTCATTACTACTTCATCAGTTACACTCGTAGCCTGGCAGCGCCCCTCTGGGCACCTTCTCCTCCTGCTCTCCGTCTGTTGTAGCTCACAGACAAGGCCAGGAGTTAGGATATAGATGCCTCTGGTCATCTATTAGGAAGGAAGCCCTGCTGTTGTTTTTATATAAGTCAATGTTTGTTGAATGAATGAATAAATTTTGTGGAAGTCCCAGAGAATATCTTAGTTCTGGCTTCTGTAGTCCCCCAAAGTCACCGAGCAGGGGAGGTCTTTGTCCATTGAGAAGACTCAGGAATGGTTTGGAACTCCTGGACACGTTAAATAAGTGCCCATCTCTTACAACATGATGCAAAGGCGAGGAAGCTGGCCCTGGAAGCAAGAAACCTCTTCCTCCCCTTGTAACTGTCAAATTACTCAGTCTCAGTTTCCCCACCTGTAAAAGACTGGGGTTGGAGGGGTTGGCCAGAGGTTGGGTCCAGCTCTCAATCTGTAATCCTGATACTGTCTCCAGCAAGAGCAGCTTCTGCTAGACACAGGCGAGAACATTTAGAAGCAGAGGCCCGTGAGGATATGGTATTGAGGAAGTTTACAAAGTATTCTTTGCTGACGAGTTTTAGCCCAGCTACAGACTGGGCTAATTTCTGTCTGCCTACAAATGGGGAAGAGTGGGCAGATATCTGTGAGGACGGAGGCCCTGAGCATCACCTCCTGCTAATCTGATTAAAAAAGCCCAAACCTCAAACCACTCTCCTCCTCTCCCCAGCCCTAGGACCCTGAGGTTCAGAGATCTCCCTTTCAGGTCGCTGAATCTCAAGTAGTCCAGTTTGTTGAAACTTCATCTCCTCTCAATTATCTTGGATCTCACCCATGGTCCAGTTACAGATTAACGGCTGATCCGGGGCTGAGGGAAACCCTACACCTTGGGAGCTGCTTTCCGAGGGCAGAGAAGGCTCCTGAAAGCAGCCCAGGACCTTAGACCAAAGCTGGCAGCTGAAGACCACAGGTCTTACAGAGGAAGTTACAGAGGAATGAAGCAAGGGATGAGGACCGTATAATAACGGCACCAAGAGACCATCCTGCCCAGGGGCCCAGGGGGATGCAGCTCTCTGTCCCAAGTTCCTGTGACTTCTTCCCAGCACTGCCCGATCAGCACTTTTACTGGTTATTTCCTTAAAGGCGCAGAAAGAACAATGGGGTCAAGAGACCTGGGATCAAATCCTGGCTCTGCCAGTATTAGCTGTGTAAAACTGAGTAAGGCCTTTACCTGCCTTGGCCTCAATTACTTCACCTGGAAAATGGTGATAACTACCCAACCTATAATTAGAAACACAAACACATGATTTGGGATCAAAAGAAGTTTATAGAGCAGTAATTAAGAGGAACAAAACACTCCCAGCCAGAAGCAGCCTCCACCCTTTTTTATTCAAATTATTTATTTATTTTCAACATTCATTTCCACAAGATTTTGAGTTACAAATTTTCTCCCCATCTTTCTCCTATCCCCACCCGAAAACAGCAAGCCTTCCCCCTTCCCCAATCTGTTCTCTCTTATATCCTCCTCCATACCCCCCCCAACTTTCTAGTAGGGCAAGATGGGTTTCTATACCCCAGGGCCTGTACATCTTATTTCCCAGTTGCATGTAAAAAACTATTTTTTAAACATTTTTTTTTAACTTTGATTTCCAGATTCTTTCCCTTTTTCCCTCCTCACCCACCCCCACTGGGAGGATAAGCAATTCAATATAGGTGGTACATGTGCAGTTACACCAATCATTTCCATACTAGTTATACTGTGAAAGACTAACTATATCTTATCCCTGTTAACTATCTCTTAACCCTCTTATCCCCTTCCCCCCTACTTTCCTGTGGGGTAAGATACCCAATTGAGTGTGTATGTTATTACTTCCTCAAGCCAAATTCAATTTCCCTTTCTCCTTCTTGCTCTTCCCCTCCACTATGACAGCTTTCTCTCGCCTCTTTTATAAGATAATTTACCCTAATCTATCTCTCCCTTTCTCCTTCTCCCAATATATTGCTCTCTCATCTCTTAATTTTATTTTTTAGATATCATCCCTTCATATTCAATTCATCCTGAGCCTTCCATATATACATGTACACATATATACACACTCACATATGTACTTATATGCATATACCCTCCTATTTAAACATATACATGTATGTATACATACATACATACACACACATTTATATTCCCTTCAACTATCCTCAAACTGAGAAAAGTCTCATGAGTTACAATTATCATTTTCCCATGTAGGAATGTAAATAGTTCAACTTTAATAAGTTCCTTATGATTTCTTTTTCCTGTTTACCTTCTCATGCTTCTTGTATTTTTAAGCCAAAGTTTCTGTTTAGCTCTGGTCTTTGCATCAAGAATGCTTGAAAATCCTCTATTTCACTGAATGACCATATTTTCCCCTGAAGAAATATACTCAGTTTTGCTGGGTAGGTGACTCTTGGTTTTAATCCTAGCTCCTTTGACCTCTGGAATATCACATTCCAAGCCTTTTGATCCCTTAATGTAGAAGCTGCTAGATCTTGTGTTTCCACAATAACTCAAATTGTTTCTTCCTGATTGCTTGCAATATTTCCTCCTTGACCTGGGAACTCTGGAATTTGGCTATGATATTCCTAGGAGTTTTCTTTTTGGGATCTTTTTCAAGAGACGGTAAGGGAATTCTTTCCATTTCTATTTTGCCTTCTGGTTCTAGAATATCCGGGTAATCTGCCTTAAGAATTTCTTGAAGGATGATTTCTAGGCTCTTTTTTGGATCACGGCTTTCAGGTAGTCCAATAATTTTAAAATGATCTCTCCTGGATCTATTTTCCAGGTCAGTGGTTTTTCAATGAGATATTTCACATTGCCTTCTATTTTTTCATTTGTTTGGATTTGTTTTATAGTACCTTGATTTCTAATAAAGTCATTAGCTTCCATTTGTTCCATTCTAATTTTGAAGGAATTATTCTCTTTGGTGAGTTCTTGAAATTCCTTTTCCTTCTGGCCAATTCGGTTTAAGGTATTCTTCTCATTGGCTTTTTGGGCCTCTTTTGCCATTTGAGTTTGTCTATTTTTTAAGGTGTTATTTTCTTCAGTCAGGCTGTTGACTCTCTTTTCATGATTTTCTTGCATCGTTCTCATTTCTCTTCCCAATTTTTCCTCCATTTCTCTCACTTGATTTTCAAAATCCTTCTTGAGCTCCTCCATGGCCTGTGACCCAATTCATATTTTTCTTGGAAGCTTCTGATGCAGGAGTTTTGACTTTATTGTCTTCTTCTGGTTCTGTGTTTTGACCCTTTTTGTCCCCCCAAAAAGATTCTATGGTCTGATTGTGCTTCCTGTATTTGCTTATCTTGCCAGCCAATTAATTGACTTTTCAGCTCTTTGCCACAGAAGAACTCTGCTTCCAGAGTGGAAATAGCTGTGTCCCAAATTTCTGGGGTTTGTATAAATGTTATGAGAGCTGTGAAAAGGCCACCTTCTCTACAGCCACCACAAGCTCTGGCACACTGGCCACACACCCCAGGACCACCAGCCAAGACTGAGCGACCCAGACCCAAGCAGGTCAAAGCAAAAGTGATTACCCTCTGAATGGTTGTTTGGTCCCCAGATCATCTGCAGGCCAGGAGCTCCGGAAGGAGGCAGCTACATGGCAGCGGCGGCAGCGGCGACAACTACAACCTACCCAGCACCGAGTTCCAGCAGAGTTCCGGACTGACGGGTTACTTTCTCTTTGGCCTTTATGGGGTGAGATGTCTGGGAACTGCCAGAGCTGCTGGTGATTCTCTCTCCTGAAGTCTGCTCCAGCCTATCTGTGCTGCTGGTTGGGCCTGCCCCGGCTCTGGGCCCACACAGCTCACGCAGGACTGCACGTGGATCCCAGCCTGGTGTGACAGACCCTTCCTATGGGCCTGCCAGGATACCTTCAGTGGAAGATCTGTCTCTCTGTCACCTTGTTGGTTCTGTAGCTCTAAAGTTTGTTTAGAGTCATTTTTTAATATGTTTTGGAGGTGGTTGGAGCTGGAGCTCAAGCCAGTTCCTGCTTTTACTCTGCCATCCTGGCTCCACCCCTCTTTAGGAAGGAGGAACACTAAATACAAAATTCTGGGAGAAGAGCTTTAAACTGTTAGTCTAGTGAGGAAAACTCCCTTTAGAGGAAGGATTGGTCCATTTTCTTCAGGGTTTCAGGTTTGCTCGTAGACCCATTACATCTTTCTCCTAGATATGTACAAGCATGACCTCCTCCCTCTGTCATTCATTCCATGTTCTACTAATGAGGCTCTAATTTTATGTGGGGTGTGTCAGATAATATACATGAGGTTTATTAAGCAAGCTCAGTTGTAATTTTGTAATATCTGGTCATTGGCCTCTCACTGGTTTAAACCAGATCAGTCCTTCTGGTTTGAGGGCCTCCCGAGGCCGCTGTCTGCCTTCTGATTGGTCAGGTTCACCTGCTATCTGCTACCTCCCTTTATCTTACTTCAGTAATGTCTAGCAATTCTGTGGAATCTTAACTCCTTACTGCTGCTCACTATTTACTATCAACAGTTTTTACTTCAGTAATTTTTAGCAGTTCTGTGGAAACTTAGCTGCTGCATCCCACAATGTCTCAATTTCCTCACCTGGAAAATGGTGATAGGAACTACACTGCCTACCTCACAAGGCTGCTATAAGCAAGGGTTGGAGACAGTAGCTATGCCCAAGATTACTCCTAAAAGAGGAAATTCTCTCCACTAACACAGGTCACAGCCCCTCTGTTCATCTCCTAGTAGATGCTGCCCAGAACATGAAGAAGTTAAGACACTCGCTGAGGCTCCCAAGGTTAGCAAATGTCAGAAGTGACACTTGAACTCGGTCCCCTTGGTTCCCAGGCTCTGGTGCACTTCATCCTAAGCTGTTTATTAACAGATTCTTCCAAGGGGGAGACAGAAAATACTATTCATGAGTTAAGAATGAGAAGACTCCAAAGGCTTATAGAGTCCATTACTGCAGCGGAGAAGCTGGAGAGGATCCGGGGCGAGCCTTGGAGGGGAGAAGAACTCGGTTCAAAGTCTCCTGCAGGGATCTGACAACTGTGTGACCCTGGGCAACTCATTCCCCCTCTCTAGGCCTCAGTTTCCTCAACTGTAAAATGGGGATAATAACAGCCCCTACCTCCCAGGGGGTTGTAAGGATCAAATGAGATGACACACGTAAAGCTCTCAGTACAGTGCCTGGCACACAGCAAACTCTCTATCAGGTATAAACCTTAAAGAGCTTGTAAATATTAGCTGTTGATACGATTATAAAACAGTGAGGAGCAGTGGCAGGAAAGGCCAATAAAGAAAGCTTGGCAGGAGACCTAAACTGTCCCAAGGGAATTCAAGGATGAAACATGGAAGAAAAATGGAGGGGAAATCTGCAAAGATGCTTACAACACTTTTCTCCAACAAGGCCAGCTCCCATGTTTGGAAGCTAACATCCCAGGACCAGATGTGCTTATAGAGGAGATAGAAACACCACTGAAGAACACTGGGGATGGGGAGAAGCAGCTGGACTAGACCAAGGATGCAGAGAGGGAAGATCTCCTGATAGAGGCAGGAATTTTGAGCATATTAAGGGACTGAATCTCAAGGCATCTGAAATAGAGGAAAACACCAAAGGTTTGAAAAAATATCTGAGATGAAAATATCAATAACCAAACCAAAGAGAGGAGGCTGTGTAGCTCAGTGGATAGAAGTTTCACCTCTGATCTATACTGGCTACCACTTAACCTCAAAGAGAACGTGCCTACCTGAACTGCTAGAAGGAGTTTCCTAACCTGGGAGCTCCCTATATTCATGGAATCAAAGGTCCAGAGCCTGTCCTTATGGACCTATGGGCCTACCCATTAATATATAGTTATATGAAAATATAACTGTGAGAACAGTATTTATGAGAATGATCCTACACATGTATTACAGGGACTCTTGATAAGGGTGTTAAAAGAGAACAGGCAGGGGCAGCTAGGTGCCACAGTGAATAGAGCACTGGCTCTGGAATCAGGAGGACCTGAGTTCAAATCCATCCTCAGACACTTAACACATAGTAACCACGTGACCTTGGGTAAGTCACTTAACCCCAATTGCCCTGCCCTCCCCCCCTCCAAAAAAAAAAAGCAAAAAAAAAAGAGAACAGGGAAATTTTCCACAAACTATAATCCACAGCAGATCATGTCTTTATCATCACACAGCTGACTGAAAAAAGTAGAAAATATTGAGGATTCCACTGCAGTTGTTTGTTGACCATAAGAAAGCATTTGATTTGATAGAGCAAAATACCACCTAAAGGTTCTCTTCCAACATGGTGGCTCCCATGCATGTGGCAAAATCCTTGAAAGATATTGACAGATGTAGTAACCTTGTTCGATCTCTCTCTCTGATTTTTAATATTAGATGAGGGATGGGGCAGCCAGGTAGCACAGCGAGTAAGAGCACCGGCTTCAGTGTCGGGATGACCTGGGGATCAAATCTGGGCTCAGATACCCAGCACCACACCCAGAAATAACTGGCCGTGTAACCTTGAGCAAGTTACTTAACCCCAATTGCTTAGGGGCAGTCAGGTGGCTCAGTGAGTAAGAGCACCGGCTCCAGTGTCAGGATGACCTGGGGATCAAACCTGGACTCAGATACTTAGCACCACACCCAGAAGTAACTGGCCGTGTAACCTTGAGC
Source organism: Petaurus breviceps papuanus (assembly GCF_028583685.1). Taxonomy (NCBI): domain Eukaryota; kingdom Metazoa; phylum Chordata; class Mammalia; order Diprotodontia; family Petauridae; genus Petaurus; species Petaurus breviceps. Next base: position 1,575,219 of record NW_027186338.1, read on the forward strand.
AAGTTACTTAACCCCGATTGCTTAAAAAAAAAAATATTAGATGAGGGATAAGACATAAAGTCAAAGAAGCAAAAGGCCTACTGTCATAGAGGACACAGTTCAGAGCACTAGTAAAAGGGGGATTCCTACTGAGTCTCTAGTATAGATGGTGGGTGAGGTTCTCCAAAAGCTCCAGACTGTGGATGTCACTGTGATCATGGCATTAAGAAGCCACTGCACACCTCAGAGCCTCCTCATCACTCAAAAGAATTAGGTCCATCCACAAAGTAGAAGGAAAATGCCCACTGACCAGGCAACAATATGAAAAAGTCAATGAAAACCTTCGTTTAACGGACAATGATGCACAGCTCTTGGATGGTCAGCCCTGCTACCAATACCAGTCTGGTATGGGCCCTACAAGTGGGCAATGGGTTAAGCCCAGAGCTGAAGAGGAGGAGGAGAAAGGGATGAATTGCTGCTGCTCTCCTAACGACCCCAAGTATTTCCCTGAAACAAAGACCTATCTTTTTTCCACAGAAACAGTCTTCTGGTGATGCTATATTTTACAATAAGCCATGGAAATCTACAGTCTCCTAAGGATACAAACTGAGGAACACTCAGAAAACAATGGAGAGGCCCACAGAGGGCCACAGAATTGTACAAGAGAAGAAGCCTAAAGCTGTTCTCCAAGACCTGCACGGTCAGGAGAGCGCTGGTCATGTAGTGAACCTAAGGGATAACCCACGAACAGCCCACATGCTCCCGGGATTGCACACAATGTCAAATGAATGAATGAAACACTTATTAAATGTTTACCAAGGGCAAAGGCTGTCCAGGGCACGGTCCAAGTACAAGGGAGGGTCAATGAGGATAGTGAGGACAGTGAGGAGGTCCTCCAGGGGCTCTGATTCCAAAGATAACATCCATTGTAATCACTGCACAACAGCCTCAGAACTATCTAAATGAGATCTCAACTACCTCAGCCCTCCCAGCACATGCAACATATGCAAAGGATAGGCTGAACAAATGAATTTCAACCTGTATCAATCACTACAGTGTAGAAAAAAGCCCGAGTTTCCTCTTCCATAAATGGGGGGAGGGGGTGCAGAGGGAGTTAGAGGAGATCATCTCAAGGCTCTTTCAATTCTATATCTAAGCTCAACTCCGCCCCCCCCCATGATAAATGCATACACAGATAATAATGGTGGGTCTGACTGAAAAGGGAAGCTAGGTGGGGCAGTGGATAGAGTGCCAGGTCTGGAGTCAGGAACTCCTCTTCCTGAGTTCAAATCTGGTCTTAGGCACTTAGTTATGTGACCCTGAGCAAGTCACTTAACCCTGTTTGCCTCAGTTACATTATCTGTCAAACTAACTGGAGAAGGAAATGGACAAACACTCCAGTATCTTTGCCAAGAAAACTCCAAACGGGTCACAGAGAGTTAGCTGGACATGATTTTAAACAACTGATCCACAAGTGATTATATCCCTTTTCACAACCCACTGTGGTCTCAATGAGATCCTGTTTAATTTGAGTGAGCCCCTAGAACAGTGCCCAGGGCACTGTCACTACTTAAGTATTTGTTGGATAAATAAATGAATTTCAAAGGGAAATGGAGGAGACAGGGACAGCTCGATATTTCATATAAGAAACCAGGGTGTGAGCCAGGTCAGAATGGCCAAGCAGCTCGCTTTCCCCTCCTGAGTAAGTCCTCGCCCCACTGGACCCGGCAGCAGGCATGGTCTGGGGGCTGGACGGGTCCCTCGAGCCTTCCGGGGCGTCGGAGGCTACAGTATGTTAGGAAGAGCTAGACCCCCCAGGGGATGCCCTCACCAGCTCACCCTGCAGGGATCTGCTTTAAGATACACAGGAGACCAAGAGTGGGGAAATCTCCCAAACTGCAGTGTCCCAGACTTTCCTTTTGCTCCTTTGGATGACTACCCCGCATCACCCCCGTGGAGGGTGGGGGTCCTGTCCCACAGCCTTCCTAAGGGCGGATCTCCTTGGGGAGGGGGCAGACGTGGGGCGCCAGCTGGGGCTCGGGGACCGGTGGAGTCAAGGGAACTTCCCCTGGGGCTGGGAAATTCTGCTCGGCTTCCTTCCAGGGTGGTAAAGGACGTAATTAACTTAGGGAGGTTGTAAATTAACTCCAGGAAATGGACTCCACCTCATGTTCCCTGGAACAGATCTCAGCCGGCTCACGTCTTTATAAACTGGTATTTTTTTGGAGTTAAAGGGGGAAAGAAAAACAGAGTGACCCAGGCAGAGGCCAGCCCGCTCCCCCTGCCCCCGGCCCCCACCTGCCAAGCTTCGGCCCGGACCCGGCCCGGACCGGGGGATCGGGCCGCGGGACCCCCAAACCACCGGGATGCGGCGTGCGCACGGGAAGCCCCCCACCCCGGGCGCGGACGCATGGCCCGCTCTGCCCCGCGCCGCGCGGGCGCTGGGGGTCCTCCTGAGTCACGGCTCCCGGCCCACACCCACCTCCCCAAGGGGCAGCCTCTGGCCCCACTCCGTTCCGCCGGCGCTGGGAGGCACCGTGCCTGCCCTCGGGGGGCTTCCATTCTAGGACTGGAGCCGGAAAGCCAGGAGCGAGCTCGGAGGCTGCCGGGGTGAAAGCAACCCTCCCCGCTCACATTTACAGGTGGAGAAACTGAGGCTGTGAGCGGAGGTTCACGGAACTCGTCCGTGCCGGAGCGGAATTCGAACTCGTCTCCCAGCAGCGCTCCCACCGCTCCTCGGGGGGCCCCGAGTGGAATAGGGAGGGCTTCCCGAAGGAGGCGGGCCAGGCGCGGAGGGGGAGCACTCACCTTCACGTGGTTCTCCACGGCCGCGCGGCCGGCCAGACGCTTGGCTTCCTCAGTCTTGGACATGGTCCGGGCGGTGGGTGCGGGAGGTAGCGGGGGCGCGGGGGCGAGCGGAGCGCGCACCGGGGCTGGGGCCGCCGCCAGTAGGTGTCCGCTCCCCCCGCCCGAGGGCTGGCGCTGGGGAGGCGGCACGTGCGGCTCTCCCGCGCGCCAGCTCCCCCCGCCCCCGGAGGAGGCCCCGCCCCCGGCCCCAGCCCGCCCGGGCAGTGGGGCCAGGACCCGCCCGTAGAGCGTGCTGAAGGGCCCCGGGCGCTGCATCCCTGCCGCCGCCGGCCCAGCCGCGCCTGCCTCGGCTCGCCCCGCCCCACACCGCCCCGGAAGTCGGGCCCGGCAGACGGAGGGCGCCGCCGCGCCAAGCGGCGCTGCTGGGAAATGTAGTTCGGGCGAGGGGCAGACCCTGCGGCCGCCCGGTAGCCTGGACTACCGGCCCCAGAAGGCAGCGCGCGGCTGTCCGGGGCATGCCCCGGCTTAGCCTCTCCCGGTCTGCGAACACCGGCTCACGTGCTTAGGCCCCCTGCAGCCTAGGCACTGGGGCTGCGCTCATGGAGTCTGCGCTCCGGGCCTGAGGCAGTGCAGGTGCGGCCAGGTGACTCATCCATGGTCACGATGGGGCAGCAGGTGGAATGGAATGAGGGTCTTTGATCCGTCCGCCGGTGCCCCCGCCCAGTCCATGGTGAATCCCTGAGGACGAGCGCTGCTTTGGCGTGCGTGCCCTCTGTGGGAAGAGCTTTGCGCTGCGTCCGCAGCACCTGTCACTCAGCCCGAGATCATTGTTGTAAAGCTCTTAGCACCGTGCTTGGCGGTAACAGGAACCTCCCGGCCTCAGTTTCCTCTGTAAAGTGGGGGCGATAGCGCCTACCTCCCATGGTGGTTGCCGGGATCAAGAGAAATCGCATTTGCAAAATGCTTTGCAATAAAAGTGCTTTCTACATGCTCACTCTTGTTCCACCAAGCGGTCATTGACCTGAGTTCAAATCCGTCTTCTGTCATAGGCCCCCTGAGCCTACTTTTTAAGAAATAAAAAAAAAATAATCGCCAACGTAGAGCACGGAATAAATGAAGGGGGGTGGGGGATGGGGAGAGGAAGTATTTAGCAAGAGCCGAGCTTCATGCTTCGGGGTGGGGATACCGATACAAGCACTGAAGCTCCCCACCTCCCAGAGGAGTTAGCATTCCAAATGCACGTGGTCCATAGTGTTAGGGTGGGTGGGGACTGGGTGGAGGTCCTGGAATTCCTGCTCCCGGACTATCCACATACATAGTGGATAGTTACTAGTTACATACATCTCATCAGATTCAATGTTGCATGCTTTATGTAGATTGTCTTTATAGTTTTACATTAGTCATACCCCCTGCAGCGACTCCATCTCCCCCCCCCCCCAAGACCCTTTGAAAAGGTCTTGAAACCCATGGGCCTCAGTTTCCTCATCTGGTAAGGGAATCCTGGGAAGCATGGTTAAAGTGCTATTAGTTGTCCTAAGGATTAAGTGAAATAATATTTTTAAAGTGCTTTACAAACCTTAAAGGTATCTTGTTACTATAAAATGAAAATGGTTAACAGGGAGGGGGGAACCCAAGGGACCTGAGGGTCAGGCAGCATTTAGCTCGGTGACATTGTCAGCAATCACAAAGCAACCACATTCTAGGGTGCTGAGAAATCTGGTAGAAGTGATATCATCAGAGCTGGTGGAAAGGGATTTGAGTGCTACCGGACTGGAGAAGTTTTCTTTTTTCTTATTTTTTTTCAACATTCATTTTTTTATTAGATTTTCAGTTCCGTATTTTTCTCACTCCCTCTCATCCCCCTTCTCTAAGCAATCTGATACAGGATATAGATGTACAATCATGTTAAATGTATTTCCACCTTAGTCATGTGAAGAAAAAAACAGAACAAAAATAAAGCAACAACCCCCCCCCCCATGAAAATAGTACCCTTTAATCTGCATTCAGACTCCATAGTTCTTTCTTTGGATGTGGATGGTATTTTCCATCATGAGTCTTTTGGAGGGGGGCGGAGTCAAGAAGCAGGACCTCCCAGCTTTTTGGCTTCCACCTTCCCCAATCCATGTAAAAAGGGAACTCTAAACAAACTTTGGAGATGCAGAACCTACAAAATGACACAGAGAAGCTAACCTCCTGCTGAGGACAGCCCGGCAGGCAGCAAGCGGCCAACACAGCCCTCTGGTAGCCCCAGCCCAGCCCCATGCCAAGGCTTTACCCCCAGGGCGGGCCTGACCAGCCACTGACCAGAGGGACTCCAGATCAGCAGCAGCTGTGGCCGTTTCCAGAATTATCAACACATAGATGCAAAGGACAAAGTGAGAGGTCAGTGCAGTCTGGACTTTGGGACCCAGTAAGTGGGAGTACCTTGGGTTTTGCCCCCTGGGGGGAGAAGCCACTGAGACACTGGCACAGCTAGCCAGCACCATGTGGCAGCTTCAGCTCCTGGCCTGCAGAGTGTAGGGGGAACAAGTGACCAGTCTGAGGGGTAATCACTCTTGCTTTAACCTGCTTGGATCTGGATTGCAGTCTAGGTGGAGGTCCTGGGGTGTGTGTCCAGCTTGCCAGAGATTGTGGAGGCCTCGGAGAGGGCACCCATCTAAAACCTCTGGCAGCTGAGAAAACCCCAGTGTTTGGGACGAAAGTTCCCCTGCTGGTGGCGGAGTTCTACTGTGGCAAAAAGCCCAGGGGTCAAGTGACTGAGGGGCGACTTGACCAGGCAAAAGGAAACAAAGCAGACAGAAGATTACAACATTAGACTCCTATTTTGGGGACAAAAAGGAATAAAGCATGGAACAGGAGGAAGACAGTGAAGCCAGAACTCCTGCACCAAAAGCTTCAAAGGAAAATACGAGCTGGTTACAGACCACAGAGGACCTTAAGAAGCAGATAAGAGAAGTGGAGGAAAAATTGGGAAGAGAAATGAGAACAATGCAAGAAAATTATGAAATGAGAGTCAACAGCCTAACTGAGGAAAATCATAGCTTAAAAAATAGACTAACTCAAATGAATCTTTTGGAATTGTCTTCCATCTGAGAAGAGCTAAGTCTATCATTGTTGACCATGGCACAGTGTTGCTGTTACTATGTTCTCCTGGCTCTGCTCTCTTCACTCAGCGTCATTTCATGTAAATCTTTCCAGGTTTTTCTGAAGTCTGCTGGCTCATCATTTCTTATGGAACAATAATATTCCATTACATTCATATACCACAACTTATTCAGCCAATTCTTCAGTTGATGGGCATCCTCTCAATTTCCAATTCTTTGCCACCACAAAAAGAGCTGCTATAAATATTTTTGCACATGTAGGCCCTTTTCCCTTTTTTGTAGTCTCTTTGGGATACAGACCTAGTAGTGGTATTTCTGGGTCAAAGGATATGTACAGTTTTATAGCCCTTCGGGCATACTTCCAAATTGCTCTCCAGAATAGTTGGATCAGTTCACAACTTCACCAATAGTGCATTAGTGTTCCAATTTTCCCACATCCAACATTTATAATTTTCTTTTTTGTCATGTTAGCCAATCATAGGTAGCACCTCAGAGTTGTTCTAATTTGCATTTCTCTAATCAATAGTGACTTAGAACATTTCTTCATATGACTGACAACTGCCTGTTCATATCCTTTGACCATTTATCAATTGGGGAATGACTTGTATTCTTATAAATTTGACTCAGTTCTCTATATGAGGCCTTTATCAGAGACACTAGCTGTAAAAATTGTTTTCCAGCTTTCTGCTTTTCTTCCAATCTTGGTTGCCCAAGTCAATGTCTGCTCCCTATAGGGAGGTTATTTCTGCCAATACTCAGCACCGTGCCTGGCACACAGTAGGAGCTTAATAAATGTTGATTGGTTGGTAACCCCTGCAGAAGAGACTACAGACAGAACTATCCTTGAACCTGATGAGACTAAGGAGCTTCCCTGGCTGACCAGAAGTTGCTAAGGTAATACAAAACCGATGTACAAATGAAGTGTCCCCAAAGTACCTCTTGATCCATGAACAACAGTCAGTCAGTTAATCAGTCAACAAGCATTGTTTAGGTCATACCATGTGCCAGGCACCTGGCAAAACTCTAGGAATACAAATAGAAGCAGAAAGGTGGCCCATGCCCCCAAGGAGCTTACACTCTAATGGGGGTAAGACGATACATAAAAGTGAGCTGAAGAAGAGGGATTGGGCAGAAATGGGTCAGCAGGGCAGCCTGGGGAGGGATAGAGGATTTATCAAGCACTTGCCCTGTGCCAGGCATGCCCAGAATTCATTATTGGGGAAGCAAAGACAAAGGTAAGAAAGTCCTTGCTCTTCCAGAGCTGACTTTCATGTGAATATGTAGGTACCTACCAGATACATGCAGAGTAACGGAAAGGTAACATTGGAGGGGGAGCCTGGCAAGACTGGGAGGACCAGGAATTTTCCCCCAAAGACAGCATTTGATTCGAGTCCTGAAGGAAACCAGAGATTCTGAGAGTCAGCTGTGGAAAGGAAGGACACGCCAGGCCAGAGGTGGAGCTTAGGACAGATTTTATACATCTCTAACTCTTGGCACATATTTCCTCCCATCCAGCCTGAATCTGCCCTGTAACTTCCACCTGGTTATGCCTCTGGGTCAAGAAGTACAGGGTGAATCCATCCCTCTCCATGTGATGCCCCTTTGGATGCCTGGACAGAGCCCCAGAGTTCAGCACATCTATCCAGCTCCTTGCCCCCCAAATCATAGGATGCTGGAGCCGGAAAGGACCTTGGAGGCCCTCTATCTCATCTAGCCCCCTTGTTACACAGTGACAGAGCCAGCCAGTCACCTTCTGAAGATGATAAAGCTAAGTAGCCAAGGGAGGACTGGGAGTCAGCTCTGCTCATTATATATCCCATGCTCCCTGGACAAGGCACATAGCGGCTTCCTCCCCACTTTGGGGGAGTGCCTATTACAGCTTATTACTTCCATCCTCTCAGAACCCCACCCCCCAGTGCTCTTACCCCCTTCTGTATAAGGGATGGGGTACTGGGGTGGGGGATGGGAGAAGTGGCTGGGGAGGGGGCAATGGAGCTGGGATGATTACTTTTCAGACTTCCTACCTTTGCCAACATGTCTCTCACCTGAGAAGAATGACAAAAAATAACTAATAATTAATAATAACTGCCACTTTTATAGTATTTTAAAGCTAAAGAGTACTCTTTATATACATTATCTCATGTGGGCTTCCCAACCTTATGACATAGGAACTGTAAGTATTATTTTTTCCAATTTATAGATAAAGAAATGGAAACATTGGGAGTTGAAGATTCTTGTCTTCAACTTGTGACTTGTCAGAGATTATACATCTAGTAAGTGTCAGTGGTGGGATCTGAACCCAGGTCCTCTGCTCTGTCTGTTATACCACACTGCCTTCTGAAGATTACCATGACAGGATGGAAAATCAGTGACTCCTCACGTCACTTGGAGTAAAGCCAGTGTCCCCAGAGGAGTCTGGTTTGGTATCACTCTCCTTTCATTGAACAGAAGGGGGACCTAAGAGAGAGAAAGGAATGTGGAGGTTTTGTCCTTGTTTATGGGACATGGGGCACTGAAATGTGGGAACTTCCCCTTGTTGGACAAACTCTGCTGACAATGGAGAGGATCAGGACTGGAGCCAGGACAGGGTGATCAGGGCTTCGCCCCAGGACACCAGCCTTTAGAGGGCTCTGGCAGCACCATCTTCAACAGATAGAAATGACTGTGTTCAGCTCCTAGGTATCAAGGATGATTGGTTAAGATCGGAAATCAGCAGATGGCATGATTCTTCTGCACCTCAGGTAGGGTTCCTTTCTGTCCCAATTGCACCCTGCTCCTTCTCCCTCCAGCAGCCCCCCAAGAAGTTCTCTCCTCTCCTGGGGTCCATCCCCAGGGAGGGCTTGGTGTTATAAGTGTTAAGACTGCCTTCAAGCTGAATTTTGTTCAAAGTTAATTTGCATTCCCCCTTTCATACTTCTTGTATATTCGTCCTGGGTGCTGTTTGGGGTACCTCACCAAGACCCCAGAATTTCTAGTTAAGCCTTGGGGGAGAACAATAAAGAATGACAGAATTAAAATAGGAAGAGAGGGGGCAGAAAACAGGTAAGAGAAACTACCTTGTTCTCCCACCTGCAGAAAGTAGGAGCCAGAAATAAGAACTGGGTAGGGAAACTCTCCAAGAGAACCCCTTATAATCAGGATTATAAATGACCCTGGGGATTTACATACATTTGGGGGGCTAATGGTTGCTTCTTCAAGGATTTTCACCTTTTAATAAAGCTTTCTTCTGAAATATAAAATGTATTTCTTGAAGACGGGGAAAGGCTTTTGTTGAGGCTGCTTTACATAAATCTCCCTAGTTTTCTTGGGGATGTTTTTTTGGGGGTGGGAGGAGGCAGTTGAGGTGGGGAGGGAATCATACCTGTGAAGGAACTCTGAACAATGAAACTGGGCAGGTACTCTATAAATTCTCTCTTACACTCTTACCTGAGGATACTGAGAGGGTAAGCTTGTTCAGTTATAGTCAGTACCTACCTTCCTGACTCCCTTCAAGGCCATCTCTGTATCCACCATGCCAAGCCCCCAGAAGTGAGAAAATCACCCCAGGCCTACTCAGGATCTTCAAGTCACAAAGGTTACATAAATAAGGGCAATGGTGACTAATTCCCATGGAACACAATGGCCATTAAGTATGTTATGAAATATGGGTCAGGTTAACTCGGGCAAGTCCTATCTGATCATAAGACTAATCTCAGTGCATGCAGCAGGACCAGTAGATCTGGGCTTGAATCCTACGTTACCTCAAGTAAGTCACTTAATTTCGCAGACCAGCAATATCTTTAGCTACGAATCGGCAGCAATAATACTTGTACAGCCTTGCTCAGATACATGAGGAAGGAACTTTGCAGACTTCCTAGTTTGCAAAGAAATGGGAAGGACCTTTGTTCCTCATTGTTCCTTTTGTGGCTGGAACATTTATCTCCCTATCCATCATTGCTCTCTCCCTCTTCCCCTTACAGAACAGTTCATAAGATTAAAGATCCAGAGGTGGAAGAGGTCTTTGAGGTCATTCTAATCCCACCCCTTTGTTTTTATAGTCAGTCAATTAAATGGCAGCTATTAAGTGCTTACTGTGTACCAGTGCATAGTTAATTGCTGAGAGTAGAAAAAAGGTAAAAATCATCCCTATAACTCTAGGAGCTTACATTCTAACCAGGGAGAGAACATGTATGTAACTAACTAGGTACATACAATATAAATAAAGAGTAGATGGAATGTAGTTTCAATAAGGGAACACACAGCAGCTGAGGTCACTAGGCAAAGGGGACTGCCAATGCAAAGGAGTGGAGGTGGGAGGTGGGAGTGTTACAGGGGGCACAGCAAACTGGTCAATGTGTGTAGATCATAGAGAAGGTAGAAGGAAGTAAAGTACAAGAAGAGAAAGGTAGGAAGGGGCCAGATTTTGAAGGCCTTTAAATGCCAAAGGAAGGAGCTAATGTTTGATCTGGTGGGGACCACTGGAGTGGGTTGAGTAGAGGGGTGACATGGTCAGACATGAACTTTGGAGCCATCACCAGCAGCTGAGTGGAGAGTGTATTGGAGTGAGAAATAACTTAGAGGCAGGAAGACCAATTAGAAGGCTTTCCCCCAAAGTCCTTCCCCCACACAGATGTTTGAGAAGTGTTGACTGGAGGCATCCAGGCTGATGTTGCCATTGAGGAACATGCCAACCTGGGGGTGACATAGTGGGAAGGCTCTAGAGCTGGAGGTCTGATACCAGCTATCATTTACCATATGTGTGACATGAGAAAAGTCTCAGCCATTCTGGGCCTCAGTTTCTTAAGAGCTTGATATAGTATTCAGCCAGCAGCCTGGGGCCAAGGTGCCACTAAGGGGCACCTCAGGCAGGTGCTGCCCTCTATTACCCTACAGCACTGTTTTCTTCCTCTGTCATGTTTCTCTTCTCCCCTTCCCTCTTTCCCTTCATTTTCCCCTCTCCCCTTCCCCTGCCATCATGCCTCACTCCTCAGGCCAACCAGTGACATCCGGGGGCACATACCATTACTTTTGTTCCATTGCTATTACTAATGGATGGCTAAAGAATATCTGACATTTGGGTTAATAATTAGAAATAATAATATCAACATTTTTATAGTGCTGTTCAATTTTCAAAGTGGTTTCATATTCATTTTTCCCCTTTTTATCACCAACAGCCACAAACATTCCAAATAGAAGATTCCGCATGAAATTTAAGTCAACAAGTCAATAATTATTATGTGCCTATTATGCATTGTGTGCATTGTGCACTGTGCCGGGCCTACATTTGTTATTGTTCAGCCCTTTCTAACTCACTGTGACCCCATCTGGGGTTTTCTTGGCAAAGATATGAGAGTGGATTGCCATTTCCTTCTCTAGCTCATTTACAGATGAGGAAACTGAGGCAAACAGGGTCACATAACTAGTAAGTTTCTGGGGCTGGAGTTGAACTCAGGTCATCCTTAGGCACTCTATCCACTATTTATAGATGCCTAGGGAGGTCAGAACAGGTGTCTGCTCTCCAGGAGGTCCAGAGTTGCACACAGGTTGTCTAAAAGCATATGTTAAATTTAACTCAGTAGTGTTTTTTTTTTTTAATACCTGTTTGTGGCTGCTTCTGAACTGCTTTTCTGTTTAATTCTGTTTAATTTTATAGGGTTTATTGGCACATACAATTTTTGTATACATGATCTGATTTAATGGATGGAAGGAAAGTGCATTGTATCCCTTTTAAATTCAGGCCTGTACAACACACAGATCTCACAGTGAAGAAATTTCCTTCTTGTTTTCACAAGTTACAGTAAGAAGTAAATGGCAAGGTAGGTCATTAGAGAAAAGAGACCAATTCTAAGGAAGAACCCAAAAGAAGAGGGGGAAAAAAGTGGTGCCTGGTGCCCCCATCAGCCATCCAACCAACAGAAGACAGTCAATCAGTATGCATTTATTAAGCTTTTAAATATGTGCAGGTGCTGTACTAAGCCAAGGGAGTAAAAAGAAAAGCAAAAACAAAAACACATTCCAGCCTCTCAAAGCTCTTATTGTAATGGGAGAGAAAAACGTGCTAGCAACCTATGCAAGATAAATGTAAATTGGAGGTGATTGAAGAGGGAGATGGGGGAGGGGAGCAAGAAGAAGTGCCTTTCAGAAAGTGGGATTTGAGATGAATTTTGAAAAAAAGGCAAGGAAACCAGGAGGGAGAGGGAGAACATTCGAGGCCCTGTGGGCCAGTCAGTGAAAAGGCTTGGAGCTAGAGAGAGTACATGGGGAGGAGCAAAGGGTAAGAAGAGTGGAAAGGTAGGAAGGGCTTTCAAAGTAAAGAGGGCTTTATATCTGATCCTAGAGATAATAGGGAGCTGAGAGAGACAGAGACAGAGAGAGAAAGACAGAGAGACAGAGAGAGAAAGACAGAGAGACAGAGACAGAGAGACAGAGACAGAGAGAGAAAGACAGAGAGACAGAGACAGAAAGAGAAAGACAGAGAGAGAGAGACAGAGACAGAGAAAGACAGAGAGACAGAGACAGAGAGAGAAAGACAGAGAGACA
>NW_027186338.1:1587638-1587782 GCF_028583685.1 Petaurus breviceps papuanus
AAGACAGAGAGACAGAGACAGAGAGAGAAAGACAGAGAGACAGAGACCGAGAGAGAAAGACAGAGAGACAGAGACAGAGAGAGAAAGACAGAGAGACAGAGAGAGAAAGACAGAGAGACAGAGACAGAAAGAGAGACAGAGAGA
>NW_027186338.1:1587882-1593431 GCF_028583685.1 Petaurus breviceps papuanus
AAACAGAGGGAAAAAGACAGAGAGACAGAGAGAGAAAGACAGAGAGACAGAGAGAGAAAGACAGAGAGACAGAGACAGAAAGAGAGACAGAGAGAGAAAGACAGAGAGACAAAAACAGAGGGAAAAAGACAGAGAGACAGAGAGAGAAAGACAGAGAGACAGAGACAGAGAGAGAAAGACAGAGAGACAGAGACAGAGAGAGAAAGACAGAGAGACAGAGACAGAGAGAGAAAGACAAAGAGACAGAGACAGAAAGAGAGACAGAGAGACAGAGAGAGAAAGACAGAGAGACAGAAACAGAGGGAAAAAGACAGAGAGACAGAGACAGAGGGAAAAAGACAGAGAAGGAGAAAGGGAGGGGACAGAGAGTGAGAGAGAATTAGAGCTACACTTTAGAAAAGGAAATTTGAGGGCTAAATAGAGGATATACTAAAGTGGGCAGAGACTTTGAAATAAAGCAACCATCAAGCTCTTGCAATAGCCGGGCACGAGGCCTGCACCAGGGTGTTGACTGTGTGAGGATAGATTTTCAGGATTATGTAAGTATGAGGCAAGTCTCCTTTAGGCGCTTGGCCAGTCTGCCCTGTACTGACCTTTGACAGTTCCCGATTTCTAGAGTAACTACATCTGGAAGAATCTCATGAGTTGTTTTTTTCCTCTTCCTCATAGGGGACTTGACCATAGAGAAGAGTTCTCAGGATGTGAAGACAAAAGGCATCAAAAAATTCTGAAGAAAAGAAAGGGAATGGAGAAGGGAAGAAGGGACACAGTTCTCAGAGTAAGGAGACCTAGCCCTGGTCTCCTGTCAAAGCCAATCACCGTCCTATCTAGGCTCAGGGTCAGCACAGGCTGCCCATTGTTAAGGGATAATAGGCTCACCGAGGCAGACACTAGGCTTGTGTGAAGACCTCATCTCCAGTGAAGCAGAAAAAAGTGGGTTATTTGTAGCTCTGCAAGAGGAGGAGTTGATGTTGGCCACGAGGGGTGGATGGTTTTTCACTTACTGTAGGTGACAGCTACATGATAGGTGCCTGTCTCCTTAATGGCCCTCACTTGCTTCTGTCCAATTCAGTTCCACAGATTTAATTTGATTTATCAAGCACTCACCTGGTGCAAGCCACGGAAAAGAGCAACGGAAAAAAAGGAAAGCCTTTGTTCTCAAGAGACTTATATTGTACTGAGTTTTCATTCTATGCCCCAGTATGGGCCCAGCTTCAAACAACTCACAGATGTCACTTGCAAACTCCTCATCTGTAGCCATTGCCTTCTTCCCCCTCCTTCCAGGAGAAGCTAAGAGTGGAAAAGCAATGGTATCACCAGCTCTGGGCTGACCTGTCATGTGAGACCTGTCATGTTTTTTTTTTTTTTAAGCAATCCAGGTTAAGTAACTTGCTCAAGGTTACACGGCCAGTTATTTCTGGGTGTGGTGCTAAGTATCTGAGCCCAGATTCAATCCCCAGGTCATCCTGACTCTGGAGCCGGTACTCTTACTCGCTGAGCCACCTGGCCACCCCTAAGCAATTGGGGTTTAAGTAACTTGCTCAAGGTTACATGGCCAGGTGTTTCTGGGTAGGTGCTAAGTGTCTGAGCCCGGATTGATCCCAGGTCATCCCAACTCTGGGGCTGGTGCTCTTACTCATGGAGCCACCTGACCACCCCCATGTGAGCCTTTTCTGCTCGAGATTCTCTTCCCCCTGGATTGTAAGCTCCTTGAAAGGATTCTTCCTTCTTCCTGGGCATATCTGCTCTCACAGGCCTAAACTTTGCATATGTTTATTCAGCACTAGCTGCACAATGTTGCTTAAGGTCCAGACCAGAGATTTGATTCCAGTTTATGTCACAGAATCTAAGCTGGAGGGACCCGGGAGGCCAAAGAATGACCTACACCTTTAGAAAGAATGTATTCTACCATGTACCAAGTCACATAGCCACTGCTTAGAGACTCTAAGAGGGGAGCCCCCTCCTTCTTAGGGAGCCCATTCCCATCCAGATAACTCAAACTATTATCAAAACCTGAACTTGTCTCCACCATTGCTTCAGGTTCTGTCCCCTGGGACAAACAAAACTCCTCAAATACTTGAAAACAACCATAATGTCCTGACCACCATCCCCCACTCCCTTCAGGCTTTTCTTCTCCAAGATTAATTTCCCCAATTCCTTAAACCAATTTGAGACCCTTTGCCATGCTGGTCTTTCTTCTCTGAACACTCTTGAGCTTCTTTCTGAAATGGACTGAACATAATACTTGAGATCTGGCCCATTAGGTGGTTCATACAATGGGATTGTCACTGCCTCATCTCTGAAAGCTATCTCTTTAATTTTAGAGGTAGCTAGGTGACTCTAGGGCAGGAAGGCCAGAGTTCCAATTCGACCTCAGACATTTACTAGCTGGATCACCTCGAGCAAGTCAATTCACCTCTGTTTCCTTTACTATAAAATGGAGGAAATAAAAACACCTGCATCCCAGGATTACTGTGAGGATCAAATGGGAAAATATTTGAAAAGCACTTAGCACATACTAGGCACTTAATAAAAGCTTCCTTCTTCCCTACCATGTGTAATATAATGCCAAAAGAAGGCGTATTTTGTAATGGATAATTATATCAGCATATTTGTAATCTCTATAGGCATTGTGAATATGGCATTGCTGATACACCATGTCACATTATTTGTCTATATTGAAGTTGCAATCTGCTAAAACCTCCTGATACTTTTCAGACAAACTGTCCCCTAGCTATAGGGCCCCAATGTTGTACTTGTGAAGTTGATTCCTCGAATCAAACACTTTACATTTATTCTGATTAAATTTTATCTTTGGAGATGCAGCCCATTGTTTCACCTGCAAAGATGTTTTGATCTATCATCTAATACATTAGCTATTACTTCCCCTCCTTTTCTATGTGGGCAGAGACTTGAAATAGGAAGAACAGCCAGCAAGCTCTTGCAATAGCCCAGGCATGAGGCCTGCACCAGGTGCTGTGTGAGGACAGACTTTTCTACCCCAAGTTCTTCAAGAAAGCTATCGCTTCCTTCCAACATTTCCATAATTTTTGCTTCAACAACTGTTTCCTCCTTATTAGTTTAAGTTATGATATATATGAGTGTAATGTAATATTAGTGTGCATTAAGAAAGGAAAGAAGGGATGGGTTCAGAGAAACCTGGGAAGACTTGCATGAAATCATGTAAAGTGAACAGACTCAGGACAACAATTGATCCAATAACAATATGGCAAAGACTTTTGAGAAAGACTTAAGAACATCCACCAATGCAATGACCAACAGGATGCTTCAGGATTGATACTGAACAGTGTTTGCCCATCACCTTGCAGAAAGGTGATGGACTGGGGCTGTATGGGACATGCATTTTCAGAGGTGGCCAATGCAGGAATTTCTTTTGCTTCACTCTCTGTATTTGTCCTAAGGGTTTGTTTTCAACTGAGAGGGGTGGAATGGGAGGAAGAGAAAATAAATGCTTATAAATTTAAAAATGAAAGGAAAAAGGTTTCCCCTCATTCCGCCCACATTTTGAGTAGCTTGTAACTAAAACCAATTCTCATTTGTAAAATGAGGGCACTGGACTCCTACTCTGAATCTATGAGTCTGTAAGACCAGACTTCATTGGTGTCCTTTTTGAAGGAGATGGAGCTCCAGTAAATGTTTATATATTTTAAGTCCCCCAACACTATTATATCTTGCTTTCCTGGCATTATTATGATCTGTTTCAGGAGCTTTTCTGTCCAGTTGGTCTGGCACATATTCATTTGACAATATAGTTTCCATTTTTAAAAAAGGCCTTAGTTAATTGCTTACTATGTGCCAGGAACAGTGGTAATCTCTTTATAAATATTATCTCATTTGATCCTCCCAATTCTTAGAAGGCAAATGCCATTATTATCCCTATTTTACAGATGGGATTATCCTCATTTTATAGATAAGGACATTAAGGCTCAGTCTTATTTGATCCTCTGGACTTAGGAAATCTCAGCTTCCTGAGTTTGAATCCTACCTCAGACATTTACTAGCCACGTGACTCTGGATAAGTCACCTAATCCTGTGGGCCTCAGTTTCATCATCTGTAAAAATGAGCTGGAGAAGGAACTGGGAAACCATTCCAGCATCTTTACTACGAAAACCACAGATGGGGCCAGGGTGCAGTACAAGTTGGACAAGAGTGAACAATAACAACTCTACGAAGCAGGTACTATTATTTATCCCCATTTTATGGATGGGATTGTCCCCTTTTACTGATAAGGAAACTAAGGCATACAGAAGTTAAGTGACTTGCACAGGGTCACACAGCTAGTAAGTCTCTGAACCCAGTTGGAATTCAGATCTTCCTGTTTCCATTATCTACTAGGCCACCTAGCTCCCTCCATTGATTCTCACCCAAATATTCTCTATTCATCAATACCCATTTTGGATCCTAGACATCCTCACACAAACATAACTTCTGGGTTCAAAATAATCCTCTTCTGCCACTTTTATCTATTCTGCTCCTTTTGGACCCTTTTATGGTTAAATTCCAAATGTGAGTCTAACCAACAAGTCTCTGATTTCAATGTGGCCAAATCTGCTTTCTTGAATTAGGACCTCTAGTATACCTTATTTCTTATTCATACATTCTATATTCATGAATAGACATGAGTCCAGGAGTTTTATTGTTAACTCCCTTCTTAGAGATCACCCTCTGTGAATTATTAGTCTTCTCTAGGAATATTTCTTCTTCCTGTACTCTGCCTGCTGCTCTCTGTGATACCTGGCTTGGCAAATCCCAATATACCATTTTCCTAGCCAACTTTTCACTTCCAAAATCTATCTTTGTCTTATGAAGTCCCCGACCTTAAGTGGGCAACAGTGAAGAAAATGCCATCTCTTCCCATAATGCCTTTAGTTTCTGGCCTAGAACCTCACAATTCCCAGTGACGTCTTAGGTTCTTTATGGATGTGTCATTTGTCCCTACATGAATCACCAGAAGGGAGAAGCAGGCATGAGATATGACATATCATTGGAGATTCTCCAGCATAGCATGGTTAAATGTCTCAGGAAGACAATGTGCTGCTCTGTTACTGAATCAGACTGACAAAGGGCTGCCTCAAGGTCTCTGTTCCACTTATATTCATCCACCACTTATTTTTTTAATATAATATTTATTTTTTCCCCAATTACACATTAGAACAATTTTAAACATTAAAAAAAAGTTTTGAGTTCCAAATTCTATCCTTCCCTTTCTCCCTTACCTCCCTGCTCCCTGAGATGATAAGCAATTTGATATAGCTTATATATGTGTAATCATGTAAAACATTTCCATATTAGTCATTTTGTACAAGAAAACTTGGGAAGAAAGAAAGAAAGAAAGAAAGAAAGAAAGAAAGAAAGAAAGAAAGAAAGAAAGAAAGAAAGAAAGAAAGAAAGAAAGAAAGAAAGAAAGAAAGAAAGAAAGAAAGAAAGAAAGAAAGAAAGAGAAAGGAAGGAAGGAAGAGAGAGAGAAAGAAAGAAAGAAAGAAAGAAAGAAAGAAAGAAAGAAAGAAAGAAAGAAAGAAAGAAAGAA
>NW_027186338.1:1593831-1593973 GCF_028583685.1 Petaurus breviceps papuanus
AAGAAAGAAAGAAAGAAAGAAAGAAAGAAAGAAAGAAAGAAAGAGAAAGGAAGGAAGGAAGAGAGAGAGAAAGAAAGAAAGAAAGAAAGAAAGAAAGAAAGAAAGAAAGAAAGAAAGAAAGAAAGAAAGAAAGAAAGAAAGA
>NW_027186338.1:1593983-1612049 GCF_028583685.1 Petaurus breviceps papuanus
AGAAAGAAAGAAAGAAAGAAAGAAAGAAAGAAAGAAAGAAAGAAAGAAAGAAGGAAAGAGAGAGAGAGGGAGGGAGGAAGGAAGAAATAAAGAAAGAATGAAAGAAAGAAGGAAAGAAAGGAAGGAAGAAAGAAAGAAAGATGAAAGAGGATAGAAGGAAGGAAGAGAAAGGAAAAGGAAGAAAGAAAGAAAAGAAGAAAAAAAGGTAGAAAGGAAATAGTATGCTTCATTCTGCATTCAGACAGTATCAGTTCTTTTTCTGGAGGCGTCATCCACCACTTACATTCATCTTTTCTTACTTTGGCCATTTCCGTATGACCTCTCTTGAGACCTACATCATCACCCCCAGGACAAGTTGCTTTTACTTATATGGTACAGCTCTGTCCTCTACAGGAAGTCTTGTGTATTACATACTTGTGAGTTCTGGGAGCTTAATAAATGTCCTTTTCAATGTTCCTTCTCCCCTTCTTTCTCTTTGTCTCTTTTATCTTCCAACCTCCTGACATAGGTCAGCACTCACTAATGAAGATAAGGAATGGGCTTAAGAAGAGTGAGGAATGATGAAAAATGGATAAATGTGAGTTTATGAACAAAGTGGGAGTTCAGGATCATGAATGTGAGACAATGATGGGTGATGGGTAGATCTAAGTTATGATGCTCATCCATCTGTGCGTGTTTGAGGTAGAGTGATGATATAGGACATTGGGATTTGATTAGATAGGAAGTCATGGTGTTTGATAGAGTATCAACATATGTTTGTGTATACCACACATACATATAGTATATAGGTAATATATATGTAACTATTCTGTGTGTGTGTGCCCGGGTAATTCTTGACTTAGAAGGGTACTTTGCATAAGACTCTTCTCAGTGGTAGCGACTGATTACTCAATGCTCCGTATCTGTGTGAGGGGAAGTTGTAGAGATCTTGGGATCCTAGTATTCTTGCTTCCCACATTGAGAAAGAAGACGTGATTCTGGACTCCCTTCAGGTCCCTAAAGGGAGAGAAAGACTCTGGGAAGAAATAGACGAATGGAATAATTGGCAACTTCAAAAATATCCCTAACCTCAGCTGACTACACTAGACGCTTTAGGGAATTTCCCCTTAGGTGAGGTCTGAAACTTTCTTGGTTTAGCTGACTTATCTCACTCCCAATAGGAGAGCTAATTGACTATGTATTGTCTGGTATATAGTTTCATACACACACACAAATATATACATATATACATGTGTGTATATTCTTCTGTACTATGTATGTATGTATATGTATGTAGCTATATGTGTATATATGTCATCTTTGATTTCTGTTTTGTTATTGACTTCGATGAATGGGTTGATTTCATTGAGGAACTGGCTTCTGGTCAGAAGAGAGTCTTCTTGGATACAGAGCTTGGGACACTTTCCTTATTAAGGGACAGCAATCAGGAGAATAGGTTGAACCTAAAAATTATTTCAAAGGATAGATAAAATTCTAGTTTAATACCCCCTCTCACCAAGGAGATCAGAGTGGGAAAAGGAAACTAGAGATATCTATTTTTGTGTCACTGTGAGCCATATCTAGACAGAGCCATGTAGACACATGTAAGCTATACAAACAACCCACTCTACATGTGTATTTATGTGTGTGTCTAAATCTATGGTTATGTATGCCAGTCAATCAACAAGTATTTATTAAGTTTTTGTGATGTGCTAAGTACCAAGCACTGTGAATACAAATCAAGCAGAAAGTAAAACAGCCCCTGTCCTCAAGGAACTTACATCCTGACGGGGAAAGATAGCACATAAAAGGAAGCTGATAAAGGGGAGGGGAGACACAAAGGTACCAAAGGTGGTGGCATGGTAAGTAGGGACAAAGATGTTGGCCCAAGTGTAAATGCAGTCAGGGTCTTGGGAGGTACAATCTTCAGGTGTTTCCTCCTGTCACCCTGAAAGTATATTAGGATTGATCCAGTACTTTTAAAGTCCTGTGTGAATTATACATCTTAACATGATTCCTTTGCATCAACTTTCTCTTCAAAATATGATTTTTGAATGGGTCATGATATAAGAAAACAATTGGGTGGCAGCTAGGTTGTCCATTGGATAGAACCTAGCCCTGAGTTCAGATCTGGTCTCAAACTCTTACTAGCTTTAGTGTGACTTTGCACAAGGCACTTAACTTCTGCCTGCCTCTGTTTCCTCAACTGAAAATGGGGCTTATAATAGCACCTACTTCCCAGAGAGGTTGTGAGGATCAAATGGGATATTTGTAAAGCATTTACAGTGCCTGGCACACCATAGGCGTTTAATAAATGCTTGTTTCCTTCCTACCTACTCTAGAATCACAAGGCATAGAACTTTCCGGCATGGAAGAATCCAGGAAAGAAGTGGGCATTGGTCAGGTAGAGGGTGCATGTCAAGATCAGATACAGCCCGCTCCAAGATGCTGTGTGACTCCCCCCAGAACAGACCCCAGGATTTTTTGGATCCACTTCACTGAGAATGGGGCAGAGCAGGTTCTACCTTCATAAGGGCCAGTTGGTGCCATATGCCAGGCTCCTCAGAGAGCTGGGGCATCTTTGTCTTGGCAGATCATGGGACTGACTGTCAGATGCTGAGTCGGGAGAATCTGCGGGCTTCCCCTACCAGGGCCCACCGGGGTGAGGAAAGGCTGAGGAGGCAGGATTTTCTCAGAGAGCTCAGGGGCCACCATGGATCCAGCCTCCACCTGGGGAGCTCAAGAACAAGATCAGCCCTGGCTCCCTAGAGAGGAGAAGGTCAAGAAGGGTGAGGAAGACCCACGATGCCTGTAGGGAGCGGGGAGCGGGGAGCCGGGAGCCGGGAGCCGGGAGGCGGGAGCAGACACTTCCGGAGCGCCTTACGCATCTCCTCTCCCCAATTCATCTTCACAGCTCGGAAGGGATTTTTCCTTAAGCAATTATTGCTCACGTTTATATAATAATAGCTAAGCTAACATTTATGTAGCGCTAACTTACACACGGGCCAGTCTATTGCTATGGCAGAGAACAAAGCCCACATCTGACATGATTTAGAAAGAAGGTTATTAAGTCGTCAGGCAGGGGAGGGGTGGGGGAGCCTTACCTGCCCCCCTCCCCCACCGCAGTTAGTTATACGTTATATAGAGTTCAAACAAAGGGACAAAGGAGCGGTAGCTAACTGGCCAGCTCAGAGGCATTTTCCAGGTAAGACACGTGGACTGCTTGAAATATAAGGGTGAAACGCAAGTATCAGTCTTCAGATTCCTGAAAGGGGTCAGTGTGAAACTGGGTCCCCAGTTAAGAATTAAGCAGATCCAGTCTCTAAACAATAGGTCTGGTCTCTCAGGGCTAGGTTCAAACACTGCAATAAAAATATCCCACCCACTTTTTAGTTCTTAACTCATTTGATCCCAGCAACAACGCCGGGAGGTGGGTGTTACTATTAGCCTCATTTTATAGAGGAGGAAACTGAGGCAGACAGGTGAAGTAACTTGTCCAGGGTCACAGAGCTAGTAGGTGTCAGAGGCTGGATTTGAGTTCGGGTCTCTATGCCCTGCACCACCTTGCTGCCTCTAAGGTCTGCCAATAAGTCCAGGTGGGATCATTTCAGGTGGGATTCCCAATTCACTTAAGCTCCAATCGCTCCCTATGCCTCAAGGACAAACCTTAAACCTCTATATTTGTATTTAAAAATCCTTGCCAATCTGACTCCTGTCAACAGGCAATCAGTATGTTATGAGACTTATGTGAAAACCAGGTTTGTTACAAGAGAATGGAGCATGTGGGTGGAAGGAACCCAAAGGCTCACGGTCCTTACAGATGTTTGCATGTTTATGATAGTACAGCAAAAAGGGGAGGAGAAAACAGGAAGGGACTGGCAGGGAGGGGAAAGGTGCAGTAACCCCTCCCAAAGGGGAGGAGTGAGGTAATGGACTCCAACCTTCCCCCCCCTACCCCCAGCTCTTTTCCCTTGGGAACCACTAAGATTATGAAGATAGGCCGCCTGCTTATCTGCAAAGGACCCCAGCTGCACAAGCATTTTTCCCAGCCTGGCACAGACTGGCTGGCACCTGTCTTGCCTCCCAAGAACACTGGGAGTCCAGCTTGGATGCAAACAACAAATTATGTTAGCTGGGGCTGGGCTTTGTCCTTGACACATTCAGGGCCTCCTGCATGCTCTGGGTCCAGGAAAATATGGCAACTCAAAAAGACAAGTTCAGGGGACCCTTCATAGCCCTTAATACTCCTACCTACCTTTCCAGCCAGCCTCCTTATACCTTATTCCCCTTCCTGCAGTGTGCAATCCAGCCAAAAAGGCCGCCTTACTGTTTGTCACACATGGAACTCCAGGCTTCTGGGGGACTCAGGCTGTCCCTCATGGTGAGAATGCCCTCCTCCTCATCTTCACTTTTCAGAATCCTTACCGAGCTCAAGCACCACTTTTTTATTTATTTTTTTTTGGAGGGTGTAACGTAAGGCAATTGGGGTTAAGTGACTTACCTAAGGTCACACAGCTAGTAATTGTGTCAAGTGTCTCAGGTCACATTTGAACTCAGGTCCTCCTGACTCCAGGGCTGGTTCTCTATTCACTCCACCACCTAGTTGTTCCTAAGCATCACTTCCTACAAAAAAAAAAAAAAAACAACCTTTCCTGATACCCACAAAGGCTAGCACCCTCCTACTTTGCCTTTATTTTGGATTTATTTTCTGCATATTTATATATGTACATGTTGTCCTCCTTAATGGAATATAAGCTCTTTGAGAGTAAGGACTGTTTCATTTTTGTCTGTCACCATCACATAGCTACAACACTGGACTTGGTGTCTGGCTGACCTGGGTTCAGATCTTGCCTCAGAACCTCAACTAACTGTGTGACCTTGGACACAAAGGTGTTGGTGATGAAGATACAACCCAATTAGAACCTTGGAAAGAAGCTTTAGAAAAGATCAAGTGGGAAGGAGAGTCATAACATGAAGGAATAAACCTAGAGCCCTTCCCCTTAGCTGGAGATCTGCCCAGGGAAGTGCTGTAAGTTATGGAAAACCACACAGATCCCTTGGGAATCTCTTGACCCTCTTCAGTTTAGTTTCAAGACACTTCTGTGTTCTTTCTTGTATAAATAAAACTATCCTATGGTTTGAAGCCTTGTGAGTCTGAGGGCTTATACAAGGGACTGAGAGCCATCTTTGGAGTCAGTCAAGCATTTTAGTAAGTACTTACTATGTTCCTCACGCTCTATAAATATGCTTGAGAGCAACAATACAATGTAAAAAAATACACAAAGTACTGGGAAGAACATGGGTCTGGGGCTCAAAGGATCTGTCCTCCACACAGAGGGTCCTTCCTCATTTCCAGTCTCAGTATTCTCATCTGCAGAAAGAAGAGATTGGACTCTGATGTTTGTGGAGGCAGCTAGATAGCCCAGTGTATAGAGTGCTGAACCTGGAGGAAGGAAGACAAGCTCAGATCTGACTTCAGACTCATACCAGTTGTGTGACCTTGAGCAAAGTGCTTAAACCACCTCCTGCCTCAGTTTCCTTGTATGCAAAATGTGAATGATCATAGTACCTGTCTCCCAGGGTCGTTATGAAGATGTGTTTTGCAAACCTTAAAGCATTATATATAAATCCTAATGATTGTTATTAATGGCCTTTTCTTCCAACTCGGTATCTCATAACTGAATGAAGCATATTGGAGTTTAAAACCACTAAAGGGGAAAGACTACTGAGTAATGTCTTAAGTATTAACTCTGGTCTTCTACACTTAATGCAGATTGCTAGATCTAGAGCTTTCTAGGCTTCCTTCTTTCCCCAGATTTTGTCCCTGGAATCAGCTAGTCCTGTCTGAGGTTACATGCTAGCCCAAACTCCTAGATTTCTAGCCCAAGGAAGCCTATGTTTGGCAAAACTATTGGCTTCTCAGTGATTCTAGAATCTACTCTGCAATCCTTGGATTTGGGGCCAGGGTTTCTGGACTCTACTATTTGGCCCTCCCTACAAAGTTTCCTCCATTCATGATGGCACCTTGGGCTTTGACCCCCTTGAAGTCTAGCACTGTAGGCAAGAAAGGTCTTTCCTTACAGAAATTCCTTCTGTAAGGTTGGTCTTGACTAGCTTCTTTCTTCAGCCTGCTGGAGGTTTTTGGTGAAGCTGATTCCTGATGGGTTGTAGTGCCAATTATGTCTTTGATGAACGGGATAGATTTAAATCTTGTTCCTGGTGCTTCTCTCTGTGACTTCAGGCAAGTTTCTTATCCTCCCTGGGCCTCAGTTTCCTCATTTGGAAAAGGACAGGGTTGGAATAGTGGCCTCTGAAGTTCCTAAAACTTCTGGATCTATGATCCTATGCCCCATAAACTTGCCTTTTTTTCCATGCTAGTAGAAAGACCTGGTTCCACCCAGAAGCCATGGGCCACCAAGGTAGTTGCCATCACTCTTTTTTTTTTTGAGGGGGGAAGTCAGGGCAATTGGGGTCAAGTGACTTGCCCAAGGTCACACAGCTAGTAAGTGTTAAGTGTCTGAGGCTGGATTTGAACTCCGGTCCTCCTGATTCCAGGGCCGGTGCTCCATTCACTGAGCCACCTAGCCACCCCGTTGTCATCAAGAGCCTCAGCCCCCAGTTCTGCATGCTATCATGGTGCCCAGAATACTCAGCTTTCCTTAGCAGCTCTAGGTCTATGAACTCTGTGGAATCTCCCCTGGGTTCTGAATTGTTTGGAAATCTCTAGGACCCCAGCTTGTGTGCAGGAGCTGGGCAGGAGGCATGACTCCTGGGGTATCCTTGGGGTAGGGATGATGGGAGTAGGAAGATTCTCTGGCCTCCTAGATCATCTTCTAATCAACTAATCTCAGTTCAATGTAACATGCCAAATATATATTTCACACCTTCTTTGTATGGGACTCTGTGCTTGGCACTGAGGGGAGATACAAAGACAGAAGATGTTGTGGTAGCTGACATCAATGATATGTTTAACGTTCAAAAAGCTTCATACACTTTATTTCATTTGGGCCTTCTGCCATCATCTACATTTTACAGATAGGAAAACTGCAGCTCAGAGAAATCGCCTATCAACAAGCATTTTCAAGCCTTTTATTATATGCTGAGGATGGTGCCAGATGCTGGGAATACAGAGAAAGGCAAAAACTTGACACCTTACTCTCAAAGAGCTCACATTCTAATGGGAGAAAGAACATAAATAACGATGTGCATATGTGTAAAGTAGAACACGCTTTTCAAAAGACCTGGATTCAAATGCTACCTGTGATCCTTAGCACCTCTGGGGCCTTTCTAGACCTCCATTTTCTTGTCTATAAAATAAGGAGATTGGACTAAATGAGCTCTGCTTTCTCTTGGAGCTCTGAAATGATGACTTTAGGACTTCTCCCTGGTCATTAGCTAGCTATTAAGTATCAAAAAAGGAATGAATGAATGAATGAATGAATGTATGAAAAAACATTGCACTTACTAGGTGGTACAGTGGATAGAACGCTGGGCCTGGAGTCAGGAAGACACAAGTTCAAATCCTGTCTCAGACACTTACAAGTTATTTAACCTCAGTGTCCTCGTCTGTTAAAATGGGGATCATTCTAGCATCTGCCTCCCAGGGCTGTTGTGGAGATCAGATGAGGTAATATTTGTTACACGCTTAGCACAGTGTCTGAGCATGATGTAAATGTTAGCTGTTATTATTATGGTGTATAAGGCACTGTGCTAATTGCTGGGGATGTGTGTGTGAGTGTGTATATGTGTGTGTGTATGTATGCATGTGTATATGTGTATGTATGTGTGTCTGTGCCCCTGCTACAAGGATCTTCCCACTACATACCATTTCCCACTCAGCCATCAAAATGATTTTCCTAAAGTGAAAGTCCAACCATGTCACTCCTCTACTCAGTAATGCAGGGGTTCCCTATCATATACAGGATCAAATACACATAATCCTGGTCACCCTGGCCCCCACTGCCTTAAGGTCAGGCATATTACATTTCAGCCCTCCCCCAGGGTTCTCTGGTACTCTTAAGGGGGACTGGGAGTCTAGGCTCCACCATTGGCTCCAGATCCCACCGATCATAATCCCCCAAGTGTAGGGGGGCTTCCCTGCACCTGAATTCCATTTAACTACTAAAAATCAGCACCACAGCAAGATCACCAGGTTCAAACACACCAGGCCAGTGGGGTTTCCCACTGGCACTTGAAAACTGAGGACAAAGAACACCGAACAAGACAAATGCCCCCAGCTTCCAAGGGTCTAAAAGGAGAAGGGGGGGGGAGATAACCCCACCCCCACCTGGTTCAGGTCCTGGCTTCTGTGCTGTGGATGCACTGAGATCATCACCATGCCCACAACAGGAAGGAGTATAGAGGGAATCTCTAGACAGAAAGGGCAGAGGGAGCAACCTGTCTCTGTTTCATATGAGGAGGCCACCCTCCCCTACATGGTAGGGGACACACAATGCCTAGGTATATTCCAAAGGCCCCAAAACACATCCCCCCCCGAAATTTGCTGTCCTGGGCAAATGGGCCCATTTTTTCCATTAAAAAACAACAACATAGTCCTCAGTCCCAAATTCCAAAGTGTAATGGTGTGGCCTGCTTTGATTGGCAGTCTGACCAGACCTAGCAGCATCTTTAAAATGGATACATTCAGGGAAGCTAGGTGGCACAGTGAATAGAGCACCGGCCCTGGAGTCAGGAGGACCTGAGTTCAAATCTGACCTCAGATACTTAACGCAAAACCTAGCCATGTGACCTTGGGCAAGTCATTTAACCCCAATTGCCCTCCAAAAAGCAAAAATAAAATAAAATGGGTACATTCTGAGAAGAAAGCCCATAGTCCTGGGCTCCAAGAACTGAACCAGGAGGTGGGGAGGAGGAGGTACCTTTTCCTCCTCCTCTCCCCTTTTAGACATTGTGGCGGGGTGTGTTTAACTTGTTCTGAGTCCTTTGGCCTTAGCTTCAGATGCTGGAGGCGATTCTCATGGACCAGAAGGTCCATCTAAGGTGATCCCAGGAATGAAGGTGAAGCCAGAGCCTCCAGCCTAAGGGACCTCTTAGATTTGAAACTGGGACTGTGGGTTCTCTAAGAACCCAGCCAAGCTGTTTGTGTATTAGTTTTGTACCTTTGAAGTCAATATTTCTTCTTGAAAATTAATCTACCTATTAGTGTTTAAATGGAGCTGGGATGCAGGGCCCCCCCCCAAAACTTGAGGGAACACCATCCCTGGAAGCTGGAACCAATGGTAAAGAGCTGAGATGCCCCCAATCCCCCTTAGAGGGATTTAAAGGCACCCTGGGGGAGGAGAGAGATATAATTTACTTGGCCTTAAGGCAGTGGTGGGGTCAGGTGGCCAGTAGTGCATGCAAAATCCTGTGTCTGGCATTCAAAATCCTTCATAACTTAGTGCCATCCCCACCCCCTTTCCACTTTTCTTACCCCTTACTCCCTGGTCCCGTGACACTGACCTTCACCTCTTGGGTCCCAGCAATCTCTCTGGCCATCCCTCGTTACTCGAAAGTTCTCCCTCACTCTGCCTCCTGTCCTCCTGGCTTCCTTCAAGTCCCAGCTAAAATCCCACCTTCTATAATAAGCCTTTCCTACTGATTTATTCTAGTGACTTCCTTCTGCTGATTAGTTCCTAGTTGTCCTGTCTGTGGCTGATTTGTACATAGCTGTGTGTTCCCTTTCCACTTAGACTGTGAGCTCCATGAGAGCAGACACTGCTTTTTGCCTTTTTTTTTTTTTTGGTATCCTTGGTGCTTAGCATAATGCCAGGAATATAATAGGTGCTTAATAAATGCTTACTGACTGACTCTTTGTATGTATGTGTGTATGAGAGAAAGGGAGTCCCAGCCATGAGGGGTCTCCACTCTAATAGGGGAAGACAGAACATTTAGAGGAGGGGTGATGAGAGAAAGGAGCTTTGTTCCAGGGCAGCTTAGAAAGGGGAGGTCATCGAGGATGATGGGAGGACCTGGGTGAGTGGCCAGATGGCATGTGAAGCTGTCATGGTATGATTCGAACCCAGACAGCTCCTGACTTTGGGGAGCGGCTGTCCTTTCCTTTCCTCATGCTGCCTCCCTTAACTGGGCAATCTATGAAATTATAGGGATCCCAGGCTTCAGCAACTTTGATGCCTCAGAGGAGAAGCCACAATACAAAACATTCAGGAGAGTTACTTTGTGTGAAGACCCTGAAATGTTTCTGTTTCCCTTCCCTGAGTCTTCTAAGACACTGGTTCTCTGGGGAACCTGGGCTCTCACCATCAACAAGCCTAAAGGCAGTCAGTAGGAGAGAGCTCCCAGCACTGTCAGAGCAGGGTCAGTTTTCCTACACTGATGTTCACACGATGTGAGGAAGCCCTCCAGGGGTTAGTGAGGATCTGCCTGGCATCACCCTGCAGGCAAGCTTCATAGGATCATAGGATCACAGAATCACGAATCAGGAGCTGAGAGAGGCTTTAGAAATCACCTAGTGAAGGCGTTCTTACCCTGGGAGTCCCTGAAATTGTTTACATAGACATCTAGGTGCCCCAGTGGATGGAGCTCTGGGACTGAGTCAGGCAGACCTGAATTCAAATTGAACCTCAGACACCTACTGACTGGGTGACCTTGGGCTAGTTATTTAGCCTCCATATGCCTCAGTTCACTCAGCTGCAAAATGGAGCTAATAATGGCACCTACTTCCCAGGGTTGTTGTGCGGATCAGATGAGATGGTGTTTGTGAGGGCTCAGCACAGTGCTGAAGGTGAATAGGAAAATAGTAGGTGCTTAATAAATGCTTGTTTCCTTCCTTCTATATATTGACAAGGATTGTAAAGTGCTTTACCCAGGGCCTGCACAGGTTCACACAGCTAGTAAGTATTTGAGGCTGTATTTGAACTCAAGTCTTCCTGAATCCAGGCTCTATCCACCACACCTCTTATCTACTTATATGTAAATTACATATGAATGCCAGATTATGATGGATAATATTTTGATAACTGTATTTCAATATAATTGGTTTCCTTTGTAATCTTATACATTTCATTTTATGCATTTAAAACATTATTGTTTTGTTGAATATTATTCAACATGATTTTAAGAAGTCTTTTGGTTTTACCAGGTTGCCAAAAGGATCCAATATGCACCAAAAGGTTGAGCATCTCAGATCTAGCAGAACTTCCTTTTGTGCACGAAGAAATCAAGAAGTTAAATGACTCACCCAAGGTCACACATCAAGTTTCTGAGAGGGGGGGTGGGAGAGAGACAGAGAGAGACAGAGAGAGAGAGAGAGAGGAAGAGACAAACAGAGAGACAGAGACAAACAGAAACAGAGACAGAGACAGAAGCAAAGAGAGCTGAATCCTTTGGAGATACCACAGTCAATCAATCAAACAACAAATGTTTATTAAGCAATGCTAGGCAAATTTTGGAGATTATGTTTCAGAGCAATTGCCAATCTTTGTCGCTAGAGGGAGTTTGCTCGCTGAGAGTGAAATCATCACACCATTAAAATCATAGGTCCAGTATAAAAAAGAAAGTGCCAGTGCTGAGTGTTGTGAAAAATGATTTTTCTTAGTAATCAGTATCTTGGAGATTCAGAGCTCCCTCCTCCCCACCCAGACCCCTTCTCTAAAGTTCTTCTGAAGGATATTACTGATAATGAAATTGCATTGAGTCTTATGCTGGTCAAATCCCAACCTAAGCCTAAATTGATTTAATCAAAGGCTTGGAACCTCCTCGGTGGTCAGCTCAGGCTTGGGTGGAGACAGATTCTTCTGCCTAGATAGCCCGAGGCTGGGAGTGGTCAGGTAGGTGGGGGTGGTAGACTGATAGAACTTGTATTGGGAGATAAATGATATTGGGGTGATAGCCCTTGTTGGAAAGGTATACAAATTGAAATAATAATGCTGAAAAGGCATATAAACCTCCATATCCAGCCAATTCTGGACTGGCTCCCTTGGGAGGGGGGCCCAGTTCTGGACTATAACTCCCATGCAATGCATGTATGTCACCAGCTTGAGAGAAATAAAAATGTGGGCACAATCTAATTTCGTTTGTCTTTTTTAGAACAAACTCTGGGAATGGTGGATAGTAATGATTTTTAGAATTATTTAGAAGTTAGATAGTCCCTGCCCTCAAGGAGCTTACATCCTAACAGGGTCCTATAGAATAGAAGACAAGGAAAGGAAAGGAAGAGAAATGTTACTACTGTTGCTGTTGTTATCAGCCTAGCTAAGTGTGGAAAGGGGCATCACCAGCACTGAGTGATTTTTCTTTAGCCATAATAAGTCCAGAGTCATCCAATGAAGTTGGGAGGCATTTCCATCTGTGTTTGGGGAGGCAATACTCATACAGGTGAAATATACAATCTTTTGATGGATTGCATCATTGTATTATTTCTTCTCCAATGCTTTCTTGGGGCATGCAGAGTTGACCCCAGGTTCCCACAGGGAACGCCAGCAGAAAGTAGCAGATTATAGGGGGATTTGTTGCGGTTTAAAGTTGTCAGAGCTCAGTTCAGGTGTGAAAGAATTCACTCAGACGACTTTCTTCTAACCAAGGGGAGATTTATTGACACAAAACCAGTGGGCTAGCCCTGGAAAAAGGACTAGCAATTTACAGAGGGACAAGGGGCTTGTTTTCACAAAGACAGGATAAGGAAGACGGGGAAATTTTATGACCCAGGATGAGGGAGACAAGGAATTTTATGGCCCAGGATAAGGGGGAAGTTTTATGGTATTTCAAGATAAGGGGAAGAGACTTTAGGGTACCCTTAGGCTCAAGAGGGACCTCACAAGGTACTGAAAAAGCAACCCTTAATATTAACCCTTAAGACACCATTTCTGTCCACATCAGATCAACACCAGGTTTACCAGTCAGAGGACCTGCATTTGAATCCAGATGTAAACTGTCTCAATGGGTCTGCCCTTCACCCACCTGACTGAAAGGGGAGGTTTGGCTGGAGAGTTTCAACAGAGATACAGCTGGAGATGAGACATGTAGCAGCCGCCGTGAAGGGGCAGGACACCAGGATCTCTATGGCAGTGCTATTCCTTGGTGGGGCTGCCTACCAAGTCCACTCACTCCAATCCAGGGTGGGTTTATTAAGTCAGAACTTCTGAGAGCAACAGTGCAGCCAAACCCAGGGAAAGCCTTCTTGGGTTCAGTTTTTACCATAGGAACAGAGTATAATTGTCACCAGCATTCACAGTGATTATCTCATATGTTACCATACTTGATTCTCACAACTCTGGGAGGTGGGTGCTATGATGATTCCCATTTTATACATCAGGAAACTGAGACAGACAGAGGGCAAGTAACTTGTCCAGAGTCACACAGCTAGGAAGTGGCTGAATCAGGATTTGAACTCAGATCTTCCTGACTCCAACTCCAATGTTCTATCCACTGATATCTACTTAGTTAACCAGATCTAGAACTGAACAAGATCTGTAGGGAACATCTAGAGGCAGCTAGGGGGCACAATAGACAGAGCTAATGGACCTGAGTCAGGAGTTCAAATCCTGCTTCAGATACTTACTAGCTGTGTAACCCTGGGCAAGTCACTTAACCTCTTCCTGCCTCAGTTTCCTTATTTGTAAAATGGGGATAAACATAGCACTTACCTTCTAGGGCCTTTGTGAGGATAGGACAAGATAAAATTCATAAAGTACTTTACAAACCTGAAAATACTATATAAATGCTAGCTATTATTATTGTTCAGATTGACCCTCATTTTGGAGATGGTGAAATTGATGATCAGAAAGATCCAATGATTTGTCTAGGGTTACTTAAGGTGGTAGAAGCCATTTCCTCTGATTCCAATGTCCACTCTTTATACCGCATCCTGGGATGAGTTGACATCCTAATTCCAAAGTTTCTATGTCTTCTTATAAAGATTTACACTCCTGAAAGCAAGGCTCATGCCCTGAAAGCTTGTGTCCTCAAAGAAGGACAGAATCTGTGAAATTCCTGGAATTCCTAGATGGGTATCAATCCTTTCTGGGGACTTCCTGGGAGAAAGGTTTTCATGGTCCCTCAGTAGGTGTTTTATTATAAATTTTTTTTCATTTCACTATTAACAAAATCAGTTCTATGTCAAGATCAAAACCCCTGTATCCTGTGGCCAAACAGATTTGTTCTATGAAGAGTCATTTCCTTTAAATCAAATGAGATATTATTTGTAAAGCACTTAACACAGTGCCTGGTACACAGTAGGTGCCATATAAATGCTCACTCCCATTATGCTATGGTTACATGACTAGAACTCATTGAAATAGACCCAGTTCAATAAGAGGTAAGGTTTGACCAATAGGTGTGTGTGTGTGTGTGTGTGTGTGTGTGTGTAGCCCTCAGAGTTCTTTTTTTCTTTGCTTTTTGGAAGGACATTTGGGGTTAAGCAACTTGCCCAAAGTCACACAGCTAGTAATTGTTAAGTGTCTGAGGCCATATTTGAACTCAGGTCCTCCTGACTCTAGGGCTGGTGCTCTTTTCACTGTGCCACATAGCCACCAGAGTTCATTTCTGATTAGACAAATTTACAGCTGGACATAGCCCTTGATAGTGAATGGGTGCTGCCTTCATAGTGAGAATTGGAGATGAGAGACAGGAGAGATTTTTCTGTGGAATGTCGGAAGCTTGGGATTTTCTTGTGTTCAATGAGGGTGCTTTCACATCCTTTCCAGGGTGGGTACAGGGCTGCCCACCTCACGTGTATTTGCCAAACTGCATCAGTAGAGTGACAATCAATACCACCTGCTTGTTAAATAACCATTGTCCTTTACCTATGTGACCTTGGCTTATCTGGCTTTGAGTCTTAACTCCTTACTATCAAGCAAGCCAAAATTTATTTATTAAGGGCCCACCTTGATCGGCACTGGTGATACAAAGACAACAATGCAACTGTCCCTTCTCTCAAGAAACTTACACTTCACTGAGAGAAACAACAGGTGCTCACGTAAGTATATATGAGAGTAGGAGCCCCATGAAGGCAGGGGCTGTTTCTATACATTGTGGCTTCCTTGGGGCATTGCACACAGTAATGTCTATTGAATGAATTATAGTATCTTTTTGTTTGATTGAGAAGGTAGAATCTTTTCCCTCTAAGATCCTTTAACCACAAAATGTGGAATGGTTTACCTGGGGGGAATGAGATGGGCTAAGGATTTCAAAGTCCTTTTCAGCCCTGACTGTTGCCCAGCTCCAAGCCCAGTCCCTTCTGCTTCTGCCTGTAACAGCAGGACCCCAGACAAATGGCCTTCTTATTAAAAATTACCCAGAGATAAAATGCACATGTTGACAGAAGCAAAAGGAGGGTATGAAAGGAGGGTAGCTTTTTCATATTACTTTTTATAAAATGTATTTTTAAAAATAATTTTAAAATATATTTTTATTCTCAACATCAACAAGAAAAAAATAACATTTCCATAAACAAAGCAGAACAGGAAAACTACATGTGAAAATGGAAATCTCTATCTTCCTTTAAGTATATAATACATTCAACATGTTACTTTCAAAACTGTCCTATTTATCTGTGTTCTTTGAACATCCTTCAGTACTCTTTTGTACATTTTTTAAAAAAATGCTTCAGTGACCCTCTTTTTTTTCTATTTTTGGGGGGCAATCCTACTGGCAATTCCCCTCTCCTTACCCCAAATCTCCCCAAAATTAAAAGAAAGGAAAAACATAGTCCTTTTTTTTTTTTAAAGCATACTCAAGCAAAATAAACTTACCTGTTTTCCATGTCCAAAATATTCCCCCTGTCTGGAAATGGGTGGCATAATGCATTTTTTTTAAAGCCAGAAAATTCTATTCTCTGTGATGTGAAGATATCTATTTTGCCATAACTCAGTAGATAAGGGTCAAAGCTTCTGGCAGATGATGGAGAAGGTGGCAAAGAGGATGGGAAAGAAACATTTTTTGTGTGTTCTTCCCTGTTAAACTTAAGCTCCTTGAAGGTAGGGACTGTCTTTCTTTTTCTTATCTGTATCCTCAGTGTTTAGTTTGGTGTCTGGTCCATAATGTTAATTGTATTAAAGGGAAGGTATTTGATGTGGACTAAACTCTTTAAATAAAAGTCTTCCCTTCAATGAGACTGGACATCAAATGTGTACCTTTGAAGCATAAACAGATATGGGAGGGAGGACAGGGGAAAGAGATTTTCCTCATATAGAGAAATCTACAGACAGACACTGCCAGGCCTGGAGTCAGGAAGGTCCATCTTCATGAGTTGAAATCTAGCCTCAGGTACTTACTACCTGTGTGACCCTGGGTAAGTCACTCAACCCTGTTTGCCTCAGTTTCTCCCTCTGTAAAATCAGCTAGAGAAAGAAATAGCAATCCACTCCAAGAAAACCCAAAATGGGGTCACAGAGAGTCAGACAGGGCTCACAAAAAAAAACAAAACAGATTCATGTAGCACTGTGTAAATACTGTAGAAACATCCATTAACAACGGAACTTCCAAGTATTGTTAACTCCTCGTGGTGGAGAAGAAGCAGCATCACGGTTATTTTCTTGGTTGCTGGTGCTAGCCTTGGTTGCATTGCCAGTATACACATCTGGGCACAGTAGCACAGAATAGCCCAGAAATGTGTCCACGGCAGAGGGGAGAAAACCACCAACAAAGCAGGAATCATTGTAGGTAATGCCTACTTAATGGTCTGTAATGTCGTCAGTGGGTGTGTGGAGCTGTGCTCTGGACAGTTAGATTGTGGGAACTTGTCTAGATCATAACTAGCTTATGAGTCAGCACATACCTTCCAGGAAATTGCCTATGTATTGGAGAGGTTAAATCACAAGAATTATAGGCAGCACTTATACAGGAGGCAGCTAGGTAGCTCAGTGGATAGAGCACTGGACCTGAAGTCTGGAAGACCTGAGTTCAAATGTGGCCTCTGACACTAGCTATATGACTCTGGGCAAGTCACTTAACCTCTGTTTGCTGTAATCCACTGGAGAAGGAAATGGCAAACCACTCCAGTAGCTTTGCCAGGGAAACCCTGTGGACAATTAAACTATGGGGTCATGAAGAGTTGGACCCAACTGAACAACTGTGTGTCAGGCACTTTACAAATATCTCATCTGATCCTTACAACAAGCCCTCCTCCCATTTTTCAGTTGAGGAAACTGAATCAAACAAAAGTTAGGTGACTTGCCCAGAGTCACACAGTTAGTAAATGTTTGAGGCTGGATTTGAACTCAGGTCTTCCTGACTCCAGGCCCATCATTTTATCTCATATGCTACCTAGGTACCTCTAGAGGTTAACTGACTTTCCCAGGGTCATACAGCTATTAAATATTAGAGTCAGAATTTAAATCCATAGTCTTTCTGACTTCAAGTTGGGCATTCTATCCACTACACTAAAGGTGTCAAACTGAAAGCCTGATAGCTGTTCATGACTGGCTGGCTGCAAGTTTGACACCTCAAGCACACCACCCCTGGATAGTGCACAGACTTCTTTAACAACATGACTAATATGGAAATATGTCTGCAAACTGCACATATATAACCCATATCAAATTGCTCTCTGGAGGCGGGGAGGCAAGGGAGGGAAGGAGAAAATTTGGAAATCAAAATAATTTTTAAATGAATGTTAAAATTTGTCTTTTCATATAATTGGGGAAAACATGGTTTGTTTGTTTTTTTAAAACAAATAGGGGTGGCTAGGTGGTGCAGTGAATAGAGCACCGGCCCTGGAGTCAGGAGGACCTGAGTTGAAATCCAGCCTCAGATACAAACACAAAACTAGCCATATGACCTTGGGCAAATCACTTAACCCCAATTGCCTACCTTCCCCCCTCCAAAAAGGAAACAAAACAAAACAAAATAAAAAACCAACAACAAAAAAACTCAAATAGTATCAGGGTCATCTAGAAAATAGGCCTCATTTTTTTTTGTAAATTCAATTTTATTTTATTTTCAGCTCCAAGTTCTCTCCCTCCCTTCTTTCTTTTATTTTCTAAATTCAATTTTTTTCAGTTTTGAAGTCTCTCCCTCTTCTTTCTTTCTTCCTTTTCCTTCCTTCCTCCCTCCCTCCCTTCCTTTCTCTCTCTTTCCCTCCCTTTCTTTCTTTCTTTCTTTCTTTCTTTCTTTCTTTCTTTCTTTCTT